>NC_090436.1:718907311-719213052 GCF_031143425.1 Pleurodeles waltl | reverse complement strand
AGAGCTATATGCATGGTAAGGGGCCACGTTGAGCCTCTAGCTCTGGGTCTCTGTATCTATCATGTTTATTTTACTAAAGCTGGGACCTTTTTATAAATTTGGAACCCCTTTTTGGATAAGGCCAACCGAAGTAATGACTTTTAAACTTTTGCTACTGTTGTAGGGACCTAACCGGGTCCCATACAGTTAATTTAAAAATGTGCAAAAATGTAGCCAATTTGCTAACAAATACAATTAACCTAAAGACTGTTTTAAAGTGTTTCATTTGGGATGGTCACACCCCCCTTTTTGCTGTCAGATGCTGTTGCTTTTGACCTGTGAGTGTACTGAGGCTGCAAAGGAAGCCCCAGTACCAATGCTGTTTCCTTTACATTTTATGTTGACTTGCATAGGCCAAGTGCCAAGGACCTTACCACCCCTGTACGTCCCTAGTAAATGGTACCCAGTGTACTCAGGGCAAGGAGTGGTAAATGGGGGTAACCAGGCCTGCAACACTGATTGTTCCATCCTGAGTACCATAAGTAAAAGAAAAACTGCAGAGCTGCCATGTCAGCCTGCTGCTCGAGTGAGACTCTGCCCACACCAGGTGCAGGCAGAGTCCCTTTTACTGTCCATGGACAGGTCAGTTACCAGTAAGGAAGGCCCCCTCTACTCTAGGGGGCAGAGTGCACTGCCCATAGAGTGAGGATATATGTGCAGGAGCACATATGCCCCGTGCTGGCATTTAAAATGTGATGCTGGCCCGAGTAACTGGTGGTCCATTGTATAACATGGGCTGGCATCTGACCACTGCTCAGATGTCCAGCTCTGCAATGGCCCAGCTGAATCCCATTATATTTGCTTTTTAACCCTGAACATGATGCCCATGTTTAGGACTAAAAAACTGATGCCAAGGTGACACCCTTAGAGGGTGCCCACCAAGTCATTGAATACTGTACTGTTATGGCGGGCTCTCCCAAGCCACTGCCACCACAGAAAAGAGTCTGACCTTCTGCTGGTGGTGCTAGCACCTTGGCAGGAGGTATGACAAAGGGCCTGATCAGGAAGGAGGTCATACCTCCTCCCACCTAGGCTGGCTAGTGAGATAAGCATCAGAGTGGTGAGCCTCACAGGCTTCCCCTGCCTTTGTTGTGTAAGTAGCTCTCCCCCCAGTGGAGGACAGGTAGAAAATCAGCTATGCAGGAGGTGTGCACCCCCAAAGGACTAGCCATACCTTGAGGGTGGGCTAGGAGGTCTGCACAGCCAAGGGAGGGTTCTGCCATTGTGACAGACACTGAGAATAGTGGGTTATGGGTAGAAAAGTGAGGTACTCCCACAGGAAGTCATCACTTCAGGTGCGGATTAGCCTCAGAGAATAGTAGCCCATTTGCCACTGTCCCTCAAACCCGGATTGAAGGGGCTCCCCTGGCACGAGAACTTAGATCTTACCTGGAAAAGAAGAAAGAAGCACAAAGACATATCCACACCAGCAAAGTGAAGAAGAGGGCACAGAGTGAACTAAGAAGACCAGTACTGGAACCACATGTCCAATGTGTGCCCGAGGTGAAGACTCATTGGTCCCAGCAAGAGGGACCCTAGTTGACACTGAGGATACAAGGAAGACTCCCCTGACTGGTGGTATCAATTCCACGTAAACTGCAGGAGTAAATGTGAGCTGAGATTGAAGAACTGTGACCCGACACATTCTGCATGTCTGAGCCTAAAGGAACTCAGTGCCCAGCATCTAAAGAGTGTGAGTAAGGCCAGTACCAAGTTTCAAGCCTCTACTCCCCTTCAAATGACCTCTAGCTTCCAAAAAGCCAGTGAACCACCTGTATAGCCAGTGGCTGCTGGTGACATTTGAAAGTGGTGAGACGTAAAAGTGCAGGATGAGTGCCCAGTGGTGAACAAGCGAGCCTCCTGACTGTCACAGGGGGAATATGGGTGGGATGTTCTTTCTCTGGGAAACTTTTGAAAAAAGAGTAGCCAAATGGTGCATTTTAAAGCAAATTTGAGAATGCATGAACGTTAATAAAGCAATTGTGGAGGTAGTTATGACATCAATAAAGAGGTTCTATATATTTATGACGTAGGTAACTGCTTCTTCAGTGTAACCAGACTTTCACTTCACAACCCCCAACACACCTACTCACCTGTTAGCACTGTATTTTCATTTACATTTGCCTTCTCAATATTTTGGCTACTGTGCACCTCCTTTACACACAGTTGCACAGAATCACAATTGCAACTGGAATAACTGACCCTTGCTCTGTTTGTTCAGCAGAAAGGCCAAGGACTGGATGATCAAATATTCTGAACACCTTTTTGACCCACTGATAGGTACTGTGAGAAATGTGTACTGCCTTCAGCCTTTGCTCCAGAGCTCTCAATGGTGGTCCATGAAAAATGCCTGATAGCAACTCAGTTCAAAGTATACACTGTACAAGAGAAATAAGCTACACAAAAAATACAGAAATACAACATTCTGGAAACAGTGGGCACTCTTAAGGAATGCAAGATTAAGTAACATGTGAAATATAATCAGGAGCTAAATTGCTGACTTGGAACACCTTAACGTTTTATACATTCATTTTTTCAGAAATTGATTAGTATTATTTGCCAGTTGTGGATGGGTGGATTAGTAGATGCATGCAAGCAGGTATGCATGTATGGATGGATAACTGGTGATATGGATGGATGGGTGAGTGGATGGTTGTGTTTGAGTAGAATGGATGGATGAATGAGGAAATGTGCTGATAGATTACTAAATGGATGGATGGGCTATGGAGAGATAAGTGGATGGATGAGATTGTGGGGCGAATGGATGGATGCAGGAAGGGGTGGATGGATGAATGGGACAGAAGAACAGATGGTGTTGTGGAAGGATGGATAACTTGATGAATTGAAATATGGCATGGATTGATGAGTGAATGGATGGTCAAACAAATAGTTTTGGTGGCAAGATGGATGGACAAGATGATAGAAGAGGTGGATTCATAGATGAATCCCTAATGGAAGGAGGGAGTGCCACACAGGTCTAGGATTGCGATTGGGAGGTCCTGTCCCGTGCCCCGTAGGGTATAGAAAGAGTCAGACCCAGGTGGGGGGGCAGGGATGGGTTTTAATGTCACCTGGAGCAGATGGCATGTCTGTGTCCAGCAGTGGGAGACGTGCAAAGGCCACATGTGCCCCTTATCCCTCAGAGAAGCTGGCTACTCTCTTCAGTTACATAACTGGGGGAGTTTTCATGTCCCCTGGAACAGATGTTATGTTGGTGTGTGCAGCAGTGCCAGGACGTGTAAAGGCCATGCGTGACCCTTAACCCAGAGCGAAGCTGGCTCCCCTCTGCACTTATAGAACTGGGGAAGTTGTAACTCCACGGAAGGAGATGGCACGTCAATGTGTCTGACAGTGCAAGGACATGTAAATGCCTCGTGTGTCCCTTATCCCAGAGAGAAGCTGGCTCCCAGGGTGTCAGACTGTGAAGGGATGTGCAAAGGCTACCTGATTCCGTAGTCCACAAAAGGCCGCTGGCTCCCATATGCACATATGCAGCTGGGGGAGTTGTAATACTCCCAGGCAGAGATGGCACGTCAGTGTGTCCATCAGTGAAAGGATGTGCACAGGCCACCTGTACCCCTTGTCCACAGATGGCAGCTGGCAGTCTGTGTGTGTGCTGTACGACACAGGAGACTGGTGAAAGGACATGCACAGACCCCTCCGTCGCCACCAGAAACGGGTCACCTGGATCACCAGGACATAAATAATGATTTTAAGCCCCATCTTCCCAATTCTGACATTTCATACAGTGTTTTTATCGTCCAGGCTTCTTAAAGGTAGTTTACGTCCTGAAATGTTCCCTTGCAGGCAGAAACAATCCCACTTTGGTACCTTGTTAAACACAACGAAGGGGTTTTGAAATGAAGCCCACAAGTACACACCAGTCTGAGGGATCGGAAAGAGGTGGGTCGCATCACAACATCAGGTGACTCTAGATTAGAAATGAGCCAACCTAGAGGGTGAGAGCGCATCTGTGCTTTAAACGTATGTGTTGAGCAGGATGTCCTCTGAGCTGTCAATGAACCCGTTCGGCCTGCTCAGGCCCTGGTAAGAGGCCAAAGAATCACAAATACTGGTCACCCTCTGAGAGGAACCACAGCTGCTTTGACACAGACATACCAACACACACTCACGCTATCATACAAAGTAGCTGCACACAGAGGTGCACGGAATGTGCACTGAGACTTGTAACCTTAGGCAGGCATGCACGCAAATACACACAGACACATACTAACCCACACATATTAACACACACACACACAGTAACGCCATCCTGTACAGAGGAATACGGAATGTGCACTGAGACTTGTGACCTTAGGCAGGCACATACGCAAATAAACACACATACTAACCTGCATCTACTGCACACACAGTAACATGTGCGTGCACACACAAAGAGTAACACATACACAGATACACACAGACTCTCTCACTGATCTATTTTCCACTCAGAAGAGTAGACATGTGTTTGATATAACAAAGGGACACAGTACACTGACTACAGCACACCAAAACCAAGAACACACATTCATTTTCACGTTTTGTCTTCCACCCACATACGGGGAAATTCACAAACACAAGTTCAGTTTAGGGGCACAAACACCTCAATTTATCAAGTGTAAAACCACATACCACAGTAGTTGTACTGGGATAGCAGCATTTCCGAGCTGTGAGCAGGCCCACCAGCGAGATGTCGAGGAAGGGGGAGCTGGTGCTTAGCCCCATCCGCATGAGCGGTCTCCATCTGTCAGCACGTGAGCCCCACATGATGTCATTGCAGCTCCTGCTGATCGAGTCGGCAGTCAGTGGACTCAAATGAAGTGTAAATAAAGTGTGCATTAATGGCGCTGGCAGGCCCGCACTGTGTCACCCCCTCTGATGACTTCTGTGCAGAGAAAAGAAGTGAGAAGAACACCAGTGACTTTGAGCTGCCTCCCTGTATTCATTTAAGTTGTAACCAAATCAGCAATTCCCAGTCCCATCCCCCCTCATCTCCCGAGCCAATTTAGATACTGCTCCCTTGCTGTTTTTGCTAGCAAGTAGCATGAGAGCAGTGCAATGATAGGCACATTCAGCTGCTGCCAGCACTCCTTCTGAGGCTTGGGGGCTATGGCTTGAATCCTCTGGGCTCCTAACATTACGCTGGTCAGAGAGGGTTCAATTGTGCATGTCAGGCTGGACACAGCAAGGCACCCGTCCAACTTGACATGCGCAATCCACCACAAAGCCCAACTCAACATATGTGTCAATTATTCAATTAAGCTCCACCCCCCACCCTCATTCACCTGCCCTCACTCATGGAAAAAGGCAATCTCTGCACAGGCCATGCCCTAGTAAAAGCAGTGAACTGGCACTGTGGCCTAAAATGGAAACAGAACATTTAACATGGGGTCCAGAGACAACAAAACAAATGCTTGTAGCTTTCACGGCTTGTCTGTTACTTGCCCTAAAGCCGATGGCCACACAGCATTCACATTCACCCTGGCACCCTCGCAGCATAGAGACCAATGCCATCACCAACCCCTCTCCTATGGGTTTGCAGCCTGAAGGAAGAAACTTTGAATGGAGAAGCAAAGCATCTTTGGCATGACCAGCTCAGTGATTGACAGCTAGAAGCCTGCTCTGCACCCAGAGCTACCAGTTGAGGTGGTGAAGATCCAACTGTCGATTCCTGGGCCTGGCCAACCCAAACACTTCTACATCCGAAGGGGAAAGTGTGAGTCCACCCCCAAGTCCAGTTTTGCATTGGAGTTCATAACACCCCAGTTACTGGGGACCTTTCAGCACCAAGGACAGCCAAGTCACCTCTCCAGCTGAACTCCCCTGGGTAAGGTAACAAAATTTTGACTGTTGAATCTTGGTCTGGATCCCAGCAAAACCTTAAGTTCTCCTGGGTTCATCGGAACTCACCCCTCAAGTTCCCGAGTGCACACTGCTATTGTCTCCATTGACTTCAATAGAAGCCCTTTAAATATAGATAGTAGTGTATTTCTAAAGGCTTACTAAATCACAAGTCTGGTTGTACAAAAGCTACACAGATCATTTTGGTGTCTAAATTAAGGTTAAAATCAAATCAATGTTTCTAAATCGGTGTCAGATTTCTATTGAGTCATGTCATTTACTTATCGTCTATGCTGGTAATGTGAAATGCTTTACACATGTTCCTCTAAGTAGCCTGACTGTTCTTTGCCACACAACCAGGACTGAGCTAGGGTTTGAAGAGAGCGAATCCGAGGTCTACTACTGGGTATTGTATTGGAATTCCATTGTAAGACTATCTAGTCCTACCATATAATACCTTCACCTTGCTACATTGGTGTTACAGCGCTGTGGATCTTGAACTTGTGTTTCACCTTAGTACTGAGAGATAAGCATATTTTTGAGTGCATGAGAAATTCTCAATTTAATTTTAGAATCAAAAAGTCTTTTTTTAGATTGTTTTCTAAAAAACATGTTCATTGGAATTGCTAGGACCCTAAAAAGTATGGTAATTGGAATTGCTAGGATCCTGTATCACATCCCCATTCCAATAGGCCATAAAAGTTTGGAAAATAATTTTCAAAGAAGGTAAGGTGGTCAGGTAAAAGAGTTTTCAAACAGTTTAAAAATGTTCCAACTCCTTAGATAAACTAGTGCACAATGGAGAGGGTCCTGAGTTTCGATCAGCCCACCCTCTCCATCTTCAAGATGAATGAACTGAGGGCAATGTGCAAAGCTAGGAGTAATAGCTTTAAAGCTACTGCCAACTGATGAGCCCCTGTAGAGTCTCGCTCCTCTTTTGAAGAGGAAAGAAATAGAGAAGAGGCATCCTCCTCAGAACCAGATTGGGTGAGAGAGGAGGAGTAGGAGGCCTTAGTTCCAGTAAGTAAAGGGAAAGGTGGCGAGAACCTTGACCTTCTGTCCTTCCCCAGACCTCCTTCTCCAGTGGGAAGTGTCCTAAGTAACTCTAGTAATCCCCCTCTCTGGTAGAAGGAGTATGATCCTTGATGACAATCTTCATCAGCTCTCCCAGGAGGGGAAGAGGCTTGAATTTGAGGAAAGGAGACTAGCCTTAGAAGAGAAGAATGCTAGATTGGGACCAGTTCCCAGAGGTGGTGGCAGCAAAGATAGTAAGGAAAGTGAGGGTTCTTGCGACCCTCTAGAGTCCCAGTATACAGGGCAGGATATGACATAGATAAAGGGTTTTCAGCATTTGAGTAATGTTGCAAAATGGGGGCTGAGGGCGGTTCGTCCACAGCACAAAATGGCCAAGACCGGACTTGTGTGGACTGTGTAGAATCCTCAGTGAAAGCATTAGAGGGCTGGATAAAGTGCAATAAAGTTGTCACTTAAGAAGGGATATATCATCTTTTGATGATAGAGCCTATCCTGACTCATTGTTATACAGACAAATTGCAGAAGGATCTGGTAGCTAACAAGTAGGTTAGGGCCAGGGTAACCCAGACCAAATCCCAAGGTGGAGGTGACTTCAAGAGGATTGTGCGCAAACTTCTCACCAGGGGAAGGGGACTAGCACTGATAAGAGTAAAAAGACAGAGTCCTCACCAGGCTCCCAAAAGAACTCCAAGGAGGGGGGTCCAGATACCCTTTCCAGACCAAAGACAAAGGATATAAGGGTAATAACAGGGATCCCAAGAAGGCAGAGACATGCTTTGACTGTGGTCAGCCAAGGCATCAGAGAGGTGATTTAGTTTTTACCAAGAAGTCCCTAATCGAGGGACGGTCCAAGGGCATTGTTGGTGTTGGGTTGAGAGTAGCAGTATTCTCTGAAGAGGCCAGAGGTTACATTGAAGCTACCTTGATTTCCCTGAGTGGGATGGACATTGAACTCTTACCTGTCTTACCTCCTAACTTGGAAAAGTACACTTAGTGGCTGTACACCACAGAGTGAGGCCCTGATGCCTGAGGAAGCAACTGAAACTGAGGAAGCCTGGCCTGACCTTTCAGAGCCACTCAGTGCAGCAGGACCCTCCAGGGAAGAGCTTTCAAGGAGCAAAGAAGTTGCCCTACCCTTGAGAGACTTAGGCAGCAAGCTACCAGGCCATAACAAGGAGGCACAAGTGGTACTCACGAAGTCTGTTGGGTGGATGGCCTAGTGTTCACTGAGGCCAGGAACCCCAAACCAGGGGCAACCAGGAGAGTGGTGGTTCCCCAAGTGTACAGACAATTCATCCTCCCTTTGGCTCATGATAATACACTGGTTGGACATCTGGAACAGTCCAAGACTTGGGACAGGTTAGTGGCCCATTTGTACTGGCCTCAAATGAGTGAGTAAAGGAGTTTTGTCACTTCTGTGTGACCTGTCAAGCCAGTTGTAACACAGGCTCACAGCCGAAGGCTTCCTTAATTCCACTACCTGTGGTTGGGACCTCCTTTGAGACGGAAGGGATTGACTTGACTTGGTTGGCCCCCATGATCCACCCACTTCATCTGGGAATGGATTTTTCTAGTGGTAGTGGACGATGCCACCAGGCATTCAGAGGCAATTCCACTTAGGACTGCCACTGCACCTGTAGCAGCAAAGGTCCTCCTGGGTATCTTCACCAGGGTAGGGTTTCCTAAAACAGTGGTCTCTGATAGAGAGACTAATTTCATGTCTGCATACATAGATGCTATGTGGGATGAATGTGGTGTGACTTAAAAGTTCACCACCCTCTATAACCCTCAGACTAATGCCTTAGTGGAAGGGTTCAACAAGACCATTAAGGACATGATAATGGGTCTCCCAGAGAAACTCAGAAGGAGGTGGGATGCCCTCTTGCCTTGCCTCCTGTTTGCATACAGGGAGGTTCCTCAGAAGGAATTTGCATTCAGCCCCTTTGAACTGATGTTTGGATATCCTGTAAGAGGTCCTCTGAGTCTTGTGAAGAAGGGATGGGAAAGGACTCTCAGGCACCCTAAGCAAGGCAAGACAAAGTGGACTATGTACTAGGCCTGAGTTCCCGCATGGGAGAGTAAATGATGAATTCAAACAAGAATCTTCAGGCTAGACAGGAGATTGTAAAGCACTGGTATAAGCAGAAGGCAGTCCTGGTTGAATATCAACCTGGCCAGATGATGTGGGTATCAGATCCTGTGGCTCCCAGGGCTCTCCAGGACAAGTCGACTCAGCCCTATCCGATTGCTGAAAGAAAGGGGAAGGTCACTTGCTTGGTTGTCTTAGGCACCCCCAGGAATCCTCGCAGAGTGAATCATGTTAAACGTCCAAAATCACACGAGAACAGGGCTGATATGACCATGATGTTGGTCAAAGATGGAGAGCAGGAAGAGGTGAGTGAGCCACTGCTAGACTGCCTGTCATCCAACCCATAATAGGGTACAGTGGAGGGAGTTTTGCTGTCAGCTACCCTCTCTGCACAGCAGCAGGCGCACTATAGGCAGGTTCTTAGCCAGTTTGCAGAGCTCTTTTCCTTATACTCTGGACAAACAACATGGTGTACCCATGATACAGACACTGGTGACAGCTTCCCTGTCAGGAACACGTTGTCTGCCCAAGTTAAGGATTGCAACAAAACATAGGTCAAGAAGATGCTAGGGGTGATTGAACCCTCTGATAGTTCCTGGGCTACTCCCAGTGGTACTTGTCCCAAGCCTCAAGATGAGGTTTTGTGTGGATTATAGAGGGTTGAATGCAGTCACTAAATCTGATGCACACCCCATTCTTAGAGCAGATGAGCTTATTGATAAGGTAGGGGCAGCCAAGTTCCTAAGTACATTTGACTTAACCTCAGGGTACTGGCAAATTGGACAGCCCCAGGGAGCAAAGGAGAGATCTGCATTACCCACTCCTAATGGCCACTTTCAGTTTAAGGTGATGCATTTGGGTTGAAGAATGCACCTGCCACTTTTCAAAGGTTGGTGAATCCAGTTCTCTCAGGCTTGGAAGACTTTAGTGCAGCTTACTTGGATGACATAGCTGTCTTTAGCTCCACCTAGAAGGATCGCCTGGCCCACCTCAGAGAAGTTTTACAGGCCCTGCAGCAGGAAGGCATGACTATCAATGCCAGTAAGTGCCAGATAGGGCAGAGTTCTATTGTCTACTTGGGCCACTTGGTAGGCGGGAGCAGAGTTAGAGCTCTCCAGGCCAAGATCCAGACCATTTTGGCCTGGCAGCCTCTCACAACCTAGACCCAGGTCAGAACCTTCTTAGGCTTGACAGGGTACTATAGGAGATTTGTGAAAGAGTATGGAACCATTGTGGCCCCTCTCAGTGAGTTAACCTCTAAGAAGCTATCCAGGAAAGTCATTTGGACAGCAGCCTGTCAGAATGCCTTTGATGTCTTGAAAGCAGCCATGTGTTCAGCACCTATCCTACAATTACCTGATTTTGGGAAACAATTGCAGACAGACATTTCTGAACTAGGGTTTAGGGCAGTGTTGTCACAGACCAACAGTGAGGCTCAGGATCAGCCAGTAGCTTTTATTAGCAGGCAACTCCTTGCCAGAGAGTAGTGTTGGAGTGCCATTGAGAGGGAAGCCTTTGCTGTGGTTTGGTCCCTGAAGAAGTTGAGACCATACCTGTTTAGGGCTCACTTCAAGGTACACACTGACCACAGGCCTCTCAGGTGGTTAATGCAGAAGAGAGGAGAGAACCCCAAATTGCTGAGGTGGTCTGTTTCCCTACAGGGGATGGACATTCTAGTGGAACACAGACCAGGGAATGACCATGTCAATAAAGATGGCCTTTCCAGGTTCTTCCACTTAGAAGATGAGGACTACCAGAAGGGAGGTTGGTGCTCACCCCCATTCGTCTGGGGGAGGGAGTCATGTTGTAAAGTGGTCCTTTTGGATGGTCAGTGTACTGAGGCCTGCTAACCATTGCCATAGGCCAATTGCCAAGGACCTTACCACCCCTGTAAATCCCTAGTAATTGGTACCCAGGGCAAGGGTTGTAAAGGGGGGGAAGGTCACCAGGGCTGCAGCACTGATTGTGCCAGCCTGAGTACCCCAAGTAAAAGAGAGACTGAAGAGCTTCCATGTCAGCCTGCTGCTCAAGTGAGACTCTGCCCACACCAGATGCAGCACAATCCCTGTTACTGCTCATGGACAGGTTAGTCACCCTTGAAACAGGCACCCTCTAGCCCAGGGGGCAGGGTGCACTGTTCATGAGTGAGGACATATGTGCTGGAGCACATATGCCCCGTGCTGGCATTATAACACGATGCTGGCACGATTAACCTTCGGTGCATTGGATATCATGGGCTGGGATCTGACCACTGCTCAGATGTCCAGCTCTGCAATGGCCCAGCTGAACCCTGTCATATTTGGTATCAAACACTGTGCTTTTTAAACCTGAACATGATGCTGGTATTTAGGATTAAAAAGCAGATGCCCACGTGCACGCTTAGAGGGTGCCCACCAAGTCATTGAGCCCTACACTGTTTTGGTGGGCTCTCCTGAGCCACTGCCACTACAGACAAGACCTACTGCTGGTGGGGCTAGCACCTTGGCAGGACGTAAGACAAAGAGCCTGAGCAGGAAGGTGGTCACACCTCCTCCTACCCAGGCTGGCTAGTTAGATAAGCATCAGGGAGGTGAGCCTCAAAGGCTTCCCATGCCTTTGATGTTTAAGTAGCTGTCACCCCAGTGGAGGACAAAGCCCTTCCCACCCTGCCCTATGAGGTACAATATACAGGATGTGTGCATTCCCAAAGGACTAAGCACACCTTGAGTATGGACGAGAAGATCTGCACAGCCAATAGAAGGTTCTGCCACTATGGCAGACCTTGATAATAGTGGGTTCTGGGTAGAAAAGTGAAGTACTTCCACAGGAAGTCGTCACTTCAGGGGAAAATTAGCCACAGAGACTAGTAGCCCATTAGCCACTGCCTCCCCCTAAACCTGGATTTCAGGGGCTCCCCTGACACCAGAACTTATATCTTACCTGGAAAAGAAGAAAGAAGCACAAAGAGACGTACGCACCAACAACAAGACCTGGACTCCACACCAGTGCGAAAAAGAGGACACAGAGTGACCTAAGGAGTCCAGTACTAAAAATGGGAGCCCGGCATGTGCTTGAGGTGAAGACTCATTGGTCCCAGCAAGAGGGACCACGGTTGACACTGAGAATCCAAGGAAGACTCCCCTAACTGGTGGTACCAGAACCCTGTAAACTCCAGGAGTAAAGGTGGGCTGAGATCAAAGTACTGCGAGAGCCTAAGAAAACTTGATGACCAGCATCTAAAGAGTGGGAGCAAGGCCTGTGCCAAGCTTCATGCCTCTACTCCCTTCCAAATGACCTCCAGATGCCAGAAAGTCCATTGATCACCCTTGTAGCTACAAAGGCTTGTCTGTCATCTGCTAAAATGGAAATTTGAACAGTTATTCATGTGCTCACAAATTGAAAAAGTGGTATCAGCACATGCAAATGCTAGCAGCAGGGTTGGGGGTCAGGTTTTACGGGCAGCACGTCCTTTGAAACTCGCTAGCAGGGCAGTGCACATTCCTGGGGGCAGCTGTGATAGCACCTCTGACCTGGGATAGCTTTGTTCTGGGACCCAGCGAGCAGGATCTCTCACCCCAGGGTTCCAGAAACGTGTCTAGTGGTGACAGGCTGGTTATCACTGGCCAGCAACCATGTCTTGGTAGTTAGCTTCTGCAGAGGGCGCCTCTAAGACGACCCCTAGGTACATTTTGGAATACATCCAATGCTGGTACCAGATTGGATTTATCATTCTGAGTTATTTGATACCAAACAACCAAGGGTTTAGAAAAGTCATCATGTAGCTGAGAAACTCATACTGAGCATTGTCCAGTGCATGCATTAAAATAGCTGCTCTGGTCACTTACTATGTCCCAGGTTTAGCAAGGACTCAGTAGGGGCATAATCCTCATGCATCTCTGCCCACACATACAATATAGTGCACACTGCCTGAGGGCTAGAAGGCCTGCCAGAGGGGTGACTTGCCTAAATTGTATGCAGTGTATAGTAGACAGGGCACACATGCTGTGTGCCATGTTGAGTTTGTATTTTAGGATTGCAACAGAACCCTGGGCCTGCAAAGACAGTGCTGGGTGTACCTGGAACGCAGGCCCCTTGAGGGTGGCACAATCTGTGCTGTTGCCCTCAGGGGGCTACCCTTAGTACCCCATGCCCTGGGTACCTAATTACCATTTACTAGGGACTTATAGTGGCAGCTGAATGTGTTGTCAATTGTGCCAATACATCACAACAATGTTGGGAAAGAGATGTGGCTTAGGGAACCTGGTTAGCAGGGGCCCTGGGCACTAACAACTTTGAGACTAAATGAAATGCTAGGAAAAAAATGGGGGGGGTAACTATGACAAAAGAGGCATTTTCTCTCACCTTTCCGAAGACTGCTAAGGTTCCAGCGTGGTTCAAATTAAGATAGTGAAAGCACTAAACCAAAGATTAAGAAAAGTTAGGAAAGGTAGAACAAACAGATACTGAGGATAAAAAGACAGTGACATTTGAGAGTGGTTCATTCATTAATTTATAAATCAGACCTTAATGAATCATTTGCCTCCATACCACTCAGTTGAGGTAGGAATTAGAAGTGAAACAGCACACAATTTAACACCCTGAATTCGCCAACTGCTCCTGTTGCACAGACCCTGAATCAGATAGTACCAGGTACACCTGTAGGTTCAGTAATACAAATTCCTTATGTGAATCAGCCAATTCAGAGTTTTAACACAGTTCAGCCTGTGCTTAGTCCCATTGTGAATCAGGTGTGCCATATTCTAATGGAAACCGGACAGTGCAGTCACCTTATGTGAATCCACCTGAACCCATGTTCGAATCCAAATGAACCTGTGAAAATGTTTAGTCCAGGTCAGTCTATGTCAAATGCTACCCAGATTCAAACAGGACAAAGTTTCAGTTTTGTCTTAACTGGACAGAGTGTATAATGACAATTCTTCAGTATCAGCCAAATCATATGGGTCCAGATGAATTTACAGTTACCATGACTATAGGCTCTGTTTTTACTTTGTATGCTCCATGTACATCTGGAAGCAATGCACATTCAATAAATGTCCTGAAAGTTCCAGACACACCAGTTACATCTGCTCGGATATCACTGATTGGTCTGCAGTGGTCAGTATATCCTAACAACTCAGAGAGGGAGAGAAAAACGTATCTTATTAGACCATTAACTCCCATAATGCAGATTGAAACCCAATTACAAGTCTGACAGGACTTACTCCTGATGCGAGGTTTCCTCAGGTAACCTCACCTTACTTTGTGCCCAGATCTGATAAGATTCCAAATGTAAATTGCAGCACTCCACAAATAGGAGTACCCTTAACATACCAGAGAACATGTCATACTTTAGTATTCTGAGCCTGCAGAATGTAGGGCCGCTAGGAGCAGAAGTAATGCAGAATAGTAATATACGTTTGTGAGGTTTCACTGCACAGCAGCTGTATGATTGTTTAAACAATTTGAGTCATGAAGGCGAGACTGGTATAACAAACTGCAATGAGAGGATAGAAGAGACCAGAGAGAGAGAGAGATCAGTGGCACAGACACAATAGAAGCTAACGATATGGCCCATGTTTTGTTCAGATTTGTGCAGGGATTGAAACCAGACATATGTGAAAGGATTCAGTAGCACTTGATATGTTAGGCAGAACAAACCAATTGATGAAATCTTGCAGTATGCAAAGTATGGTAGTGACAAATTGCAGTTTAAGCAGAAAAAGTTCAAGAGAAGGTTATGGTCAAGATGGTCAGAGTCCGCAGATAATGGTGAACACTGGTGGTATGCAAAGAGTGCCACAACAGGTGACCAATATTGTCCAGTCTAGGGACAGAGAATGTGTTGTTCAGGTAGATCAGAGAGGAGGTGTGTTAGATGTCCAGTCTTTGAAGAGAACTAATCTGTCATACATGCAGAAATTTGAGTCATCAGTGGAGGAGTGTCCCTTTTATAATTTGAATTACCAGGTACAGAACACTGGAGTTGCTAAAGTACAAGCCAACAATCAGGTCAAAATTCAGAGAGTTCAAATGACCTGAGTGCAAAAGGCAATTGTGTCCCTAGGATAGCAGATGCAGGTACCAGAAGCCCCGATAACTCAACAGCAAACCGTTGTTTCCAAGCAGGATTTAAATCAAATTGCAAATGCCAATGTGAATCAGATAGCATCACCATTTCCCCTGACAGACCTGAGTGATAAAGAATTTCCAGAAATTCTTCAAGCAGATAGCTCAGATGATGAAGATTGCATGCTAAGTGCTTCCTTAGATGAGTAGATCAACATGCTCCCTATGTAAATGCCAACATTATTGGTTATAACGTGTCAATCCTGGTTGACACTGGAGCTACACGTTCCTCTGTCAGAACAGCAGAAGTAGCAAATTTGCCCCAATCAGGAAAGAGAATTCAGGTTTTAGGAGCCATAAATAAGCAGTTGGCTGGCCCTGTAACAGAATATGTCCCTGTAAAAATAGGTTTATTTCAAGATGAGCACCAATTTGTGGTCTGTGATTCAAGCCATGTAAGTTTACTTGGACACAACCTACTGTAGGGTAAACTGTTCTATTAGTTGCACACCCGAGGAATTGCAATCCAACCAAATGAGAGATGTGCCCGGCAATATTGTGAAGCAGCACCGAAGTGTAACATTGTACCCAATGCTGACAGATAAAGATTTGCCCGAAGATTTGAAAGGCACAGTGAAACTTGAAGTTTGGGACTTTTCAGGAAAGGAAATATGATTGATCAAAGGAGTTGAGCCTATAAAAATGACAGTGAAGTCAAATGCAGTGTATCCAAAAACAACCCTGTATAACATGAAACCCGAGACAATTCATGGAATCACTCCCCTGATTAATAATTTAATTGAGCAATGTATCATGAAAGAGAAAATGGAAAGTTTGTGTAATTCTCCCATTCTAGGACCTATGGAAGGTGGATGAGATTGTTGTTCGATGTTATCCTGTGGTACCGAAACCTGCAGTGATTTTATTCCAAATTCAATGTGAAGCATAATGGTTTATGGTGATTGATTTATGTCCAGCTTTTTTCTCCATACCATTACATGAGGAAAGTCAATTCCTTTTCGTGTTCAAAATCAGTAGTGTTTTGGCACGGTGTCAAAATGCTCGAGGGTGTACTGAGAGTCCTGTGATTTTTCAACCAAATCTTGAAAAAGAATCTGGAGTCTCTTAACATTCCCTACCACTCAGTCTTAGTGCAGTACATAGACAACCTACTTGTTGCATCAAACACTTGAGAAGCATGTAGGAAAGATAATATTGCTCTCTTGAATCATTTAAGAGAGAATGGACAGAAGGTTTTCCCAGCAAAATTACAGTATTGTAAGAAAGAAGCCCTGTACTTAGGCCACAACATTGAGAAAAGTGTGCGGAAAGTGTCACAAGAAAGAATGCTAGCAATAATGAAAATGAATCCCCCTGCCACACAAAATGAAGTCTGAATGTTCCTGGGAATGGTTGGCTAGTGTTATCAGTGGATTCCAAACTTGCCGCTTTTAGCCAAGCCTTTACAGAGGCTGACACACAAAGATGTGTCTCATCTGGTACCATTTGATGTCAACTGCATACATGCCTTCACAGAGCTGAGAGAAAGCCTGTGCCAAGCCCCAGCTCTGGGAATGCCTGATTACAACAAATGTTTTTTCTTTGTTTTGCTGAGAGAGTGATGGCTGTGCTCTCTCAGTTTTGACCCTGCTGCATGGAAATACTGACAAGCCAGTGGGTTATTTTTCTGCCACACTTGATCCTGTGGCTTCAGTGCTGCCTGGCAGTCGCCTCTCTGAACATCAGCATCGAACAGTGCAAGGGCATTTTTATGGGTCTGTAGGAGGCTGGACTGGCTTGTAGTGAGTACCTAGGGGTACTTGCACCTTGCACCAGGCCCAGTTATCCCTTATTAGTGTATAGGGTGTCTAGCAGCTTAGGCTGATAGATAATGGTAGCTTAGCAGAGCAGCTTAGGCTGAACTAGGAGACGTGTGAAGCTACTACAGTACCACCTAGTGTCATATGCACAATATCATAAGAAAACACAATACACAGTTATACTAAAAATAAAGGTACTTTATTTTTATGACAATATGCCAAAGTATCTCAGAGTGTACCCTCAGTGAGAGGATAGGAAATATACACAAGATATATATACACAATACCAGAAATATGCAGTATAGTCTTAGAAAACAGTGCAAACAATGTATAGTTACAATAGGATGCAATGGGGACACATAGGGATAGGGGCAACACAAACCATATACTCCAAAAGTGGAATGCGAACCACGAATGGACCCCAAACCTATGTGACCTTGTAGAGGGTCGCTGGGACTATTAGAAAATAGTGAGGGTTAGAAAAATAGCCCACCCCAAGACCCTGAAAAGTGAGTGCAAAGTGCACTAAAGTTCCCCTAAGGACAAAGAAGTCGTGTTAGAGGAATAAGGCAGGAAAGACAGAAACCAACAATGCAACAACGCTGGATTTCCAATCTGGAGTACCTGTGGAACAAGGGGACCAAGTCCAAAAGTCACAAGCAAGTCGGAGACGGGCAGATGCCCAGGAAATGCCAGCTGCGGGTGCAAAGAAGCTTCGACTGGACTGAAGAAGCTGCGGTTTCTGCAGGAACGCAAGGGCTAGAGACTTCCCCTTGGAGGACGGATCCCTCTCGCCTTGTAGAGTCGTGCAGAAGTGTTTTCCCACCAAAAGAACGCCAACAAGCCTTGCTAGCTGCAAATCGTGCGGTTAGCGTTTTTGGACGCTGCTGCGGCCCAGGAGGGACCAGGAGGTCGCAAATTGGACCAGGAGGTAGAGGGCACGTCGAGCAAGACAAGGAGCCCTCTTAGCAGCAGGTAGCACCCGAAGAAGTGCCAGAAACAGGCACTACGAGGATGCGTGAAATGGTGCTCACCCGAAGTCGCACAAAGGAGTCCCACGTCGCCGGAGACCAACTTAGAAAGTCGTGCAATGCAGGTTAGAGTGCCGTGGACCCAGGCTTGGCTGTGCACAAAGGATTTCCGCCGGAAGTGCACATGGGCCGGAGTAGCTGCAAAAGTCGCGGTTCTCAGAAATGCAGTCTAGCGAGGTGAGGCAAGGACTTACCTCCACCAAACTTGGACTGAAGAGTCACTGGACTGTGGGAGTCACTTGGACAGAGTTGCTGGATTTGAGGGACCTCGCTCGTTGTGCTGAGAGGAGGCCCAAGGGACCGTTAATGCAGCTTTTTGGTGCCTGCGGTTGCAGGGGGATGATTCCGTCGACCCACGGGAGATTTCTTCGGAGCTTCTAGTGCAGAGAGGAGGCAGACTACCCCCACAGCATGCACCACCAGGAAAACAGTCGAGAAGGCGGCAGGATCAGCGTTACAGAGTTGCAGTAGTCGTCTTTGCTACTATGTTGCAGGTTTGCAGGCTTCCAGCGCGGTCAGCAGTCGATTCCTTGGCAGAAGGTGAAGAGAGAGATGCAGAGGAACTCGGATGAGCTCTTGCATTCGTTATCTAAGGAATCCCAAGAGACAGAGACCCTAAATAGCCAGAAAAGAGGGTTTGGCTACCTAGCAGAGAGGATAGGGTAGCAACACCTGAAGGAGCCTATCACAAGGAGTCTCTGACGTCACCTGGTGGCACTGGCCACTCAGAGCAGTCCAGTGTGCCAGCAGCACCTCTGTTTCCAAGATGGCAGAGGTCTGGAGCACACTGGAGGAGCTCTGGGCACCTCCCAGGGGAGGTACAGGTCAGGGGAGTGGTCACTCCCCTTTCCTTTGTCCAGTTTCGCGCCAGAGCAGGGCTAAGGGGTCCCTGAACCGGTGTAGACTGGCTTATGCAGAATTGGGCACATCTGTGCCCAAGAAAGCATTTCCAGAGGCTGGGGGAAGCTACTCCTCCCCTGCCTTCACACCATTTTCCAAAGGGAGAGGGTGTCACACCCTCTCTCAGAGGAAGTCCTTTGTTCTGCCATCCTGGGCCAGGCCTGGCTGGACCCAAGGAGGGCAGCTGCCTGTCTGAGGGGTTGGCAGCAGCTGCAGTGAAACCCCAGGAAGGGCAGTTTGGCAGTACCAGGATCTGTGCTACAGACCACTGGGATCATGGGATTGTGCCAACTATGCCAGGATGGTATAGAGGGGGCAATTCCATGATCATAGACATATTACATGGCCATATTCGGAGTTACCATTGTGAAGCTACATATAGGTAGTGACCTATATGTAGTGCACGCGTGTAATGGTGTCCCCGCACTCACAAAGTCCGGGGAATTGGCCCTGAACAATGTGGGGGCACCTTGGCTAGTGCCAGGGTGCCCTCACACTAAGTAACTTTGCACCTAACCTTTACCAGGTAAAGGTTAGACATATAGGTGACTTATAAGTTACTTAAGTGCAGTGTAAAATGGCTGTGAAATAACGTGTGCGTTATTTCACTCAGGCTGCAGTGGCAGGCCTGTGTAAGAATTGTCAGAGCTCCCTATGGGTGGCAAAAGAAATGCTGCAGCCCATAGGGATCTCCTGGAACCCCAATACCCTGGGTACCTCAGTACCATATACTAGGGAATTATAAGGGTGTTCCAGTAAGCCAATGTAAATTGGTAAAATTGGTCACTAGCCTGTCAGTGACAATTTAAAAGAAATGAGAGAGCATAACCACTGAGGTTCTGATTAGCAGAGCCTCAGTGAGACAGTTAGTCACTACACAGGTAACACATTCAGGCACACTTATGAGCACTGGGGCCCTGGTGAACAGGGTCCCAGTGACACATACAACTAAAACAACATATATACAGTGAAAAATGGGGGTAACATGCCAGGCAAGATGGTACTTTCCTACACAACCCCCCCCCAAACGAAGGACAACAAGACTAGCCATGACCTGATGAGTCTTCATTGTCTAAGTGGAAATATCTGGAGAGTCCATCTGCATTGGAGTGGCTACTCCCAGGTCTATGTTCCACTGTATAGTCCATTCCCTGTAGGGATATGGACCACCTCAACAATTTAGGATTTTCACCTTTCATTTGTTTTAGCCAAAGTAGAGGTTTGTGGTCTGTCTGAACAATGAAGTGAGTGCCAAACAGGTATGGCCTCAACTTCTTCAGAGCCCAGACCACAGCAAAGGCCTCCCTCTCAATGGCAGACCAACGCTTTTCTCTAGGGGTCAACCTCCTACTAATAAAAGCAACAGGTTGATCCTGGCCCTCAGAATTAAGTTGTGATAGGACTGCCCCTACTCCTAATTCAGATGCATCAGTTTGGGCATAGAATTTTTTAGAGTAACAAGGGCTTTTCAGGACAGGTGCAGAGCACATGGCCTGCTTCAGCTCCTCAAAAGCTTTCTGACAGTTAGCTGTCCACAATACCTTTTTAGGCATCTTTTTGGATGTGAGGTCATTAAGAGGGGCTGCAATGGAGCCATAGTTCTTAATGAACCTCCTGTAATACCCAGTGAGGCCTAGGAAGGCTCTCACCTGAGTCTGAGTGGTAGGGGGAATCCAATCTATAATAGTTTGGATTTTCCCCTGTAGTGGTGCAATCTGTTCCCCACCAACAAGGTGTCCCAGATAAACCACCTTACCCTGCCCTATCTGGCACTTTGAAGCCTTGATAGTGAGGCCTGCCTTTTGCAGGGCCTCCAAAACTTTCCATAGGTGGACCAGGTGATCATCCCAGCTGGAGCTAAAGACAGCTATATCGTCCAAATATGCTGCACTGAAAGCTTCCAGCCTGTGTTCACCAACCTTTGAAAAGTGGCAGGTGCATTTTTCAAACCAAAAGGCATTACTGTAAATTGGTAATGGCCTCCAATGGTTGAAAATGCAGTTTTAGGTTTAGCATCTTCTGACAATTTGATCTGCCAATACCCTGCAGTCAAATCAAAAGTGCTTAGATACTTGGCAGATGCCAGTGTATCTATGAGCTCCTCTGCCCTGGGTATAGGGTGAGCATCAGTTTTGGTTACAAGGTTGAGACCTCTATAGTCTACACAAAACCGCATTTCCTTCTTTCCATCTTTGGAATGGGGTTTTGGTACAAGTACCACAGGAGAAGCCCATGGACTTTCAGAGTGCTCAACCACTCCTAGTTCTAACATTTTCTGCACCTCTTGCTTTATGCAGTCCCTGACATGGTCAGGCTGCCTATAGATCTTACTTTTGACAGGTAAACTGTCTCCAGTATCTATAGTGTGCTCACACCAAGAAGTGGTACCTGGCACAGTAGAGAAGAGTTCAGAGAATTGATCTAGGAGGTTTATTCAATGGTCTTTCTGCTCAGCAGTAAGACAATCAGCCAAAACTACACCTTCCACAAGAGCATCTTGTTCTGTGGAAGAGAAGAGATCAGGTAGAGGATCACTGTCTTCTTCCTGTCCCTCAACAGTTGCCATGAGCAGGGTGAGATCAGCCCTGTCATAGTAGGGTTTCAGGCGATTGACATGGAGCACCCTAAGGGGACTCCTGGCAGTGCCTAAGTCAACTAAGTAGGTGACTTCGCCCTTCTTTTCAACAATTATGTGGGGTCCACTCCATTTATCTTGGAGTGCTCTTGGGGCCACAGGCTCCAAGACCCACACTTTCTGCCCTGGTTGGTACTGAACCAAAACAGCCTTCTGATCATGCCATTGCTTCTGGAGCTCTTGGCTGGCCTGAAGGTTTTTACTGGCCTTTTTCATATACTCAGCCATCCTTGATCTGAGGCCAAGTACATAATCCACAATATCTTGCTTAGGAGCTTTTAAAGGTTGTTCCCAACCCTCCTTTACAAGTGTGAGTGGACCCCTAACAGGGTGTCCAAAAAGAAGTTCAAAAGGGCTGAAGCCCACTCCTTTCTGGGGTACCTCCCTGCAGGCAAAAAGGAGGCATGGTAACAGGATATCCCATCTCCTGCGGAGTTTTTCAGGGAGACCCATAATCATGCCTTTGAGAGTTTTATTAAATCTCTCCACCAGTCCATTTGTTTGTGGATGATAGGGTGTAGTGAACTTGTAAGTCACACCACACTCCTTCCACATGGCCTTTAAGTATGCAGACATGAAATTGCTTCCTCTGTCTGATACTACTTCCTTTGGGAAGCCCACCCTGGAAAATATTCCCAGGAGGGCCTTTGCCACTGCAGGAGCTGTAGAGGTCCTTAAAGGAATTGCTTCAGGATATCTTGTGGCATGGTCCACTACAACAAAGATAAACCTATTGCCTGAAGCAGTAGGAGGGTCAAGGGGGCCAACTATGTCAACCCCTACCCTTTCAAAGGGTACCCCAACCACAGGCAGTGGAATAAGGGGTGCCTTTGGAGTGCCACCTGTCTTGCCACTGGCTTGACAGGTTTCACAGGACTTACAAAACTCTTTTGTGTCCTCAGACATCCTAGGCCAATGAAACAATGGAACCAGTCTGTCCCAAGTTTTCATTTGTCCCAGGTGCCCAGCTAGGGGAATGTCGTGTGCAAGAGTTAGGAGGAACTTTCTGTACTCCTGAGGGATCACTAATCTCCTGGCAGTTCCAGGTTTAGGATCCCTTGCCTCAGTGTACAAGAGGTTGTCCTCCCAGTAAACTCTGTGAGAGTCACTGACATCCCCATTAGCCTGTTTGACAGCTTGCTGTCTGAGACCCTCTAATGTGGGACAGGTTTGCTGTGCCACACTCAGCTCCTCCCTGGCAGGCCCCCCTTCACCCAAAAGTTCAGCAGTGTCTGCTTGAAGCTCCTCTGGTGTAGGTTCTGCCCAGGGAGGGAATTCTTCTTCCTCAGAAGTTGAATCCACTGTAGAGGGAGGGATAGTAGGAAGTGGTTTGCTTCTACTAGCCCTAGCTTTAGGGAGCACTTGGTCCATTGTTCCAGGATCCAAGCTTCCCTGTCCTTTTTGCTTTTTGGCCTGAGCCCTTGTCAAAGCAAAAATATGCCCTGGGATGCCCAGCATTGCTGCATGGGCCTCCAACTCCACATCTGACCAAGCTGATGTCTCCAAATCATTTCCTAGTAGACAGTCTACAGGTAAATCTGTGGCTACCACAACTTTCTTTGGACCAGTAACCCCCCCCAGTTGAGATTAACAACAGCCATGGGGTGGCTAAGTGTGTTGTTGTGAGCATCGGTTACTTGGTACTGGTGACCAAGTAGGTGTTGTTCAGGGTGGACCAGTTTCTCTATGACCATAGTCACACTGGCTCCAGTGTCCCTGTAGGCCTGAACCTCAACACCATTTATTAGGGGTAGCTGCTTGTACTTATCCATATTAAGGGGACAAGCAACTAAGGTGGCTAAATCAATAGCCCCCTCAGAGACTAACACAGCCTCTGTGGCCTCCCTAACAAGGCCAACCCCAACTAAGTTACCAATAGTGAGCCCAGCTACTCCCTTGGATTGGCTATTAGTAGGTTTGCTCCCACCACCACTGCTATTAGTAGGGACACTAGGTGTAGCAGCAGGGGTTGTAGTGGTAGGAGGCTTGGCGCCTTTCTTTGGACAACTGGGATCTGTTGTCCAATGGCCTTTTATTTTACATAAATAGCACCATGGTTTCTTTTCCTTGTTTTGATTAGAAGAGGATTTGGGCCCACCACCCCCACCAGAGTGTTTTTGTGGGCCTGATGAAGACTCATTTTTAGATTTGTCCCCACCCTTGTCAGAAGACTTACCATCCTTCTTCTTGTTGCCATCTTTGTCACCCCCTGTATGAACTTTTCTGTTCACCCTTGTTCTGACCCATTTGTCTGCCTTCTTTCCCAATTCTTGGGGAGAGGTCAGATCAGAGTCCACCAAGTACTGGTGCAACAAATCAGACACACAATTATTAAGAATATGCTCTCTCAGGATCAAGTTATACAGGCTGTCATAATCAGTAACTTTACTGCCATGTAACCACCCCTCCAAGGCCTTCACTGAATGGCCAATGAAATCAACCCAGTCTTGTGAAGACTCCTTTTTGGTCTCTCTGAACTTTATCCTGTATTGTTCAGTGGTTAAGCCATAACCATCCAGGAGTGCATTCTTAAGAACTTTGTAATCATTAGCTTCATTTTATTTTACAGTAAGGAGCCTATCCCTACCTTTTCCACTAAATGATAGCCATAGGATAGCAGCCCACTGCCTTTGAGGGACATCCTGTACAGCACAGGCCCTCTCAAGTGCAGCAAACCACTTGTTAATGTCATCCCCCTCCTTATAAGGGGGAACTATCTTATGCAGATTCCTGGAATCATGCTCTTTTGCAGGATGACTATGGGGAATACTGCTGCTGCCACCATGGGTTTCTAAACCCAGTTTCTGTCTCTCCTTCTCTACTTCTAAAGTCTGTCTATCCAAATCCAGCTGTTGCTTCTTGAGCTTCAGTCTGGTTTGTTCCACTCTCAATCTATTGAGCTCCCTTTCTAACAATCTGTCATCAGGGTGGGTGGGAGGGACATGCCTTGAAACAGAAGTATGGTGAGAATGGACAGAAGGAGACCTGTCCCTTACAGAGGACACCCTAACAGCTTGGCTAACAGAAACATCAGTACCACTGTGGTGTGAGTAAATGCTTTTGCTATGATGTGAGACAACACTATTTGTATGGTGTGGCTCTTCCTCATTACCAACTATGCTAGACTGTCTAGTAATGGGCAGGCTAGGAAGTTTCTTTCCTGAATCTTTTCCTGGGGGAGTCCCTGGATCAGATTGGGAACGATTAGCTACTTTTTCAACAGATGGGGCACTTCTTGCCTTATCTTGTTCTCTAAGCATGTTAAGTAACAATTCCAAGGAAGGATTCTTCCCTACACTCAAACATCTCTCTATGCAGAGACTCCTTGCTCCTTTCCAGCTAAGGTGATCATATGCAAGTTTGGACAGATCAACATTTTGGCCTGTGCCAGACATTTTTAGAGAGAGTTAAAGTGATAGAAAAAGAGAAAAATGTTTGTCAGAGCTTTTAGAAAGACAGAGAAAAAAAACCTTTTTAAACTTTTTAGAACTTTTTAGAAAGTTAGAAGTACTTTTCAGCACTTAGAAAAGAGTGAAAAGAGGAAATGCAAAACTTTTTGGCAATGTGTATATACACTGAACTTGTTTTGTATATTTTTCTCTTATGAAAAGTACAATGACAAGAGTGGTAAGTAGTCTCAAAGCACTTATCCCACCGCTGCACAACCAATGTAGGAGGCTGGACTGGCTTGTAGTGAGTACCTAGGGGTACTTGCACCTTGCACCAGGCCCAGTTATCCCTTATTAGTGTATAGGGTGTCTAGCAGCTTAGGCTGATAGATAATGGTAGCTTAGCAGAGCAGCTTAGGCTGAACTAGGAGACGTGTGAAGCTACTACAGTACCACCTAGTGTCATATGCACAATATCATAAGAAAACACAATACACAGTTATACTAAAAATAAAGGTACTTTATTTTTATGACAATATGCCAAAGTATCTCAGAGTGTACCCTCAGTGAGAGGATAGGAAATATACACAAGATATATATACACAATACCAGAAATATGCAGTATAGTCTTAGAAAACAGTGCAAACAATGTATAGTTACAATAGGATGCAATGGGGACACATAGGGATAGGGGCAACACAAACCATATACTCCAAAAGTGGAATGCGAACCACGAATGGACCCCAAACCTATGTGACCTTGTAGAGGGTCGCTGGGACTATTAGAAAATAGTGAGGGTTAGAAAAATAGCCCACCCCAAGACCCTGAAAAGTGAGTGCAAAGTGCACTAAAGTTCCCCTAAGGACAAAGAAGTCGTGTTAGAGGAATAAGGCAGGAAAGACACAAACCAACAATGCAACAACGCTGGATTTCCAATCTGGGGTACCTGTGGAACAAGGGGACCAAGTCCAAAAGTCACAAGCAAGTCGGAGACGGGCAGATGCCCAGGAAATGCCAGCTGCGGGTGCAAAGAAGCTTCGACTGGACTGAAGAAGCTGCGGTTTCTGCAGGAACGCAAAGGGCTAGAGACTTCACCTTTAGAGGACGGATCCCTCTCGCCTTGTAGAGTCGTGCAGAAGTGTTTCCCGCCGAAAGAACGCCAACAAGCCTTGCTAGCTGCAAATCATGCAGTTAGCGTTTTTGGATGCTGCTGCGGCCCAGGAAGGACCAGGAGGTAGCAAATTGGACCAGGAGGTAGAGGGGACATCGAGCAAGACAAGGAGCCCTCTTAGCAGCAGGTAGCACCCGGAGAAGTGCCAGAAACAGGCACTACAAGGATGCGTGAAACGGTGCTCACCCGAAGTCGCACAAAGGAGTCCCACGTCGCCGGAGACCAACTTAGAAAGTCGTGCAATGCAGGTTAGAGTGCCGTGGACCCAGGCTTGGCTGTGCACGAAGGATTTCCGCCGGAAGTGCACAGGGGCCGGAGTAGCTGCAAAAGTCGTGGTTCCCAGCAATGCAGTCTAGCGAGGTGAGGCAAGGACTTACCTCCACCAAACTTGGACTGAAGAGTCACTGGACTGTGGGAGTCACTTGGACAGAGTTGTTGGATTCGAGGGACCTCGCTCGTTGTGCTGAGAGGAGACCCAAGGGAACGGTAATGCAGCTTTTTGGTGCCTGCGGTTGCAGGGGGACGATTCCGTCGACCCACGGGAGATTTCTTCGGAGCTTCTAGTGCAGAGAGGAGGCAGACTACCCCCACAGCATGCAGCACCAGGAAAACAGTCGAGAAGGCGGCAGGATCAGCGGTACAGAGTTGCAGTTGTCGTCTTTGCTACTATGTTGCAGGTTTGCAGGCTTCCAGCGCGGTCAGCAGTCGATTCCTTGGCAGAAGGTGAAGAGAGAGATGCAGAGGAACTCGGATGAGCTTTTGCATTCGTTATCTAAGGAATCCCAAGAGACAGAGACCCTAAATAGCCAGAAAAGAGGGTTTGGCTACCTAGGAGAGAGGATAGGCTAGCAACACCTGAAGGAGCCTATCACAAGGAGTCTCTGACGTCACCTCAGAGCAGTCCAGTGTGCCAGCAGCACCTCTGTTTCCAAGATGACAGAGGTCTGGAGCACACTGGAGGAGCTCTGGGCACCTCCCAGGGGAGGTACAGGTCAGGGGAGTGGTCACTCCCCTTTCCTTTGTCCAGTTTCGCGCCAGAGC
Organism: Pleurodeles waltl; assembly: GCF_031143425.1. Taxonomy (NCBI): domain Eukaryota; kingdom Metazoa; phylum Chordata; class Amphibia; order Caudata; family Salamandridae; genus Pleurodeles; species Pleurodeles waltl. Next base: position 719,186,016 of record NC_090436.1, on the reverse strand, counting down.
AGGGCTAAGGGGTCCCTGAACCGGTGTAGACTGGCTTATGCAGAATTGGGCACATCTGTGCCCAAGAAAGCATTTCCAGAGGCTGGGGGAGGCTACTCCTCCCCTGCCTTCACACCATTTTCCAAAGGGAGAGGGTGTCACACCCTCTCTCAGAGGAAGTCCTTTGTTCTGCCATCCTGGGCCAGGCCTGGCTGGACCCCAGGAGGGCAGCTGCCTGTCTGAGGGGTTGGCAGCAGCAGCAGCTGCAGTGAAACCCCAGGAAGGGCAGTTTGGCAGTACCAGGGTCTGTGCTACAGACCACTGGGATCATGGGATTGTGCCAACTATGCCAGGATGGTATAGAGGGGGCAATTCCATGATCATAGACATATTACATGGCCATATTCGGAGTTACCATTGTGAAGCTACATATAGGTAGTGACCTATATGTAGTGCACGCGTGTAATGGTGTCCCCGCACTCACAAAGTCCGGGGAATTGGCCCTGAACAATGTGGGGGCACCTTGGCTAGTGCCAGGGTGCCCTCACACTAAGTAACTTTGCACCTAACCTTTACCAGGTAAAGGTTAGACATATAGGTGACTTATAAGTTACTTAAGTGCAGTGTAAAATGGCTGTGAAATAACGTGTGCGTTATTTCACTCAGGCTGCAGTGGCAGGCCTGTGTAAGAATTGTCAGAGCTCCCTATGGGTGGCAAAAGAAATGCTGCAGCCCATAGGGATCTCCTGGAACCCCAATACCCTGGGTACCTCAGTACCATATACTAGGGAATTATAAGGGTGTTCCAGTAAGCCAATGTAAATTGGTAAAATTGGTCACTAGCCTGTCAGTGACAATTTAAAAGAAATGAGAGAGCATAACCACTGAGGTTCTGATTAGCAGAGCCTCAGTGAGACAGTTAGTCACTACACAGGTAACACATTCAGGCACACTTATGCTACGTTATTGCCAAATCCTGTGGAAAGTGTCAATGAGTGTGTGGATGAGGTTAAGTATGACTATCTTGATGTGACTGAGCTGTGCACCAAACCAAGACAGGACATTCAAGATATTCCCCTAACTGAAAATGACTATGTCATGTTAATTGATGCCTACTGTTTAAAAGATAACAATGGTACCCTTAGAGCTGGTTTTGCAGTTTGCACGGTCTCAAATGCGATTGAAGCCCCCTGGCCTCAAGGAGCTTTTTCTGCCCAACTAGCTAAATTGATTGCTCTTACTAGGGTATGCTATGTTTCTGAACAGCTCAAAGTGACAATCTTAACTGATAGTCAGTATTTTTTTGGTGTCATTCATGATTTTGCACAGTTGTGGTCCCAGAAAGGATTCATGACCTCCTCTGGATCCCCTATATGGAAACGTGATAAGATTTACAATCTATTGAATGTATTACAGCTGCTGGCAAAATTTGCTGTTGTTCAATGTACAGAACACAAAAATTATAATGACTGTGTAAAGTTAGGTAATACATATACAGATGAAGTGTCGAGATATTGTGTCCTAAGCTGTAATTCCTTTAATGGAGATTGGAGCAATGGGACAAATGATGAGACAAGTCAAAATTTCCTGTTAACTATTATTGATACAGGGGAGGAAGTTAGGAGTTTGCAGGAAGAAGTGAAATGGAAGAGCAGGAAAGCTGGTTTAGAGCAGGATGTGTTAAGAGAACTAAGAATGATATTTGAGTTTCAAGTGATGGAAGAGCAGTATTGCCCAATAGCTTATTGTCACTCATGGTTAGACACAATCATGAACAGGCACATATAGGTAGTGATGCAATGGTCAGAACCTTTAGGCAAACAAGGTTTTACCTCAGATTCAGAGTGATTGCAAAAGCCTTGTGCCACAGATGTGTTACATGTCCACAGATGAATGTAGGAAAATGCACAATTGTTACACTGAGTCATATAGTTAGATCAGGCGGACAGCTCAACAGGATACAGCTGGATTTCATAGAGCTATCTGTGTGCAATGGACTGACATATGTCTTGGTTACTGTATGCATTTTTTCACACTGGGTTGAAGCATAGCCAACCAGAAGAAATGATAGTCTCACAGTAGCAAAGCAGTTACTTAGGGAACTGATTTCACGGTTCAGATTCCCAACTTCTCTAATGTCAGACCAACGAACCAATTTCAACTGAGGTTCTGAAATTATTGTACGCAGCATTTCAAGTTGAGCAAAGATTACATAGCAGCTACATACCTGAGGCTTTTGGACTTGTGGAACATATTAATGGTACCCTGAAGACCAGATTGGGGAAAATATGTGCATCCACCACTTTGAAATTGCCAGACGCATTGCCTCTTGTCTTGATGAATATGCGCAGTACACACGAAAAAAAGACGGGGTTGTCCCCTCATGAGATTATCATAGGGAGGGTTATGTGATTGCCAGCAGTGACTGTAAATTACTGGACATTACAGATGACTTGGTGCTGGATTATTGCAAAGGACTGGCTGACGTGGCTCATTCATTGTCTCATTAGGTTGGAGAAGCTACTGAACAGCTGCAGCAAGAGCTTTGCCATGACCTATGTACCTGTGACTGGGTCATGGTGAAAAAACACATAAGGAAAACATTTTTGGAACCACTTAGGAGAGGCTCTCATGAAGTGGTTTTGTTAACCACTATGGTTGTGAAGTATGCGTATCTCCCTAACTGGGTACATGCTAGCCACACTCGCAAAGTTCCAGGTCCCCTAGATGATACAGCTCCTGGTCCAGAAGAGCCAGTTACAGTGAGCAAGAGGCATTAGGTTAGTCAAGCTGTTGGCACTGGACAAGTGGCTTTTACAGCACAAGTGCGGTCTGAGTGGCTCAGCGAGTCAACAACAGTGGATGGTATAGTTTAATCGAGACAGAATCAGTTGACTTTGAGCTCGGATGCTGATGAAGGACCATTTGTTGTAGACAAAAGAGCTGTACCAAGAGACATTGGGCCTAAAGAGCACTCAGTGCCAGCTGTACAAGTGCCTCCAACTATTGTTAATGAGACTGAAGTGTCAAGTCAAAGTGACAGTGATGCTGAGGGTTGAGTAAACAGAAGATCCCAGAGAAAGAGAGTGCCAAGCTGAAAATACTCAGCAGAGGAATGGACATATTTTGCTGCCAATGAGTGGGGGAAGGAGTTTGTTACCTTTTGCTTTAACAATTCAAATCCAGTTCAACATGTTGAGTTTGAAATTGTGGTGGTGCTGACCTTTGAAATCTCATTGCCGCTTGATGAAGAAAGACATTGGCCCTCATTATGACATTGGTGGAAAATCCCACTTACCGCCACGCTGACTGCCAGTAACCTACCGCCACAGCGGCAGACATCTGTTCACCATACTATGACACACATGCACCAATCTGTCACTATTCAGCCACAGACACAAGTCCACCACACCAAAGGTCAGTGATAAACCCACACCGTTACGCCAACAGAACTACGCCCACCACATTATCACCCACGAATCACTACGATGGACAATCGATGGCGGTAAACCACTGGCGGTACACACCTCTGCGCTCAAAATACAATACAAACACACATACAAAACAACACCACATTGGACAATTCAAACAACACACACCTGACACCCATACACACACCACACCTACACACCCACACCACTATAAAACACACACTTACAGTACCCAAAACCCCTTACGATTACAAATAATTGCCAACAGACTGACATCACGACTACAGACAAGACAAGACCCACACACAACCATCACCTATACACCACCCAAGCAACTTACATCACACACCCCAACACATCACCCTACACACCCTCACCCACACTACTCACACAACACACATGGCACCACAAAGACACCCCCGATTCTCCGAGGAGGAGCTAAGGGTCATGGGGGAGGAAATTATCCGGGTAAAGCCATAGCTATTTGGAGCACAGGTGCAGCAGATATCCATTGCTAGGAAGATGGATCTATGGCGGAGGATCATGGACAGGGTCAATGCTGTGGGACAGCACCCCAGAACAAGGGATGGCATCAGGAAGAGGTGGAACGACCTATGGGGGAAGGTGTGTTCCATTGCAGCAAGACACCAACTCTCTGTACAGAGGACTGACGGTGGACCCCCACCTCCTGCCCCACAAGTAACAACATGGGAGGAGCAAGTCTTGGCAATCATGCATCCTGAGGGCCGTGCCAGAGTAGCAGGATGATTGGACTCTGGTACGTCAACTCTATACTACTATCACCCCCCCACCTGCATGCCATCACATACCCCCACCCTCACCCTCACTCCCATCACTCCACCACCTCACACACTGCCCACCATCACATCTCACTCACCCTCCCACAGAAGAGACCCACAGTGATGACAGTGACCCTGGATGCCTGCATCAGGATGACCAACCTGGCCCATCAGGGACCTCTGGACAGTCGGTAACCCAGCCACAGTCACACACCACCACAGAGCATCCCCCCTCAGGAAACACCACCACAGCACCCACCCAGTGTACCCATACTCCTGTCCCCAGGACACGTCAATCTGCACTGTGTTCACCACTACAGGGCCCCTAGGGCACACCTCGCTCACAATACAGTCAGGGACCTAGGGTCAGTGGCAGTGGGCATGTGGTTCAGGGTACAGAGGCACAGGACAACAGGGAAACTGGGAGGAGTGCTGTGCACCAGGGGGAGGACAGGCCCAGGGAACCGACTCTCCAGGAGGCACTCACCGAGATCCTGGGAGCATACCAACATTCCCAGGATATGCTGGGTCCAGAATGTGCAGGAGAACCGGTGGCTGCAGGTGGGACAGTACTCGGGGATCAGGGAGGACTTGAAGGCCATTAACGCCACTCTAGTCTCCATAGCAGGGGTGCTGGCAGACATGGCCAACATTATAAGAGAGGCAGCCTCACAACAGCGGGCCCCTGCCACTAGACAGACACCTGAACTGAATCCACCTCCGCTGCTGCTAGTGGACAGGAGGCCCCGCCACAGGACCACCAGGCCACCAGCACCCCTCTCCATGCAGAGGGAGAACCACCTTGCAAACGTTCTCTGTGATCCAGGCAGAAGCCAGAGACTACTGCCAAGACCCCGCCAGGAAATTAGACTCTCCTGATTGTCACCCTTGTGTCCCACTCAGTCACCCTGTCCACCTTGAACTGCAATTGCTCCCCTTCCTATGTCCCCTTGGACAATGCACCTGGCTACAAATAGACTAGAACGACACCCTGGACTTTCCTCCGTCATCACCCCAGTCCAATGCACTTGCCCCTCTACTCCTTAGCACTTAAATAAATACCCTTTGGAAAAATACAAGTATGGAGAATGTCAAATGATTTAAGTATGTATTTGTTTAACCAGGTTCAAACATTGCATTTCAAATGTACAGTAATGTTCACATTGGAAAGACCTGTAGTTGGCTGCAGTGATCATACCAGGAATGATAGTGGGGCACCAACATCTGCAAAAGAGTTACCAAAGGATACAGTGAGTGGGCATAGAAGTGGGAAAACAGCATGCCAGTGAAAAAGATAAACAAGGAAATGTCAATGAAAGATGAAGTAACACTGTTCTACCTGTGTGTCATTGGAAGTATTGTCTTATCACTGCAGTTCTGTTGTCCTCATCTTCATCCTCTGCCTCCTCATCCTCACTGTCTACAGGGTCCACTGCTACCACACGGCCATCTCCAGCCTCCTCCTCCTGCAGAAAAGGCACATGGCATCTCAAAACAAGGTTGTGAAACATACAGCATGCCACGATGATCTAGCAGACCTTCTTGGGTGAGTAGCACAGGGATTCACCTGTTAGATGGAGTCACCGAAACCTGGCCTTCAGAAGGCCAAAGGTACGTTCTATTATCCTTCTTGTATGCCCATGTGCCTCTTTGTAATGTTCTTCTGCCTTTGTCCTGGCATTCCTCACAGGGATCAGTAGCTATGATAGGTTGGGGTAACCTGAGTCACCTGCAAATATGGAGGGACAACATTTAGCCACACACCATCCCATATGGCCTACACCATACCCATACACCAACATCCAATGGCTTGCAACCAGGGCTCAACTATTAGCCACACCCTGTGCCTCTGTAGTTGGAACATCACATTTGGGGTGCTGCTTTTCCTCAGGATAAAGGCATTATGCACAGACTCAGGATACTTAGCATTGACATGGGAGATGTACTGGTCCGCCAGGCACACCATCTGGACATTCATGGAATGATATCTCTTTCGGAATACCTGTTCATTTTGCTGAGGGGGTGTAGAAATGCAATGTGTGTACCATCAATTGTCCCAATTATGTTGGGGATATGTCCCATTGCATAGAAGTCAGCCTTCACTGTGGCCAAATCCTCCACTTGGGGGAAAACAATGTAGCTGCACGTGTTTAATCATGGCAGCCAACACTCTGGTCAGCACTACTGAGAACATTAGCTGTGACATTCCTGCTGCTAAGCCCACTGTCACTTGGAAAGAACCTGTGGCCAGGAAATGGAGCACTGATAGAACTTGCACAAGAGGGGGGATCCCAGTGGGGTGATGCATAGCAGATATCAGGTCAGGCTCCAGTGGGGCACACAGCTCCATAATTGTGGCCCTGTCGAGTCTGTAGGAGAGGATAATGTGCCTGTCCTCCATTCTTGCCAAGTCCACCAGAGGTCTGTACACGGGGGTATGTCTCCACCTCCTATTCCTCTGCAACGTTTGCAGTCTAAGGGACAAAAGAGTGAGGAGCCAGTCAGAAACTGACAATTTTAGCCACAATAATGCAATGCATGATGTTAATTTGAAATGCATAAGTGGCATTTGTCCTGCATGTCCAATTGTGAATTGTGACACAGTTATAATCCAGCCCCCCCCCAAAATGGCGTCTACTTGTCCTGTGTGGAGGGACAGGTGGAAGTGAGGTAATTCCACTGAAATTGTGCGCCGTTGCGGGAGGTGGTCGGGAACTGCCATGCAACTCCTTATTTGATAATAATGGCTCCTATGGGGTACAGTGGCCAATGGAGATGTACGCCTGCGGTGACGGTGTGACGGTATGCACCGCCGTGGACATCACCGCCATTTTCTATCTGTTCTCTCACTTGCTATCTGACCTTCAACAGGAGAGGACCTACTTTGCATGTGCTGCTGTGACCTGTGTCTGGGACCTACCATTGCATGTGTGACTGGGGAAATGGCCCCTGCCTTCACCTCGGAGGAGCTGGAGAGACTTGTGGATGGGGTCCTTCCCCAGTATGGACTGCTGTATGGGCCTCCAGACCAACAGGTGAGTACACTGTGAGCATGATGCATGGGGCATGAGTGCACGGGAGTGGTGTGTGAGGACCTTGTGTAGGGGGGGGGTTGGTGGGTGTCCCCTGGGCGGCGTACAGCGTATGTGCTGGGCTCTGCGTGTGTAAATGTAGATGAGAAGGGGTATGGTGGGCCATAAGTATAACAGGCAGCACGGTCTGACTAACAGCTGGTTCTGTGTGTATTTGTCTGCATGTCAGTGCCCAGCAAAAGAAGGGTATATAGTGTGGCATCGCCAAGAACGTGCGGACCCTTGGGGTCTACGGCAGGCAGAGCACCCACTGTCAGAAATGGTGGGAGGACCTGAGACGCTGGGCATGGAAGACAGTGGCGGCTCAGCTGGGGATGGACTCCCAACGAGGAAGGGGTGCCCGTCAAACCCTGTCCCCCCTGATGTCCTGCATACTGGAAGTGGCATATCCAGAGCTCGATGGGTGCTTGAAGGCATCACAGCAGCCACAAGGGAGCACTGTGCCTATCATTACAACTTGTGCATGGTAGGGTGGTATCCGGGTGGTGGATGTGTGTCTGTGCGTGCCCCTAGGCCAGGTCTGACATTACAGAGTAGGTCCCATGTTGGGCAGGGTTCTGATGTGATATTCCTCCTACCTAGCTTGTAGGCATCCTCTACTGAGCAGGGATGTGTGGGTCCCAGGTATGCTGCAATTGGCGGTATGTGTACCTCCCCAGACCCTGGTGGCTAGCATTGGTACTGGTAGTGAATTGCATAGTGTGTAGGCCTGTTCCCTGTGTGTGATAGTGGTATGTATGCCAACTGTGGTGTTGGTGCAGCCTTTGATGAAGGTGTATCCTTTGTCTCTCCCCCCCACCTTTTGTTTTGTCATCCTGTCCTTATGTGCATTAGCATCATCTGGCGGAGGAGCAGAGGCACCGGCGATGGAGGTAGCTGCATCCCACAGGACCCAGTAGGCACCAACGCTGAGGGCACCAGTGGGATGGAGGGCGAGGGAAGCACCATGGCGGAAAAAGGAGGGGACAGTTCGGACACAGAAGCATCCTCCGATGCAAGCTCCCTGGTGGTGGCGGACACTTCTGTGACTACCCCAGCTAAAAGTACATCCGCCACCCCCGTACCAGCACCGCCCTCCCAGCAGCCCCTCATCGAGTTGCCCCTGTACACTCACCCAGGAGGTTGGGCATCTCCTTTGCCACAGGCACCTCAGGCCCTGCCCAGTTAGCCCTGATGCCCTGAGTGAGGAGGCTATTGACCTCCTGTGATCCATCTCTCTTGGGCAGTAGATCATTGTGAATGCCATCCAGAGGCTGGCAGCCCAAATGCAACAGACTAATGCATTTCTGGAGGGCTTCACACTGGCTTGGCTGCCCAACAAAGATCAATCCAGGCTCTGGCCTCCTCTCTGATGGCAGCCATTGTTCCTGTTTTCACCCTCCCCCTCCAACTTCCTCTTCCTAATCCCATTCCCCTTAACCCCAACCTATCCCAAGCACACAGGCAGACAAGCATGCACACAGCACAACACACAAGAGTGGCACTGGCAAACACAGGCACCACACATCATCCCACAGGCACTCACACAAACACCATCCAGATGCAGATATGCCAACATCTACTGCCTCCACTGTGTCCCCCTCCTCTTCCTCCTCCACCTCCCTCCCAGTTGCATCTACACTCACACCTGCATGCACTACATCCTCATCCACTACCAGCATCACCACCACACCTAGCAGAACACACATCTCACTGGCAGACACCTCCACAACAGCCATGCACACGTCGCTGTACTCTCCCACTGTGTCTGTTCCCTTCTCCCAAGGTACACAAACGCAAACACTCAGACACCCAACAGCCATCCACCTCACAACAGCATCCAGGCACCACCTACAACCATTCCCTCTTCCTCCACTCCCAAACCTTCTCCCTCTTCCCGCCCCAGTGTCCCTAAAAAGCTTTTCCTCTCCACCATTGACCTCCTCCCTCCCCCTCCCCCCTGTCCTTCACATCTGGCCAGGGTGGCAGAAACCCAGGCAAGCACCTCAGCCACCCAATCCACGGGCACAGTAGTGTCCACACCCACTCGTGGTGGTAAAGGATATAGGGCACCAGGCAGCCTTAAGGAAGGGGTGCCATCCCCAAGTGCTGCCCACCGTGGCAAGGAGCCTGCCACAAGTGCTGCAAAGAAGGGCAAGGTGCAATTCCCTGCTGCTGCCAGGAAGGGGAAGGAGCCTGCCCCAAGTGCTGCAAAGAAGAGCAAGGTACCATCCCCGGGTGCTGCCAGGATGGGCATGGAACCTGCCCCAAATGTTGCAAAGAAGAGCAAGGAGCAATCCCCAGGTGCTGCCACTACCACCAACCATGGTTGTACAGGCATCCAAGGCTGCAGAGGATAAGCAGGAGCTTCCCCCCACAACCACCACCAGCAGCAGCAGCACCACCACCACTGAGCAGCCGTCACCGCCGGCAGACGGTCTGTAGACCTGCCTCCATGGGCTGTTGTGCGACCTGCACCCTACAAATCCTGTGGGTATGACACCCAGCTGAGAGACTGTGACCTTGCACTCCCCAGGATCAGAAGCACAGGGCACGATGCCCCCTCCAGAACCAGTGGGTATGACACCCACTCACCCCATCCTCCCCAGGATCAGAAGCATAGGGCACGGTGCCCCCTCCAGAACCAGTGGGTATGACACCCACTTGAGAGACTGTGGCCTTACACTCCCCAGGACCAAGCACAGGGCATGTTACACCCTCCAGAGCATGTGGGCCAGTCACCCACTCGAGGGACTGTGGCCGTGCACTCCCCAGGACCAAACATAGGGCATGTTGCCCCCTCCAGTGCATGTGGGCAAGTCACCCACTTGCGAGTCTGTGGTCTTGCACTCCCCAGGACCAAGCAGAGAGCATGTTGCCCCCTCCAGAACCAGTGGATTTGTTCCCCGTCCCCCTGAGATGCCTGCCTATTTTCCAACTGATGCCCCTGCAGTGTTCTCACTGTGTTGGTGTAGGAGACAGGTGGGGCCTTGGACTTTGTCATGTGGCCTTGCGGCCCACGCACATTGAGGACTGTGCAGTGTCCCCTGAACTGTACATATGTATATGCTTTTGGATTGAATGTTCGTATTTTTACAGTATTTATATTTTTACACTCACTTTCATCTATTTGTGTTGTCCTTACATTATACCTGAGGGGTACGGGTTCAATATGTTTTCTTGCTGCATCTGATTGTGTGTATGGTGTTGGGGTGGGGGTGTGCTGTGATTGTGTGTGTCACTCTCTTTTTCCACCCCCCTCTCCTGTGTGCTAGATGGCTGTAGTCACTGTGGATGTCTTCGCCGTCGTTCATGTTTGTGGTGGAACAGGACATAAAATACCATGCGAAAGGTTTGCAGCTCGGGCTCCATGGTATCTTGGTTGTTCCCTGTGTCTCCGGAGGTGAGCCCCTTCTCTTCTGTGTACTGTTTCTGCCAGGCTTTTGCTGTCATTGGTGCCACCCCAGAAAAGGTGGCAGTTTCAGGGATCATAATATGGTTGGCGGAACATTGACTTCCGCCTGGCTGAAGGCGGCTACCGCCGTGGTACCTATTGTTTCCACCACGCTGGAGGTTGGTGTGGTAAAGTGGCTGTCTATCTGAGATCTTTCCACCATGGTCATAATTTGGTGGTAGTTACCGCCAGCCTGTTGGCGGTATTACTGCTACTTTATCACCGACCGCCAGGGTTGTAATGAGGGCCATTATGTTTTGGAAGTGATTATTAGTGATTATAAACTGTGCCTTTATTAGAGACATTTGAACTTTTAGTAGAAGCTTTCGAACATTTGCAAGTGGAGAAAACTCTTGGTGAACTTTTTAGAAGATCAAGAACATTTTGTGAATAATTCAATTTTAAAAGTACTATCTTTGATTCTTGTTTTGCTCAGAATAAAAAGAACTGAAAAGAGACAGTGATACATTGAAGCTGCTTTACATTTTTGATTTTTGAATTCAAACTTTTATTCTGAAATTAGAGCACTTACTGAGTCGAAGTGATATAGTAGTAGTAAATGCAAATGCATATGTATAGGGTTAGTGGTTGTGACAGTTATCATAATTATATCATTGCTCATTGGATTGAGGCTGCCTACTGCAAGCTATTTAGAAACTTTACATCCACAAGTGCCCTGAAATAATAAATCCCAGTGCACTTCAGAAGCCCCAGTACAATAATCCTCGTAGAATACAATATCTCTGTAGAAATATTAGAGTACAATGTCCCCTGTAGAAATATGTACACACCAATGCTTCTAGAGTTGATTTATCCGTAAATGTGTATTATAAGTTGCTATACAAGTATGTAGATTCCATGGAAGTTAGATATTGCTACGTATGCACACAGTTGCCTTCATCAGTGAATGAGGGAATAACCTACAATAGTTTATCCATAACCTATAGAATTTCCTGTAACCTGTTACTCACATTTTTGTAGAAGAAAGGAGTATTGTCAATACCTTTATTCAAATTATGACCTAGTGTTTTCAATTGTTCCTACCATGAATGATTTGAGCTACTTTGCAAAGATGAAACACATTGACGCAGTGGGAGGTGTCTTTGAGCCTATAGTGACATGTGGTACAGCTTATGCCCACAAGAATAATCTGACCTGCATACTTACCCCAATAGAGAAGGAGTTCATTGGACAAGTTGAAGAGAGGAGAAGAGCTATGAAGAGCTATGAAAGCTAAAATAGAAGAGGGAATAGTTTTACAAAATTGAGGAAAGGGGAAAACACATTCAGTAGCTGTAAACCAAAGATTCCTGGCTTTAGATTTGCAACATGCCTGGAAAGTATGTGTATATAGATATAGATCATAGACTGACATACATTGTGTGGAAACTAGTGAAAGTAGACGTGTTTTTGTTTAAGATTATTTAGACTGTTACGTTGAAGGGACAAGACCCCGCCACACCAGGTGTTTATCTCATATGTGGAAAGAATGGAAATTAGAAGCTGCTGAAAGGCTGATATGGTGCATGTTACCTGGGAGTAGTTTTTCCGGAAGATTTATCATGTGGACCATCTTTATGATCAAGTCTGGGATGAGAATTCAAACACCAGAGTCAAGAGAGAAGACAGTACTTCAGAGATTGTAGGAGATATATTTTGGCGTCATAATTTCATCAGTAGGTTTTATCTTAAATTATATCAAGATTAGGAAGTTCTACAACTATCTAGAGACACTGCAGGAGCCATAATATTAATAGACATGGAAATGGTTGCTGTAAGATCAGTGGTTTTACAAAATCTCCTGGCGTTAGACATTCTTCTTGCAAAGAAAGGCAGAGTTTGCAAGATGTTGCATGCTCAACAGTGTTGGTCATGTATAACTGATAATAGTAAGAAGACAAGAAAATCTATTGCAAACATGACTGACTTGAAACAGGACCTGAAAGAGTTAACATTGACAGGTGCATGGGAATCAATGGGTAGTGTTTTCTTAGCAATTGGAAAGGGATTTGGAAATCTAGGGAGAGGAATTAATGGAGCCATTTTAAGACCCCTACTGATTACTGCTTCATGTGCCCTAGTTGCAGTTGGTCTTTACAAATTATTCAAGAAGCTAAAGGTGAGAAGAGCCAAGAGTAATTAGAGAAAGGAGGAGATTGAGATAGAGACTAGGAGGAGCATATACTATAGTAACATTCAGCAGTTAAAGAGATCTGAATACCCTAACTGAATAAGCCTCTGAAATTTTAAGCTGTTTCATTGAAAATGAGAATTGGAGTATTTTGTGATGACTTGATTTGCCAACAGAGGGGGGACTGATGTATAAGAAACTTTAGTACTGTCCCTCATATCAAACAAATCATCTATACGTAATAGTTATGCATTATGTTAATCAAAGTACTAAGGCCCTCATTACAACCCTGGCGGTTGGTGTTAAAGCGACGGTAATACCGCCAACAGGCCAGCGGTAAAAAAAATGGGATCACGACCACGGCGGAAACCGCCATCATAGACAGCCACTTTAACACTCCGACCACCACGGCGGTAGCAACCAACACCCCGGCGGACACCGCCAACCGATAGGTGGAAGACAATGTACCGCCCACCCCGTTACAACCCACCAATCTGCCAGCTTTTCCAGGGCGGTACAAATGCCATCAAAAGCACGGCGGAAACAGTGTTTGGAAGGGAAACCACTCACCTCTTGACACTCAACGAAGAACTAGGACGCCATGGAGCCCGAGTTACAGGTCCTCCCCATGCTGGTGTACCTCCTCAAACACCAGGACTATCAAAGGTGACGGCGACGACCACAGTGAGTACTGCACTAGCACACAGGGGATGGGGGAGGAAAAAGAGAGTGACACACACACGCAACACCCCCACCCCAACCCCCACCCACAACACCATACACACAAACACATGTATCAACATTACATTTACACCCCGTAACCCCATGGAAGAACGCAAGGACAAAAGGAATTGAGTTAAACAGAGATATTTTAGAAATAGTCAGATATACGTGACAATTCAAAAGCCAGTATTTACAAAAATATAGAATCTGTTCATAAGGTCGTACATTGTCCTTTGCAAATGTCCGTGGCCCACTGGGCCAAAAATCATGGGCCAAGCACACACTTGACTCCTGCCTCAATGCAGAGAGAACATTGCAGGGGCATCGGGTCGAAAACACACAGGCACCTCAGGGGAATGGGAAGGGGGGCACCTCAGCCGGAAGATGGAATAACGCCACTGCTCCCCGAGAGGGCTCCATGCCCACTGCGTGGTCCTGGGGAGTGCAAAGCCACAGTCTCTCAAGTGGGTGGGTTGCCCACTGCTTGGTCCTGGGGAGTCTAAAGCCACAGTATCTCAAGTGGGTGGGTTGCCCACTGCTTGGTCCTGGGAAGTGTAAACCCACAGTCTCTCAAGTGGGTGGGTTGCTAAGTGCTTGGTCCTGGGGAGTGTAACGCCACAGTATTTCAAGTGGGTAGGTTGCCCACTGCTTTGTCCTGGGGAGTGCAAGGCCACAGTCTCTCAAGTGCATGCCTGTCTTCACAGGTTCTGGAGGGGGCTTGGTGCCCAGTGTGCTTCATCCTGCCAAGGATTGGGTGAGTGGATGCCTGTCTTCACAGGTTCTGGAGGGGGCTTGGTGCCCAGTGTGCTTCATCCTGCCAAGGATTGGGTTAGTGGATGCCTTTCTCCACAGGTTCTGGAGGGGGCTTGGTGACCAGTGTGCTTCATCCTGCCAAGGATTGGGTGAGTGGATGCCTGTCTTCACAGGTTCTGGAGGGGGCTTGGTGCCCAGTGTGCTTCATCCTGCCAAGGATTGGGTAAGTGGATGCCTTTCTCCACAGGTTCTGGAGGGGGCATTGTACCCAGTCTGCTTCATCCTGCCAAGGACTGGGTGAGTGGATGCCTGTCTTCACAGGTTCTGGAGGGGGCTTGGTGCCCGGTGATGCAGCACATGGGAGTGGCAGTTCACATTCCCTCACCTGAGTATCTGAGGCACGAGATTTGCAGAAGACAGGTAGCAGGAAAATCCATGGAAGCAGGGCCAGACTCCATCCTGCGGCGACTAAGGCTGCAAACTGGTGGCTGTTGCAGTGCTGGTGGGGGTGCTGCCAGTGGTGGTGGGAGGCTCCAGCCCAAATCCTGCAGCCCCGGACGGACGCACACTGGGGCTGCTGCTGCTTTTAGTGGTCCTACTGTCAGCACTGCAGGTGGCGGTGCTTGCGGCGGGGATGCTGGCAGTGCAGGCCGTGGTACAGGTGCCGGTGCTGCCAGTGGTGGAGGGAGGCACCAGCCCTTCTCCTGCAGCCTCCGACGGCTGGCCACTGGGGATGCTGCTGCTGACAGTAGTGATGGCAGCGGTGGTGCAGGTGGCGGTGCAGGTGGCAGGGCTGTCGGTTCTGATGATGGCCACCAGGCCCCCACCTCCAGTCCCCGACAACTGAGGTGCCTTGCCGTGGCTTTTCTGCCCCTTCTTCACCTTGGCAGCTGCTGTTGGGACCTTGGCTCTGGCAGCTGCAGTTTTGGAGGAGGCCTTGCTGGGTGGGTCATGCCCTTTGCCCTTGGTGCATGCTGTCCCCTTCTTCACCTTGGCAAGTGGCGGTATGGTATGGTCCTTTGTAGGGGTCGGTGGCACACTGGCTGTCCTTACGGGGGCTCCCTTGAAGCCCCTGGGAGTTGCACGTACCACAGCGGAGGCCGACTTGGTGGCTAAGGTGCTGGCCTAGGTTCTGGACACCCTTGCCTGAGGGGAAGGACGGGGGGAGGCGTAGGGAACAGGTCAATGTTTGCGAGGAAAAGTTTTTTAGACACACTGGGGTGGGAAGATGAAGAGGGTTTGGGAGTGGAGGAAGAGGGAGTGGTTGTAGGAGGTGTCTTTCTGCTGAGTTTGGGTGAAGGTGCATGGGCTGGTTGCTGTTGTGAGGTGGATGGCTGTTGGGTGGGTGGGTGCTTGCGTTTGTGTACTTTGGGAGGAGGGGTAACAGACACACTGGGAGAGGACACAGGGGACGTGTGCATGGTTGTGGGGGTGGTGACTGCCAGTGACGGGTGTGTTGTGATGGGCATGCTGGTAATGGAGGTATTGGATGAGGATGTAGTGCATGCAGGTGTGATTGGAGACGATACTGGGAGGGAGGTGGACGAAGAGGAGGAGGAGGACACAGTGGAGGCAGTGGATGTTGGTGTGTCTGCATGGGTATGGTGCTTGTGTGTGTGCCTGTGAGATGAAGTGTGGTGCTTATGTTTGCCTGAGCCACCTTTGTGTGTTAATTTGGGTGAATGCTGGTCTGAAGGTGTGCCTGGGAAAGGCTGGGGTTGAGGGGATTGGGTCTGGGTAGAGGACGTTGGAGGGGGGAGGCTAGACACAGGGACAAGGGCTGCCATCAGTGCTGAGGTGAGAGCCTGAAATGCTCTCTGTTGGGCCACCACCCCAGACTGAATGCCCTCCAGGTATGCAATTGTTTGTTGCAAATGCCCTGCTACACCCTGGATGGCATTCAGTATGGTTGACTGCCCAACAGAGAGGGATCTCAGGAGGTCAGTAGCCTCCTCACTGAGGGTAGCAGGGCTGACTGGGGCAGGGCCTGAGGTGCCTGGGGTGAAGGAGATTCCCACCCTCCTGGGTGAGTGGGCACGGGAAACACGCTGAGGGGCTGCTGGGAGGGCGGTGCTGGTAGGGGGGGTGGCGGCTGTACCTGTTGTTGGGGTGGGCATAGAGGTGTCCGCCATCACCAGGGAGCTTCCATCGGAGGAGGTGTCACTGTCACTTGTCTCCCCTCCTGTCCCCGTCGTGGTGCTCACCTCACCCTCCATCCCACTGGTGCATTCACCTTGGGTGGATTCGGCCTCCACGCCCATGTGGGATGCAGCTCCCTCCGTCGCCGGTGCCTCTGCTCCTCCACCAGATTTACTACGGCTACACACAAGGACAGGGTGACAAAACAAAAAGGGGGGAAGACAGGATACACTTTGTCAATGCCATCAACACCACTACCGTTGGTGTACACAACATACCATGCCTAACCATTTACTGAGGCAGTCACCAGCTCATGGGGTTCAATGCCTAACCCCATTAGCTGCACACCTGAAACCCACAGGACCCTGCCCAGAAGTAGATGGCCACCAACACTATTGGGGTAGGAGTGATACTGAGCCTGCACAACAAGGGACCTACCCTGTCATGTTCACCCTGGCCTAGGGGCACCCACAGCCTACACCCCTTACTCAGGTACCTCCTAAAGTGCGCAAAGTCATGTTTCAGATTCTCTTCTTCCCCCGTGGCTGCTGTGATGCCCTTAAGCGCCCATCCAACTCCTGATTGGCCACCACCAGGATGCGGAACATCAGGGGGGTCATGGTGCGACAGGCACCCCTTCCTCGTTGGGAGGCCAGCCCCAGCTGGGCCTCCGCCGTCTTCTTTGCCCAGTCATACTCATTGCCCACCAGATCCCACACATCCCCTGATGCACATACATTGACCACTTTACATGCTGCAATCTGCCCAGGACCCCTCTGCCCCCCCACATGTGGCTTACACACACAGCAGTCCATACATTCATGGCCCACGCATCATGCTCACAGTGTACTCACCTGCTTGTCTGGAGGACCGTAGAGTAACGTGTACTGGGGTAGGACCCCATCCACCAGTTTCTCCAACTCCTCCGCAGTAAAGGCAGGGGCCCTTTCCCCAGACACATGAGCCATTGTCGCTTCCAGACACAGGTCACAGCAGCACTTGCAGTGTAGGTCCTCTCCTGTTGAAGTCCAGATAGCAAGTGAGTTAGATAGAAAATGGTGGTGACATCCGTGACGGTGCGTACCGTCACCACCGGCGTACATCGCCATTGGCTCCTGGAACCCATTGGGGCGCAATGATAACCAATGCGAATTTGCGCAGCAGTCATCGACCACCTACCGCAACGGAGTACAACGCCAGCGCAATTACCTAATTTCCACTTGTCCCCCTCATAGGTCAGGTAGCCGCCATTTCAGGGGGGCACAGGGCATGGCACCTAACTGCGTCACAGCAGACATTGGCACATCAACGGACTCTCGAGTTCACATACTCTTTCTGTAAAGTCAACAATTCATCATTAGTGCAATATAAGTGTGAATATGACCCTCTGCTCACGTTCTCTTTCATAGGCTTCAACCACTGAGGCAGATTATGAGATGGCGGCATCCTCTGGTGCACAGACCCCTGGTGGACTTAGCAACAATGGAGGACAGACACATTATCATTACCTACAGACTTGATCGTGCCACAATCCAAGAACTGTGTGCCCGATTGGAGCCAGACCTGATGTCTGCTATCCGCCAACCCACAAGTATCCCCCCTCTAGTGCACGTCCTGTCAGTGCTCCATTTCCTGCCAAGTGGTTCCTTCCAAACAACAGTGGCCATGGCATCAGGGATGCCTCAGCCAATGTCTTCTAACGTGTTGACCAGAGTGTTGTCTGCTCTGCTGAAACACATGCACAGCTACATCGTGTTCCCACTAGATGGAGGATTTGGCCACAGTGAAAGCTGACTTTTATGCCCTTGGACATATCCCCAACATCATTGGTGCCATTGATGGTACACATGTGGCATTTGTCCCCCCTCTGGAGAAATGAACAAATGAACAAGTTAACAGGAGTAGAAAAAGCTATCACTCAATGAATGTGCAGATGGTGTGTTTGGTGGACCGGTACATCTCCCATGTGAATGCCAAATTACCTGGCTCTGTGCATGACGCCTATATCTTGAGGAATAGCAGCATCCCATATATGATGGGCCAACTCCAGAGGCACCGGGTGTGGCTAATAGGTGAGCCAAAGGTCCCCACACAGTATGAGTAGGTGTCTGGGTATGGGGGTTGTCCCTAAGGGTTAATGTGTGTCCAACAGTTGTCCCTCAATATTTGGAGGTGACTCTGGTTACCCCAACCTCTCATGGCTACTGACCCCGGTGAGGAATGCCAGGACAAGGGCAGAGGAACATTACAATGAGGCACATTTGTGTACAAGGAGGATTATAGAAAGAACCTTCAGCCTCCTGAAGGCCAGGTTCCGGTGCTTCCATCTGACAGGTGGCTCCCTATACTACTCACCCAAGAAGGTGTGCCAGATCATCGTGGCATGTTGCATGTTGCACAACCTGGCCTTGAGACACCAGGTGCCATTTATGCAGGAGGATGAACCTGGAGATGGTCTTGTGGCAGCGGTGGAGCCTGTGGACAGTGAGGAAGGGGAGGCAGAGGAAGAAGATGTTGACAACAGAACCAATATTACTTGGCAGTACTTCCAGTGACACACAGGTTAGACACTGTAACTTCACTTAACATTTCAGTTATCTGTTGGACATTGTACAAGGCAGCCTGTTTTCCTATGTCCATGGCCACTGACTGTACCCTTTGACATCTCCATGTTCAGATCTCTGTGCCCCACTCTGGCTCCTGATATGTGTACTGCTGCCCACCAGAGGTCATCCTAAAGTATATTTCACTGTACTTTTGATTAGCAATGGTTTGATAATGTTGTACTAATACATATTTGAATCATTTGGTAGACTCCAGATTGGTATTTGTTCCAAGGGTTTTCATTTAGGTGCTCATAAGGAGAGGGTGTGGTGCAAGGGGCTGGGCTGATGGTGGAAGTTCAGGGTAGAGTCCAGTCTCTTGGTATCACAGGTGCATTGTCCAATGGGGCATAGGAAGGGGAGTAATGGCAGTTCAAGGTGGACAGAGTGACAGTGTGGGACAGAAGGGTGACAATCAGGAGAGTATTATTTCCTGGCGGGGTCTTGGCAATGTTCTCTGTCTTCTGCCTGGATCGCAGGGACCGTTTGCGGGGTGGTTTTCCTTCTGCAGGGGGTGGGGTGCTGGTGGCCTGTTGTTCCAGTGGCGGGGCATCCTGTCCAATAGCGCCGGCGGAGGTGGAAGGCTGTTCCTCAGTTTGGCTACTGTCAGGCGCCTGTTGTTGTGCCACAGCCTCCCTCATGGTCCTGTCCGTGTCTGCCAGCACCCCTGCAATGGTGACCAGGGTGGTGTATATTTTTGTTAGGTCATCCCTGATCCCCAGGTACTGTCCCTCCTGCAGCCGCTGGGTCTCCTGCAGCTTGGCCAGTATCTGGCACATCGTCTCCTGGGAATGGTGGTATGCTCCCAGGATGTTGGAGAGTGTCTCATGGAGAGTGGGATCCCTGGGCCTGTCCTCCCCCTGTCGCACAGCAGTCCTCCCAGCTTCCCTGTTGTCCTGTGCCTCTGTCCCCTGAACCGGTTGCCCACTGACCCCAGGTCCATGGTCATCGTGGGTTTGTGAGGTTGCCTGGGGTCCCTGTGGTGGTGGACACACTGCTGATTGACGTGTCCTGGGGACAGTGACATGGGGCCGCTGGGTGGGTACTGTGCTGGTGTTTCCTGAGGGGGGAGGCTCTGTGGTGGGTTGAGACTGTGCCTGGGTACCCGACTGTGCAGAGGTCCCGGATGGGCCAGGTTGGTCATCGGGATCTAGGCGTGCAGAGCTGCTGTTGTCACTGTGGGCCTCTTCTGAGGGTGGACTGGGTGTAGCTGGCACCTCCTCTCTGGTGATGTTAACTATGGGCCCTGTGGGGATGCAAATGCAGTGTTAGTGTATCTGTGTGGGCCATATTGTGCATGGGTGTGTTTCCCTCTATGATTGTGATTTTCCTGTCAGCTTAGCCTTGTGTGAGTAGTGATTTACTGGGCATGCTGTGGTGATGGGTGCCCATGCCGGTTTCTGATGGGGGTCCATGCATTGATGTTGCATGCAAGGTTTGGTATTGGGATGCGTGGGTTGTGATGGTGGGGTATATATGAGGTGATGGAGTGATGGGAGAGAGGGTAAGGGTGGGGGTATGTGAAGGCATGCAGGTAGGGTGGGGGATATAATAGTAAAGATATGATTTACCATAGTACAGTCCTCCTGCTACTCCTGCGAGGCCCTCAGGAAGCATTATCACCAAGACTTGCTCCTCCGATGTTGTTAGTTGTGGGGGTCCACCGCCAGTCCTCTGTATGGCTACCTGGTGTCTTGCAACCAAGGAACGCACCTTCCCCCGTAGGTCGTTCCACCTCTTCCTGATATCATCCCTTGTTCTGGGGTGCTGTCCCACGGCGTTGACCCTGTCCACTATTCTCCACCATAGCTCTATCTTCCTAGCTATGGACGTCTGCTGCATCTGTGATCCGTAAAGCTGTGGCTCTACCCAGATGATTTCCTCCACCATGACCCTTAGCTCCTCCTCTGAGAACCTGGTGTGTCTTTGGGGTGCCCTGGATGTGGTGTGCGTGAAATGTGTGAGGATGTGTGGGGTGATGTGTTGTGGTGTATGCTGTGATGTGCGTGGATGGTGTCTGGGTGATGGTGTTTTGTGCCTCTGATTGAGTGGGTGCTCTTGCCTTGACTCACTCTGTGTGCTATTGTTTTTTTTACTGTAAAGGGTTGTGGGTAATGTGGCTGGGTGTTTTTTAGTGGTGTGAGTGTGTGGGTGTGATGTGTGTATGTGTGTATGTGTGTCAGGTTTTGTAAATGTGTGTGTATTTTGAGCGTGGCGGTGTGTACCGCCAATGATTTGCCACGTTTGAAAGACCGCTGCGGTGATTCATCGGTTGTGATACTGTGGGCGTATTCCTGTTCGTGTAACGGTGTGGGTTTTGCTATCGCCAGTTTATCACTGACCTTTGGTCTGGGGGACTTGTGTGGGTGTCTGTATTGTGCAGGATTTCTCAGTGTGGGTCATAATACCCATAGCGGAATACCGCTGTGGTAACGGTATGTTGGTGGCCGTCAGCACGGCGGTCAGCGGCATTTGCCGCCAGGGTTGTAATGAGGGCCTAAGTCTCACTGTAGAGTGATGCACTGAAAAGTCATTTTTAAATGTGTATTTGTTTAGACTAATGTTAAAGAGCTAGGCAGTACTGAAGTTTAATGAAATGTTTGAAGGATTATACTGACATTATGTTATAATTTAGGCATCAATCTAATAGTCTGTATTGTAACAATACCAACATTCTAATGATTAATGCTTTAAATACCTGTGCAAAAAAATAGAGAAATGCTGTTCTGTGTTATATTGCCTGAAATGTATTAACAGAGTCATTTCATTAAAAGTTATTGTAACATTAAATATTAATGAAGAATTATTAATGCAGAATTTATAGTTTGTCTATTAAAATGTGTTTAATTTGAATGTATTAATGTGCTGTATTAACTCACTTGCATTAGCTGAAGTGAGGTCTGCTAGACCTTGTATTCGGTTACTGTGAAGAAAATGTCAAGTCATCTTGCTAACATGCATCTTCTTTCAGACCTCGCTCCCAAGAGAAGATTAGTTTGGTAATAGATGTCTATTGCTATACATGTAGAGAGTTGTGAGCATTCAACCTTGGATATAGGACATCCTATGCTGTGGGCTAGCAATTTAAACATTTTTTTTTCAATCTTATGTGGAGTAAAGCAGATGAATGCTGTTCTCATGACAGACATGGGAAAACCTGAGTTTGTTTCAACTTGGAGTTGTATGATCAAATTCGGTTGGATGATGTCCCTTAAGCATCAGATAAACTGTTGTCCTGACAAACCAATTTGCTATATGAACTTTGATATATCAATGTCCAGCTGGTCAGAGATTCTCTGCATAGATCCAAAGAGTCACAAAGATGAGAAGCTAATCCCTTTTTGCCCTGTATCCTCAATGCTGAGCTCCTTAAAGAGGAATCTTTCTCTCTGCGCTTGCCCCTTTGAAATGCCTTGCTTAGAATTGGAGATTTTCTCCCTTACCCTTATTGAAGACTCTTGACTGAGCTTCTGAAATTCTGACGCTTTCCCTTTTTCCCTACTTTTTTTCCTGCGTTAGTTAGTAACTTGTTGTCTGAGATTATCTTTTTCCAAATTCTTTATTTTCTTTTTGTCTTTTGCCCACATATGTACAGCCCCACACAAATTTTTTCCTAGTTGGATAACTGTAGGGTTTCCTTGTGCCCAACCAAATTGAGCCTTGATGATCTGAACTGCCTTTATGCTTATTAAAACTGAGAAATGTTTATTTTCAGCCCATCAAATTATCTTATTGATGTTTTGCATTGTTTGTGTTGAGTGCCTAGTTCTTCTAGTGTTAGTTTGCCTAAACTTGTTTTGTCCCCTTTGTCAACCCTTGGTGATTCTATACCTTTATAAGTTTGTCTTGTGAATTGTCTACATGACTCTGAGCTTATGTTTACAATAAACCTCTTAACTTTATTCCTGACTGGAGTTGTTCTTATAGGGCCACATATGTCATACTGTGTAATTTAATTGTTTTGTATTGACATTTTGTTGTATGGTTCTACCACATCCTATGCAGGGTCCAAAGGTCCGTTCACCTCATTGAGGATTGATTGCTGTGAAGGATGAAAATGCTCCAGCACCCAAAAGGTTCCAGGTAATGATAGCCCTAGTACGGTCACATTATGACTATGACAATGGACTCTACTTGGAGCCTTTTAGCATGTTATATGCAGAATGTAACTAATTCAGAACACCACAGCTGGACACATTCTCATCTGTTAAATGTGCGTGTGGACCTATAATCAGCAAGTTAAATAAGCAATCAGACATCTTGGTCACATTGCTAGATGACTTAAAAGCTTGCACTGCACCATCACTTCAGCAAAGCCCAAGCACACAAAACGTGCAGGAAGCACATAAAAAGTGGCAACATGCAAAAGGACTCAACATGCAAAGAGGAGTCAGATATACTAGTCACCTCGACAACATAATCTATAGTCAAGAGTCATAAAGCAGACGCCACTTCTAAAGTACCCGTAAGCAAATCATGATTCAGTACATCCTCAGTTGCACGGCATAACGTGGAAGGCATCACCTAAGTGTTAGTATTCAAGTCGCGATCCACCACTGAACCAAGTGGAGATAAAGTTCTAAAGGGCAAAGAGGCAATAAGTGTCCTGGATGCTACAGGAACTCCAAGCCCAAGCAACAAAATAATTTTTCCAATCCATACTAAAATGCAAAAAAGAATGAGGGAAGTAAGGAATAAAAGAAGAAGCAGCAGAGTGGAACAAAGGCCCATATTTAAGAAAACTTAGCACCGCCTTTGTGCCATTTTTTCTGACACAAAAGTGGCGCTAACCTAACAACATATTTATATTGTGTCGCTAGACCCATTTAGCACAACATTTCAGAGCTAGCATAGCTTTTTGTGAGCGCCACTCCACCTTGCATAGTTTTGCAACAATGATATGCAAGGTAGGCGTTCCCTTCCAAAAAATTACACTAGCCCTCTAGCACCATATTTACTTAGAGTCAAAATTTAACACCTGGTCAAACCAGGAGTTAAAATGATGTCCACACACTACTACATAAGGAAAGCACACTGAAGGAGCATTGGCAACTCCCTGGAGAACATGCCGTAGATAACAGCAATGACAACTTGTACTACAAGCACCACCTCAGCAACCCCAAACACCACCACAGAAGTCACAAAGGCAGTACAGAAGGCAGAAAAGGATATTTCGACAGCGCTCAACCATCCTTGCGCTCAGGGAACAAGATGTCATCAGGCTCTACTGTCTGAAGCAGGAATCAATTGTATGCCTGCTCCACCACATTGCGACAGACAACACTGCAAGGATTGAAACTCCAACAACAATTCCACTAATGAACAAACTACTGGCTTTCCTCCATATGCTGGCATCAGGATCATTCCAGACAACTGGGGCATAAGTGGGTAGTATCTCTCAGCCCTCCTTACCAGCCTTCCTTTCAAAAGTTCTAGACGCAATCATCTGCCATACACCTCACCACATTCTGTTCCCCAATACCCAGCAACTGCATCAGGAGACCAAGCAAGGTTTCTACTAGATCCGCCAGGTTCCCACATGTGCTGGGTGCAATGGACTGTACCCATGTCCAACTTGTGCCACCTGCTGCAATGCAACACCTCTACAGGAACTGCAAACACACCCATTCCATAAATCTACAGGCCACTGTGGACCACCATGGACTCTTCACAAACATCCTAGCCAAATATCCTGGCAGCATCCATGATGCCTAAATATACACCTCTACAGGAACTGCAAACACACCCATTCCATAAGTCTACAGGCCACTGTGGACCACCATGGACTCTTCACAAACATCCTAGCCAAATATCCTGGCAGCATCCATGATGCCTAAATATTTTGGCACTCCACCATCAACGAGCGGTTCTAGGATGGACAATATGGCAATTAGCTTATCGTATGTAAACCATCATGCCAATTATTACACAGACCACACACCAAACTTTTAGGACAAACAAAACATACACCACACTAAACACACATGGACAGGGGAACACAGATGTGCAGACAACAACACATATGCCACATGCCACACTACACCACATTCATTGCACATCACATACACACACCCATATGTACATAACACAGGCACAACCTGACTGACATACCATGTGAAATACAGGTGGAACTATGTCCCCTTTGCATACAGAAGCTGGACCCAAACCATTACAAGTGTCCACAGGTTGACAACTAAATACTGATCCCTCACACTTAACACCTAACAAGGTATAGCTCAGCTACGTGAATGGCATTGGCCATGCCAATGTAAAGAAAGTCACATATAGGAACAGCCCCACATTTGTCATGGTGTGGAAGCCTCCTGCAGCACCAATATCAAATGCCACCTAAGTGTTACCATCACCAACTACATATCACTGAAACATACCAGACATACCCATTGTGTTCATCTTCACCTGTCTGATGCATTGTGCCACACATATAGGAATACAACATCACTAACCATGAAAGACCATGTGTAGGGATTGACACCTCACAGCACACCTACAATCATACCAGTCAATTCCACAACTCTCTAACATGATACCAGGGTACCAACAGGCGACTGTGGAGGCTGTACTACTGACAATGTAGTGTGATAGGCCAGAGATGCATGTGAAAGAGGAGACATGGGACTTAGCTTGAGTGGTCATGAGATGCAGAGCATTGCAGGAAACAACATCATTCCCTCTCCTGTCACACAGGTGTCTAAAAACTCATGCATACATCGCAAAACATACCAGACAACTGTGCCACACTGTGCCCATGATCCACACGCATATATGTATGCCAGCCAGCAATTGGCAACAACAACACTTTGTGCAAGGGAGCTTTTAGGGAAAAGGATTCACATCCTACACACAGGGCACCTGTGTCATCGCACACAACACACATAATAGGTTCAAAGTCCCAGAACATCACTCTTCTGCAGGTCTAAAGTGAAGGGCCACATGCCAGGAAAGTGGTGCAGCATTGACAGCAGCGCCACTGTAATTGTGCCCCTTTGTCGCTCTATACTTCCACCATGTGGGCTCCATATTCAATATATATCACACCATGGCGCAGAGTAGGTCAATAGTGTCAAGATAATGGGTGCCATTGTTGGATTCTGTAGGAGTACTGACAACATACCTGACCATTTCATGCACAATACATAGGGACCCATTCAAATAAATGGTGTGCCCCCTCCTAACGCCAGCTGTGAGCAGGTGTTAACCAAAGAAAACATAACTGATGCATTGAAATCTCTTAGAATTCCCAGGGCCATTTTGCCTGCCCCCTACTGGGTTAACCCCACATTGAATCAATGATACCTGGCCAAGGCATAATGTAGTGCAAGGGGTGTCAAAGCAGTCAAATGCATGCATTGCACCACTTTGTGACTATGGTACAGGAATTTGGGTCTTGTTGGGCTACTTGATCCTCACAAGTATGATGATGCAAATGTGGCGCAAGGAGGCACTAGTCCAACTTACCTCTGGGCCCTAATCGTCAACAATGGATAGCCATTAACCCTGTGACATGAACATGATACCATAGATGGCTGTTAGGAAGTTAGTTTGGATTTGTTAATTAACATTGTTGTGGAATGTCTGGTGGACAGCATGTGTTATCTGATGATGCTGTGTACATTGCATGGTTGTTCATCCTTTACCCAATGCACTATTTGATGTCATGTTCTTCTCATGGTTTAGCTGCCAATATGACCCCAGCACAGAAGCCGTGCTTTTGATAAGAAGGCTGAGCATTTCCACCACATCATGGAGTTTCCAGCAGAGCACAGAAAGATGTCCAGGAGATATTGGCAGAAGAAGTCATCAGATGTTTGGCTTGCCTTTCCACATAAACAGGCCATGCACATCAAGCACCACATCAAGGGTCAGGAGTGCCTCAGCTGGTCCAACCCCCTCCACATCCATAGCACCAATGGCAACACAAAGCCACATCCTCCAGCTTTGAGGTGGACATGAGGAGGGACATGGCAGCTATTATGGCAAGGTTGGACAGATTGGAGCAGGAAAATACTTGCAATTTCAAAATCCTAAAGTACTGTAAAAAGAAGCTGAAGAAGCTGTAATCCAGGATATGGACAGCCTTGAAATTCCTTCCCTTCGTCTGCTGTATTTTGTATTTAGATTCAGTGGGTTTTAGGTGGGTAGTAATAGGTTAGATAGCATAGATTAGCTTAGTTATAGGACAGAGTAAATATAGTTGGGGGGTGGGTTTTAGTTTCATTTTTTGTTTCAGGAGTTTGGTGGGGGGGGGTTAGATATGGGGTACAATGTTCTAAAAAATTAAAAATACCCCCCCAAAAAAAACATTAAATAAATTACAAATAAATATATATGTGTTTAGGATATAGGTTAATTCAACATGTGTTTTGCTTTAGTTTATGATGTCCTACTCATATCTTGTCTCTTAAGGGGGTGGAGGGACAATGTTTAGTGTGTGGCATTACTTGTATAAGATAAGTTTAGATTAGATGGATAGCTGTAGGGATAAGTTTAGATAAGTTAGTATAGGTTAGCTTAGTGTAGGATTGTTTTAGTTTAGGTTTTTATAAGGTGTTGTTTTTAAGTACAAATAAATAATGTTAGTTGTGGACAATTAGGTGTTCATGATGACTGAGTGTCTGGTTGTTCTCATGTGTGCACTGGCCAAGTTAGAGGAATGCCTTAGGGTATGCTTTCTATATTGATTTACATGTATGACTGTGTGTATCTCCTATGACCTAGGAGCTGTCTGATTGGCTGCAATATGACATCAGCTACTCAAAACATTTTCATCCCCAGTGCCTGACAATCACATTGTGTATGTATACAAAATCTTTGGCAGGTAAGGATGGAACATCAACTGTCATCGCTGAGGTCTGTCACAATTATTCTTGTGACGTGTAGCACATTTTACTTCACCTTATTTGGGTTATGTATATTGGCACACTGACAGATGCCCGTCACTGATCAAATTTGCCTCTTCTGTTCCACACATATGTTGAACTAGTTTTATCATCAGGGAAAATTCCAGACACTTGAGTTGTCACTTATACATGCCATATGTCAACTCACAAGGATATCTGTTCAATACATGATTTTAAGACTATGTCAGTTGACACTATCAGTCACCTTTTTCCTTTTAGAGTCCTAGTGTATGGCTTTGAGTCTGAGAGTAAGCCACATATTTAATTAGGTTCTGTTTTCATTGACAAAGCTTAACACAATACATACATTTAGATGAGCTGATGGATCACAGTAAATGATGTCATGTTACATGTGAATATGGAGATTTATTTACATGTGCAAGTTTATTCCCTAATGCAGTACCATGTCAGTTCAATGACCCCATGTGAGACCCTGAGCCATTTGATGTACATTCAGAGTCCAAGGGTGAGGAACATGTCATGAGACGTGTAGGAGAAGTGTGCATTAGTGAGGAGGTGTCCAAATTGGCAATAGGTAGCAATTGAGGCAATGACAGTCCATAGCAGATAAGTCAACAGTGGTTGAGTGAAGAAGGCACATTGCCAGCTGTCACAACACTGGCATGATCTTAATCACAGAACTAAGGAGATACTGTCCATGAGGCACAGACTGGTGCTACAATGTGGTTTTACATGTGAATGTTGTTCCTTCCACATCTTCATCCTCTGGTGTGTATGGTGCCTCCTGTGGCATGGGTGGTGCTGTTGTTGAAGTTGAGGGGGCCAAACTAACATCAGGGGATAGCGATGTGGAATCAAAGGTCCCGGCAGCTGCCATTTGTGGGAACACATAAGACATCACTGCAGCAAGGAGATACAGCTGATTTATCAACTTCACAGTGGTAGGCAGTCATGTTTTCCATGAGGGAGGCCACTTCCCACTGCATCAACTCCAGTGCATTTTGTACAGTCCACAGCCTGTTATCAATAATGCTGCCGCCACTTTGGGAAGGCAATTGTTGAAGCCTCTGCCTCATGACAGCAGCTATGTCAGCCAGGGACTGCTGGACTCCATGTAGCGGGGAGTGGGTGCCTCTGATGGCAGCGGCAGTCTTATTTGGACTGGAGCACCTCTGCACTCCCTCTGGGCTGCCTGCCATGGTCTCCATCCCCACCTGCCCCTGCTTGGCCAGATTCTGCTGGACTCCTACTACTGTTCTCTGAGAGGTGATGTTTGTGTCCTCAGAGTCCAGGGCTGTGGCAGGACTGGTTGGTGGGTGGTTCATGTGGAGACCCTGCAATGCTGTGTGTCCTCCCTGTGACTGGAGGTGGTATCTGGAAGGAAACCAGGACATACTGGAAAGTCTCTTCATTAATGGACAGCAACAGGTCATCCATGTTCTGTAAAATTCAGGACAGGCAGGTTGGCAGGTGGTAAGCCATCATCCTCTGCAATGGAATAGTGAAATGGCAATCTATGACTGTAGTGGCTGTTGACATGGCTCATTATTTACTTGCTACTGGTGGCTCTGTGGCATGTTACAGACTCCAGGTTGTTGCATTGTGCATCACACATGGGGCATGTGTTGCATTGTGCATCACACATGGGGCAACCTTTCAAAGTATTTTGTGCACTGATCCCACACCACCATATTCCTTGCAGACACCTTGCCCCAGACACCGACACCATGGTAGCATGTCATTTACATTTCTATTCACCATGGTGAACATTCCCACAGTAGTGTAATGAGTGTTGTCACTATTTGGGTGCTTTACTGCATTGGCACCATGAATGATGGCACTAGTGCAGCATAGCACAGTGAGATCCATTGCTTACAATGTTTGTGTAACTTCGTAGTCTGACTTTAGCGGGCCCCACACATGCGCTAACTGGATGGCACAGTGCAAGCTTTGTGGATTGTCAGCCTCATTAGTTCATCCCTCCCTACATTAGGGACATTTCCTTGCATACTGCATATCTGCCACGGGCATATGTTGGTCTAAGGATGTACAATGTGGATCAATGCATGCATTTTGAGAGTTTGTTAATGTGGCACAAGGGGAATGGGCAGCTTGTATCCACATTGAGAACTATTTTTATTTTGGTACTGTTGCATTACGGGCTAGTGACATTATGACCGTAGCGCAACATTAATGCCACGTGTGCCTGTTCTTACGCATGAATGTGTCCCTTTATGCACAACGCCAACCATTCCTACAACACTGCAACCTTGTTACATTGTAAAATTGAAGCTACTTGTACAGGAGCACAAATGATGTTCACAGACGTGCCCCATATGTTGTATATGTTCACTTTTGTGCCCATTCCTAAGTGGTGCATGGAAGTGTGTGAGAGTTGTTGTTGGGCCACCCTCTGCGAGTTGTGTAGGACATGTTGCACACAGAGGCCCTGTTTTTTCTAAAGTGGCGCAGCGGCAAAATTGCCGCACCTCGCTGTGCCACTTTTGAAACGCAGGGATGCGCCGTATTTACAGGAACACAGCGCACCCCTGTGTTTTCCCCTGCACCTGCGCAGAATTAACCTCCCTGCACCAACACAGGCATCCTTGCACCATAATGCAAGGGTGCCTGCGTTGAGGGGATAGGTTGTTTATATGCAGGAAAGTGTCACTTCCTCCACATAAACGATCTACTATTGCAATTTAGCATTTCTATGTGCTGCACAATGCAGCACACATAAGAAGGGTAATGACATGAGCAGGGAGGAAAGCATTTTGCCTTGTTGCGCCATCCTAACACCACCTGTGGGGTGGTGTTGACTTTAGTCACAGCCTCAGGTTAACATGTAGTCTTCGATCCGAGGCAACAGCAATTTGCAATGTGTGTTATTGTGGCACAGCCACACTGATTGCACGCCCCTTCCAGACAAAGTTCAGTGTGTTTACGAGGCATATCTACAAGATGGTGCTAAGCCACTGTAAGTAGCTTGAGACCATGTTGTGTAAATGTCAGAGTGCATAGCACCACCAGCGGCACTAAAAGTGAGGCTCTGGTGGCAATGGGGCCTTTTGAGTCTAGCCCTATGTGTCCCGATGCAACCCATTTGCATGCATTCAGTATGTCCTATGTGCCTCCCTATGTGACTCCCCCTTCTGCCATTAGTGCAATTCCAGATAGTCTCTCCTGCAACTTACCATGCATCTTTGATAGTTCTTGGTAGTCTGTGCTGTCTTGTCCTGTGATTCCATTGACCAGCTGCTCCGGGATGCCCTCTGTCACCATATCCTCCAGCTCATCCCGGTCCTCCTGGGGTGCAGGAATTTTACATCCAGTCTGCAGTGCTGCCTTTAGGTGCCTGGCCAGTTTCTCCTTCGTTTTGTGCTTGCAATCGTGCCAGCACATCTTACAATCTGTGACAGTCCTCTTCATTTCTTCCACGCTGTTGACCTTATCTACTATTGCCTGCCATATAACCTTTCTCCTTCCTATTGGCAATTTGGAGATGATGAAGAGCCAGTGTTGCTGTTCCATCACATCTCTGACCAAAATGTCATTCTCTTCCTCACTAAAACAAAACTTCTGCTTCCTCTTCTCCTTCTCCAGGGACTTTGCTGGTCCCTCCTGGCTGATACTGGGCTGATTGGGATCTCACTGGGGTCTCTCCTGGCCTGCAATCTCCATCTTGTCTCCCAGTTTTTTTCCTTGCTTGCGCAATATTTTTTTTAAAGTGCAGCTAATCATGCTAACGCCACTTTTGAAGCACTAGAGTAATTTTTCTTTCCGGCATGTCGCAAAGTTTAGCATAATTTTTTTGACGCTAACCATTCCTTAGCACCTTTGTGCATCATTTTATAAATATGGTGCACAGATGGCTCTAAGGAATGCCATTAGCTAGCGGTAATATTTTTGATGCCAAATATGGGCCTTAGTCTCAGATGTCATTTTTGCTAAATATGGGCCTTAGTGTCATAGGACGATGGAGGGCTAAGCCAACTACATCGTCCTCCATCGTCCTCCTACCAAACATTACAGATGAACAACTTGCATTAAGAAACTCAAAAGAAGATATATTTTCCAGCCAAGCTAAAGACAACCCTCCTGAAGGCAATTCACTCGTAAAAAGCCAAGACATTCTCAAGCACAACATCCCAGGTATTGTTCCTGAGACCACTGAAACCATCACCTTGTGCCCACAAATGCCCCTCTACTTGATTAAATAAAGTTCTACATCAGTAGTGTGCCAAACAAACAAGACGAATTGCAAAGACCCTTGAAAATGACTCACAAGCATATTAGTAACTGGGATCTTAAATTCCATGGCCATACAACACCCATTACACTGGCAAATAAAGTTTGTCTGCCACCCAATCAGCCCGCCCTCCTTGTTATCAAGGGCATCTATGTAACTCATGTGGAAGAGGTTCAGAGCGCACTTGATCCCACAAGAGAACAAAGAAGCCTCCTGTTCCGGAATATGATTCAAAAGGGCCATATGACATATTGAAGAAAAAGAACATACTGAGGTTGCTTCGAGACATGCCAATGCTTACCCATCTAAAAACAGAATATATCTTCCCTGTGGAATTTTTACTATCTATCAAGAGTAGCCAAAGAGAAACCACACTAGTCACGTGGGCCTCAGTAGACATAGCGTCAGAGGTATTAAAATATGTTAGACCTGGTCACCCTCAACTTTTTGCCTGCCTCCCTCCACATTGTGACACTGTTTTTGCTAGTTTTAGGACTCGGTGCACTTTACCACTGCTAATCATACGCTCTCTCCCTTAAAACATGGTGACACTGGCTCATACCCAATTGGCTTATTTAATTTACTCATAATCCCCTAATAAAGTGCACTACATGTGCCCCGGGCCTGTAGATTAAATGCTACTAGTGTGCCTGCAGCACTGATTGTGCCACCCACATAAGTAGCCCCTTAACCATGTCTAAGGCCTGCCATGCAAGGCTTGTGTGTGCAGTTTCACTTTCAATTCGACTTGGCATTTAAAAGTACTTGCCAAGCCTTAAACTCTCCTTTTTCTTTATATAAGTCAACCCTAAAGTAGGCCCTAGGTAACACATTGGACAGGGTGCTATGTTAAGTAAAAGGCAGGACAGGAACATGTGTTCTATATGTCCTGGTAGTGTAAAACTCATGAATTTGTTGTACACTGCTATGAGGCCTGCTCCTTTCATAGGCTAACACTAAGGTTACCCTCATAAACTGTTTGAGTGGTAGATTCTGATTAGAAAGGGGTAAACAGGTCATGTTTAGTATGGCCAGAATGGCAATACAAAATCCTGCAGAGTGGTGAAGTTGAATATTATATCACTATTTTAGAAATGCCACTGTTAGAAAGTGAGCATTTATCTTCACTTAAAACCTTCTGTGCCTTACAATCCACATCTGGGCTGGTTGAAAGCCCCCTTGTGCATTTCACCCAGACAACCACAAACACAGGATGCTTAGTCACACCTGCACGCATCTGCATACTGAATGGGTCTTCCTGGGCTGGACGGGTGGAGGGTCTCACACTTACATTTCAAAGGACTGTGGCCTGCCCTCACACAATAGACTGCATAACCTCCTACTGGGACCCTGGCAGGCAGGATTGTACTGTAAGGGGACCTTGTGCACTTTTAAGCCACTTTTTGAAGTCTCCCCCACTTCAAAGGCACATTTGGGTATGTAAACTGGGTCCCTGACCCTATCAACTCAGACACTTCTTGACAAGTTACCTCCTGGGAAAGAAACTCTGAACCAGAACCTGCAACCTGCTAAGAGAAGCTGCCTGGCTGCCCAAAATGACTCACCTGACTGCTTTGTTGTAAAGGACTACTGCCTTGCTGTTGCCCTGCTGCCTTGCTGCCCTCTGGCTCTGCTGAGAAGTGCTCTCCAAGGGCTTGGATTGAGTTTGCCTCCTGTTTCCTGAAGTCTCAGGGCCATAAAGACTTAGGCCCTCCCGCCCGCCAAGATCTGACCGCTGGGCGACCGCCAATGCGGCCGCACTTCAGCTGCAGTCATTATGAGATCCCCGCTGGGCCGGCAGGCGGAAACCTGGTTTCTGCCCGCCGGCCCAGCGGGGATCTCGGCCGCAACACAGGAGCCGGCTCCAAATTGTGCCGGCGGTGTTGCCGCCGTGCGTGGGTGCAGTTGCACCCGTCGCGCTTTTCACTGTCTGCATAGCAGACAGTGAAAATCTGCATGGGGCCCTGTCAGGGGGCCCCTGCACTGCCCATGCCAGTGCATTGGCAGTGCAGGGGCCCCCAGGGGCCCTGCGACTCCCCATACCGCCAGCCTTTTCCTGGCGGTTCAAACCGCCAGGAAAAGGCTGGCGGTCAGGGACTCGTAATCCCCTGGGCAGAGCTGCAAGCAGCGCTGCCCAGGCGGATTATCACCGCCGGGGCAAATGTGGTGGGAAACCGCCACCCCCGGCGGTGCAACCGCGGTCAAAATACCCAAGTGTTGGCGGTGCAATCGCCAAAACAACCCTGGCGGTCTTTGGCTGCCAGGGTTGTAATGACCCCCTTAATCTCTGCAAAGAGCTCCTTGTGCTGAAAATCGACGAACAACCTGCCAGAATCAACACACAGCCTGCCCTGCGGTGAGAAAATCACCACATCGACGAATCGGAATGACGCAGCCCGGCTCCTTGAGTGGAGATCGATGCAATGCCAGCGTTGCAAGCGGAACTTCAATGCACGTCCCACCGGAATGATGCATCGCCAAACCAGAATGACACAGCCCGACTTCCTGCGAGAGAAATTGACGCAGTGTCTGCCATGCGACAGAAATTTCCCTGCATCGCCCACTGGGTCGACGCAGCTCCTGTGTCTTCATCCTGCATGCACAGGATTTCTCTGCATCGTCCCCGGGGTGTCCAAATACACCGCAACCCAAAGAGGATCCAAGCCTTCGTGCCCGAAATCGACGCAATGCCATTGCTGCATTGAAAAGCATTGATGTATTATCTGGGTGCACCTGGAGAAACCGACGCACACCCCCACCTTTTCCACACATCTCCTCCTCAGCGGTGCCGTGCGGATAATTTAGACACAAACTAAGGCCCATATTTATACTTTTTAAGCGCTGCATTTGCGTAATTTTTTTACGCAACAGCGGCGCAAACTTAAAAAATACAATTTTGTAAGTTTGCGCCGCTTTTGCGTCACAATGCGGCGCAAATGTGGCGCTAAAGAAGTATAAATATGGGCCTAGGTTCTTTACGCTCGCAAGAGACCATTGTTGTTTTTAAGAACTAAAGACTCTATTTATCATTACAAGAGCGAGATTTCAACTTGTATTTATCAAATCATGATTGTTTTGACCTTAATCGATTCTAATATTCTATATTTTTCTAAACCTGTGTGGTGTATTTTTGTGGTGTTTGCACTGTGTTATTGCATGATTTATTGCACAAATACTTTACACATTGCCTTCTAAGTTAAGCCTGACTGCTCAGTGCCAATCTACAAGAGGGTGGGCACAGGATAATTTAGATTGTGAGTGACTTACCCTGAATAGAGTGAGGGTCCTTGCTTGGACAGGGGGTAACCTGAATGCCAACCAAAGACCCCATTTCTAACAAAAGAAAAGCCCCACTTTGAGTAGTGGGGTAAGCATTTTACCCTTTCTAATCTGTAATATACTCACTTAGCTGGAAACCTATCAAACTACCACCAATGTACAGTCCAAACCTCAGGCCTACTCAATACTTAGAGGGTTGCTCAGCAATACACTGATAAAACCAAGTTACAATCTAAGCAAGAATTGAAAAATGAGAAGTCTTTGGAAACCAAAGGATACCCATGATGAGTGAGGTTGGCTTCCCTTTGTCTTGAATTCACATACAAAACCATAAACACTACCATCTAACAACTTAAACATCAGGACAACTAGAACAATAAAATATGCTTGTGGAACACAGCAGGGCTCAAATCAAAAATGAAAGCA
This sequence comes from Pleurodeles waltl, assembly GCF_031143425.1. NCBI lineage: Eukaryota > Metazoa > Chordata > Amphibia > Caudata > Salamandridae > Pleurodeles > Pleurodeles waltl. The sequence goes on along the minus strand of NC_090436.1, from coordinate 719,150,099 downwards.
GGCAAAACCCAGTACCTGTGGGAACATTATGAAAAATCGCCCTCCAGGAACCCTGGGCAAACACATCAATTGGAATCTCAAGCTATGTAAATATTAAATTTCAGCAACTGAGTCGCAAACATTTGGAAGACCAAAGGAAGGTCTGGAAGTGTAGATATCCCTTGCGTTTCATGTCAAAGTCGAAACTTGTACCGAAGTAGATCAAGGGATCAAGTTCTGCAGTTTAAGAACTGGCACCCGGGGAACCGCTTATCTTTAGCCCTCTCCAAAACATATTTGCAATCGACTACATCCTCCAAAACGGAAGAAACGGAAAAAAAACAACCACGTTAGAGTAAGGATACCTTAAATGTAAACACTCAACCGGAATCTTTTTGACTGGCGATTTCAACATAACTGCATACGCTGGACGAGTATGAAATCCTAAGCGCCCAGAATGATCAATAGGAAGTGCCAAATCAATGCCAAACAAATACGAAAAAGTGTTGAGACAACCAGGGCAAATATTTAGCTAACGAGCTGGAACATCTAGATATGAGGGTCCTTAAATGCAGAACTAAAGATGACACTCCACCGTGCTTAACACACATTGGCCCTAATTCACAATCTAATCTTGATTTTAGATTCATCTCACTCAACTTGTTTCCGGTGCTGAAGGTGTATAAGATAGGACCAGAAACAGAGAACGATAATTTCCTGAAGCTGAGGGAACTTCACCTAAAAGTCTCAAAACATATGGGATAATAAGTATTCGCACTCTGTATACAGTGAAGTACAAAATGATAAAATCCTCAGATATAAGAAACCTTTCAAGAAGTTGGAACCATCCACTCAGACCCAGTTCAATACTGGAAAGAATTCTGTCAAAAGCTTGTTCAACAAAGTGATTAAGTGGAAGTAGGCCATAGGAATAATGATCATAATTGCATTTTCCAATGCAGAACAAATCAAATCCCAGCCTGCAGACAGCCAAACGGAAACTGGACAAAGCACAACCAGCCTTTAGGGAACTCCCCACCTCAGTCCAACATTTGGATCAGTTTAGGGCAGCAAAAGCAGAGTGTCAAAAGTAGAGGAAGACGGCGAGAAAGTCACAATTAGAATCCTATTGGACTAAGCTACTGTACGATCCTAAACATAACAACTCAAACAACTTCTGGAAAACAATTAATGAGATTGCAAGACCAATCTACTCCATAAATAACTCTAACATCCCAGATCATACTTGGTCCTCTTACTACAGATGCATTCCCTAAAGTCAAACAACTATCATCCTTACCTTTCAAAGCTGACTTAGTTGTATGATCTCTTCTTGTCAAGAACGAAACTCAACGTCCTCTACATCAGGTCCGGATTCCCTACCCAGTTCCGAAAGCTGAGGGAAGTCGTCCTCTAAGGTTACATTCCAAAAAGAGCAACTTGTAAAAATCATCAGGTCAGGCAGGTGCGGTGAGGCACCTGGTCCAAAAATAATAGACAAGCAAATTTTAACAAAAATCCACAATTCTGGGGAGATAATACATACCACCCTATTTAACCATGCCAACACTGTATCCACAGTAACTGATGCCTGGTTTGGCTCCATCTTAAACCCCGTATTTAAAGGAGGTGACAGATCAAAACCGGAAAACAATCATCTGATAGTGTTATTGGATGCTGAGGCAGAATATTTAGCATCAGTTCTTTATATCAAACTAATCACCTGGGCCTGCACAAAAAGCATTAACCCCATAAATATAACATGACTTATGCAAGGGTCTGGGGTGGTAGTGAACATCATTGCACTGATTCTTATCACAGACACATTTAAACAGAAAAACACCCACTGCATCTGTTAGCACGCCATGTCCTTAGTAAGTAAACTTACAAGGGGATGCGTATAGGTCAATGAATCTTTTGGATCGCATAGGGTATCCTAGTCAAGTTATAGTGAGTAAGAAACATCCACAATAATAATTTTAATCAACACATAATACCAAAGACTAGTCTAATAAGAAAATGCCATCACTCATAAGAAGGTTAGTTCGTTTTATTCCCTACTAATTACAATTCTAATCATAGACCTTTATTGAACGAAACTATGATTACCAAACCTTATTAGCAACATGAGTAATGGATTATCGGGATTTTTATTAATATACAACCAACATTAATCAAAGCATAGCAATTCATGAGCATTGAATAATTCAGCAATATAGGTCAGTCAGTCCAAGTCAAAGTCACCATTAGTCACCCTTGTCAGCCTACCTATTTCCAATTAGCATCAGCATGTGGGTCATCATGCGAAAACAACTTAGTCAAAAATCATTAATTTGGAAAAATCTAACTAAAAGAGAAAAAAACATTTAGAACAGCGCAGTTGTTACCTAGAAAGGAAAAGCATTCATTAGTCAATCAAGTTATAGCTACCTATCCAAGATAGATCAGCAACGAGTCAGTCTGCGTCTCCAGGTCATCAGTCATCAGCAAGGCTCGGGCTCACAGGAAGCAAGCCCAAGTTTCAGCACTTCGGACAGCGTCTCCTGACGTCATCAACTTTCGCCTCTCCATTCTGATTTCTCTTCCTGTGTCATTACTTTTTATTAGGGTCTCTCAGTCCATCCAACAAATTTCTAATTGGTCAGCCTCATCAGGGGTTATGACTCTAACCTATAGTTTTTGTTTACCACTTATTTGCATCAGTTCGAGCATCAAGATCCATTAATATGATTGGTCCTTCTGTCGATGAGAACATCATCCGGCTCTTCAGGTAACAAAATTGTCAGTCAGTGGTTCCATTGTTTAAGTCCTGGGAAAGTACATTTAGCCTACTCTACACATAATTGTATCCATTGTTCTGATCGTGTCCTGTCCGCTGGTGAGTTTGCAGATTTTCTAGCAGAGCTCAATTTGAACTCTGTACAGTTCAAAGTCTTTTTCTCCAGTTCCAGTCTTCGGCAGCTTATCGCGTTTGCACGTCTGAGCGAGAAAGGCCCAGCGCCGACCAGACCTCTAGTTCGGCTAATTTAAGGATACGAAGCATCATAAAGCATAAGTTACATCATTAGTTAGGACATATTAATACATAATATTAAAACTTTCACAATATTCAGTACTGTTGACACAAATGGTGACCATTCCCCGTTGGCACATTTTGCACATTACACGTTATTTTCATTTATTAGTTTCAATTGTCATTTTTCTTGTTAGTATGTATACGCAAATCATTAGAATATTCTCATATTAGCATATCTGCTTCAACAGTCCCTCCTTTGATGACTAAATATGTCATCACACCTTCCCTTTGTCACTCATTACAAATTACTCTCAGCTACATTTTGACTTCTTCTATTCGCATTTTCCCTATAGATTCTTCTTCTGGGTTGTTCTTCCCTCCTCTGATTGTTTTTAACTCTTTTGAATAGAATTTTGTGCCATAATTTACATGCCCCCAATAATCCTAATATAGCAATGATCACAATCAATATTCCCTGAATAATTTTCCACAATATGCCACCCCAAATTTGACTAAACCAATTGCCTAATGTGACAAATCCATTTCCTACTTTCTCCCAAACTCCTGGTTCCTTCAACTCCTTCAAATCCTTACTTGCATTATTTAAGTTAGTAAGCAATTCTTTTACTTGTTTCTCATTTGCAGGGTTATATGAACAACAGCGTCTTTCATTAATCATTTTGCAGACTCCTCTGTCTTTCGCCAATATTATGTCTAAAGCAAGCCTGTTTTGAAGTGTCATAGCTCTATCCGCAGCTAATTCAGTGTTTAGTAATATTATAGCTTCTGTAAAGTTAGTTAACATATTATCTACTATAGTTGACAACTTTTGAATCTTATTTGCGTTTAATATAACTCCTACTGAAGGAATTACTGCTCCAAAAATATCCCCCACTATTGCAGAGGCTGTTTCTCTCCTTTGTCTCATTCGGTGTAACTCAGTCATTTTCGGTATTTTCTTCAAATCATCTATTTGATAGATTTTAGGGAATACTATTCCCAAGTAGCATGTCCTATACCATCCCTTAGGGAGACCATAATAAGCATTAAGTCCACAAATGTAATAGATCCCAGGAATCACAGGGTCAGCACCATTCAACATGAACGTCCACTTACTCTGAAACAAAAACACATGCCTACGTTCACTCATTTCTAAGTGTTGGTGCGTGATTTTGGCCTATATATGCAAACCTTCCCTACCTGTAATGCATCTAAAGCTAAATTACCTTGAGTTTTGATAGCAGTGTAAGCGTAATCATTCTTGTAAGTTCTTTTCTCTAGCCCTTTTTCTAATTTTTCTTTTAATGTTTTTCTCCTGTCGTCAGTATGCCCAATAAAGCTCTTCCATGGGAGTTAATAAGCAAGTCAAATTATTACGATGCGCATAAGCCGTGCCAAATGTTAGTGTAGGCTCAAAGAATCCTCTAACTAATACTATATCATGATCCTTAGCTACCTTACTCAAATATCTAATTATAGGAACAAAAGAAAACACTAGGTCATAATTTGAGTAAAAATACTGAATATACTCTTGGTTATAGAAGCGAGTTAGTAGCTCGCTTATACCGTAAATCAGAGGTAAACTATGATAAGTAATCCCTTCTTCCACAGATGAAGGTATTTGCGTACAAACAAGACAATCCTTTGCATCCATCGTTTCCACATACTCACTCAATAAAAGATTAAAAAAAGTTAGAAGGCAACTCTCCCTTGGTATTAGTATAATCATGCAAATATTGTTCATCTAATTTAAACTTTTCTACAGTTGTTAGTGTAGTAGTTTCATGAACAGATGTAACTCTTGCTTCTTTCATTTCATGAATTGATATTCCCACAATCATTATTATAAACAATATTCCACACGCAATCGCCATTCCTACACTCAGATATCTACAATACCTAATAAGCCTCACCTTATTATCTAAACTAGCCATGATCTGTAAAGAATCAGAAAGCAGAGTTTCAACTCTTAATTAATATGCAACACAAAAATCGAAATAAAAAAAATCAAAAATGTACTTCTATTCTTCACGCTTCAACTTCACACAACAAGACCTCTTTTTCCTTTGTCAAAATCGGTTAGCAGCTGGTCATCTCCAGTGTTTAAGTGTCATATCAGGCTATCAATGTCTTTTCCCGTAACTCAGTAATCTCAATCTTGTTTCTTTATTCAACAACACAGTCTATAATTTCTCTCATTCAGGTTGCATCAAAATACTGGTTTGGAACTTACTGCTAATCACTTGTTGTGGCGTATGCCCACTCTGGTCCTGCGTATTTTCGGCTTGCCACTCTCTTTCTTTTCAACCATCTCCATCACTCAGTTCATCTTTCTTTGTGGCGTCTCGTTCTTCCTCTATTGTTTCATTTATTACCAAGTCCTTTTTCTTGATTATTTGAGATTCAGGCCAGTTATCTCATTTTCATACTCCTTCTATCAACAATCTCTTCAAGATCAGACTTTTCTCTTTCACTTTGTCTGATATGGCTTCTCTTGATGGACCTGCAACGGGTTCAGGAGGAGTCAGATCACATTTGCTTTGACCTGCCTCAACTCTTTCCCCCTCAGGCTCTGCCCCTGGATCTTCTTGCGTTTCAATACTCTTTGTTTTTGTGAAAACCTCTCCTGTGCATGGATCTCTGGGTTACTCCTTCCGCATTGGTTTCTCGTTCAGCCTCTGTATTTTCTACACCCTCGTCTCTCACTGGAGTGATAGAACCTTCTTCTGCCAATTCTGGGTCCACTTCCAGTTCAACTTGTTCTGGCTCTGATTCAGGCAGAATTATTCATTTTGCTGCTGCTGGCGTCCTCAGCACCACCTCTTCATGATCCTGGTGACCTACCACTTTTTTTGTATGGCTTGCATGTATCCAATTAGGCAATGCTTCACACTTCACAGCTGTGGTAGTTGTTAACACCACTTGATATGGACCTCTCCAACGTGGCTCTTGGCAGGTTTTTCGCACACCTTTTTTGATCACGACCCAGTCTCCGGCTCTAAGGTTGAGACCTGGGTCCTGGATAGGTGGCAGAGTAACAGCTTGTACCTGCTCAGAAAAAGATCAAACCACATCAGCTAGACCCTTGCAGTAGTCTAATACCATGTCATTTGTCATATTGACAAGAGCATTGGCTGGTATTGCTGGCAGTCTCATTGCTCTCCCCATAAGAATCTCGTGTGGGGACAATCTTGTCTTCATGTCAGGTACATTTCTCATTGACATCAACACTAAAGGCAATGCATCTGGCCATTTCAGATTTGTGGCAGCGCACATTTTGGCGATTCTTGATTTCAGGGTACCATTCATTTGTTCTACCAATCGTGATGCCTCTGGACGATAGAGGCAATGTAGTTTCTGCTCAATGTTTAGTGCTGCACATAAGAGTTTAATCACTTCATTATTGAAGTGTGTTCCCCTATCTGATTCTAAAGAGATCGGGAATCCGAACCTTGGTATCAATTCTCTAAGCAGTAGCTGTGCAACTGTGAGACTATCATTTCTACGTGTAGGGTATGCTTCGATCCAATGACTAAATACACACACAATCACCAACACATACTTCAATCTACCACATGCAGGCATTTCAATGAAATCCAATTGCATTCTGCTGAATGGTCCTCCTGCTCTTCCAGAGTGGCTCAAATTCACCACTGTCTCTTTACCCACGTTTAATTGCTGACAAATCACACATCTATGACACACTACCTCAGCTGCTTGTCTAAATTTTGGATTGAACCAATCAACTTTAAACAATCTAATCATGGCATCCCTTCCAATGTGTGCCTGCCCATGGTAATACCGAGCCATTTGAGACAATAGACAATTCAGTAACACCATCTGGTCTTCCTCAGATACCCAGATCTCATCTGGTCTTTGTACACATGTCAACTTGATCCACATCTTTTTCTCTTCCTTGTCTGCATTTCCTTGCAATGTTTTCAATTCCTATAGAGTGTCAATTACTTTTAAAGCGAAATTTGCGTAACTGGTCTCTTCTTCTTGCATTAGTTCGCATTTATATTTGAATGATATACAGTTCAGGGCGCAAAATCTTGCTACCTGATCCGCATATCCATTTCCCAAGGAAATGTAGTCTGGTGTTTTCTGGTGTGCACTGCATTTTACTACAGCAATTTCTTCAGGCAACTATATTGCGTACAATAACTCTTTTATTCTGTCACCATTTCGTACTGGGGTTCCACTGGAGGTCATGAACCCTCCTTGTGACCACAATTGACCAAAATTATGAACAATTCCAAATCCATATTGGCTAGCTGTGTATATTGTCACTCGCAGCCTGGTAGAGACATAACATGCTCTAGTAAGATCTACCAACTCTGCCACTTGTGCTAAATATACACCAGGAAGCCAAGATGCTTCCAGGGTCCCTGTAATAGTACATATTGCATATCCTGCTCTCAATGTGCCTGTTCCATCTCTGAGGCATGAACCATCCACAAAAACAATTTGATCGGTTTCTTCTAGTCGGGTGTCTCTGATATCAGGTCTAGGCTTGGTGCAAAGATCCGTAACCTCAAGACAATCATGCTCTATATCTTCCTCCTTTTCAACTTCAACAGTATCACTTGGCAATAATGTTGATGGATTCAACACTGTACATCTTTTCAAAGTAGCATTTGGAGCTCCCAATATGCTCATCTCATACCTTGTCAGTCGGGCCCCCTTCAAGTGTTGTGTTTTTGTTCTCGTCAGCAAAATGTCAACTGAATGTGGCACCATTACCGTCACTGGGTATCCCATGACCACCCCTTCACATTGGGACAGACTTTGACCAACTGCGGCTACTGCTCGCAGACAACCTGGTAAAGCTGCTGCAACTGGGTCCAAGGTAGCTGAAAAATAGGCTACTGGGCGATAAGCACCTCCATGGACCTGTGTCAAGACAGACAAAGAACAAGCATCACGTTCATGACAAAACAATGTGAAAGGCTTTGTGTAATCAGGCATTCCTAATGCTGGAGCTTTGCACAAACTCTCTCTCAACTCAGTGAAAGCCCTCATCTGATCTTCATCTAGAGTAATGGGGTCTGTAACTCCTTTGTGTGTCAACTGCTGTAGGGGCTTTGCGATTTCAGCTAAATTTGGAATCCATTGTCTACAGTATCCTTCCATTCCCCAAAACATGCATACATCTTTCTGGGAAGTCGGAGGTGAGACCTTGTGACCAAAATCTCCTAGATGATTCAACAGGGCAATCGAGTCGTGCTTACACTCATCCCTTATTCTAGATGCAATCAACAAGTCATCAATGTACTGCACTAGAGTCGATTGGCAGGGTAATTCCAATGACTCCAAATTATGTTTCAAAATCTGATTGAACAGGGATGGTGACTCCGGATACCCATGTGGAAGCCTGCACCAGCTGTAGACCTTATCTAGGAATTTGAAACTGAAAAGAAACTGATTATCCTCATGAAGTGGCACTGAAAAGAAAGCTTGTGACAGATCAACTACAGTGAACCACTCTGCCTTGCATGGAATCTGAAACAGTATCACTGCTGAATTGGGCACAATCAGACAACACTTAACCACCATGTCATTTACCTTTCGCAGATCCTGTACAACTCACACTTTCCCACATGGCTTTTTCAATCCCATTATCGGTGAAACACTGGAAAAATCTCAATCAAAGGGTACTCTTCAAATGCGTCATTGAGAACCATGGCTGATGCCTGCTCTTCCTCATCATCACTGTTTGTCTGGACTTCTATGCATGCAGCTGTACAATTTATGGAACATTTGGTTTTGCACAATACGGCTCTGCCTAACAGAGATACAGGGCTTGAGTCGCATACCACAAAACTATGCAGTCCTGTATAATTTCCAATTTCGCTCTTCACTGGTTCGGTAATAGGATTCGTTAACTGTCTATTCTCCACTCCCATGACCTGCACTGTTCTTCCGGAAAGGGGTAAATCTGGTACTTCTACACTCCTCACTGTAGAGTGTGTAGCTCCAGTATCGACCAAGAATGAAACTTTATGTCCCATTACCTTTCCCTTCACAAAAGGCCCTCTCTGATCTACCTCAAGAGATGCGGCAAGAATTCAAGCTCCTTCATCCGAACTGTCACTCATCCATTCATCGTTTATTTCATCCTTACTGTGAAATGGGAACTGGTGTACTGTATTTTTACTGTTATCTGATCTTTGACCGTTGACCTGTTGAGTAAGCATAACTTGTTGCTGCTCCATCAGGGCTTGGGGTATGTGCATTTGCTGTCTAGGCACCATAGGATTCTGCTGCTGTACTGGCGTCAATGAAGTAATTTGTGCTCGAGGCACCTGCAACTTTTGTACAGGGAAGAAACTCTGATCTTGATTTCAAACGTTAGGGACTGGGCCCCTTGTTCTGGGGACTCTCATGGTTTGAACTGTACCAACATCGCTTTGCTGAATCATTCTTTCCTGTACCATCAATGGGCACTCCCGCTTCCAGTGTCCCACGTTTTGGCACAGGTGACATGACAACATCCTTTTCATGCCCTGCATATCATTCTGAACAACCACAGTACTTAGATCTGGACCACGCGCCAAATCCATACCACTTCCTCTACCCCTCACTTGAGGCAGAAACGTGATAGCCCTCTGTTGCGGCGGCATCGGCGGCACCAAAGCTCCTTGCACTCCTGATTGTGCTGCCTTAATCTGCATCACCATTGCCTTTTCCTTCAATTTCTTTTGCTTTAATTCAATCTCATCACTACAATATTTGGCATACTGCAACACCTCATCAATCGGCTTTGCCTGCCAACAAATCAAAATGATCTTTAATCATCTGTCCTACTTCAGGTCTTAGCCCTTCAACAAATCTGAACACGAAATGTAACATATCTTTTGGTTTGACTGCTTCCTTACCACTATTCTCCTTGAAAGCTTTTAACAATCTTTCATAATAAGTATGTATGGACTCCTTGGTTTCCTGAACCATCCTGTCAATCCTCTGCCAATCAGTGTTTATAGGAGAAATTCTATTTTTCAGAAACTCGATCACCTTATAATAATTTTTCATTACCTCAGGTGATGGTGCGCCTGTAATCTTATGCCTATCAGGTTCACTTGTTGGCCAGTCTACTGCCCTTTTGCACTCAACCCATAAATCAGCTGCCACAACTAACTCAAACAAAGTTTTAAGTCTTCCCACAAACATTTGGAAAGTTTCACGAACCTCTCAGTCTGTTGATACCATTCAACTGGTTTCTCTCTCAATTTGGGATAATCATTTGTAAAAGACAATGGGGGTCATTACGACCCTGGCGGTCGGTGTTAAAGCGGCGGTAAGACCGCCAACAGGCCGGCGGACAAAAAAAGGGAATTATGACCGTGGCGGAAACCGCCAACAAAGACAGCCACTTTAACACTCCGACCGCCACAGCGGTACAGACAAGCAGCGTGGCGGTCACCGCCAACAGACAGGCGGAAGACAATGTACCGCCCACAGTATCACAACCCGCCAATCCGCCACCTTTTCCGGGGCGGATTCACAGTGGATAAAAACACGGCGGAAACAGCTTTTGCAATGGGAAAACGCTCACCTTAACACATCCCACAAAGAAGGAGGACACCATGGAGCCGGAATTACAAATCTTACCTGCCCTTGTCTTCCTACTCATCTACGAACACCAGCGCCTGCGGCGGCGAAGACAACGGTGAGTACTGCACCTACGACATAGGGGAGGCAAAAGTCAGGGGGACACACACGCAACACTCCCACCCCCACCCCGACCTTCGCACATTACAACACACACACCAATGCATTTCCAAACAGCACAGTAACAACTCACAACCCCCCCGGAAGAATGCTAGGACAAAACGAAATCAGTTCAAACATTGTAATATATCAAAATACATGTTTAAATTATATACAGATATATATAAACTCATTCAAAATTACAAACATTACGAAAAGTAGTGCAGATATGCACATCTCAAAGTCCGTGCACCACTTGGGCCAAAAATGCATGGGCGACGCCCACACAAGATCCCTGTCCACAAACGGAGAGAACACTGCCGGGGCATCAGAGAGAAATACAACAGGCACCTCAGGGGGAAGGAAAGGGGGGGCACCTCAGCCGGATTACAGCACAACGCCACATCCACGACGGGGCTCCATGCCCATTGATGTATCCTGGGAGTGCAAAGCCACAGTCTCTCAAGTCTCTACAGTGGGTGGCTTGCCCACTGTACCATCCTGGGGAGTGCAAAGCCACAGTCTCTCAAGTCTCTACAGTGGGTGGGTTGCCCATGAACAATCCTGGGGAGTGCAAAGCCACAGTCTCTCAAGTCTCTACAGTGGGTGGGTTGCCCACTGTTACATCCTGGGGAGTGCAAAGCCACAGTCTCTCAAGTCTCTACAGTGGGTGGCTTGCCCACTGTACCATCCTGGGGAGTGCAAAGCCACAGTCTCTCAAGTCTCTACAGTGGGTGGCTTGCCCACTGGACCATCCTGGGGAGTGCAAAGCCACAGTCTCTCAAGTGGATAACAGTCTCCACTGGTTCTGGAGGGGGATTGGTGCCCAGAGTGCTTAATCCTGTTAAGGATTCAGATAGTGGATGCTGGACTCCACTGGTTTTGGAGGGGGACTGGTGCCCAGAGTGCTTCATCCTGTTAAGGACAGAGGTAGTGGATGGATTACTCCACTGGTTCTGGGGGGAATGGTGCCTGGACTGGATTAGGCTCCCCGTGACAGTTCCTGTCCCGTCACTGTCCCACCTGTACATGGGATAACAATGCTTGATGTGGCGGTGTTTTCCTTCTGCATCGGTGCTCTTGGCTGTTCAGCAGTGCTTTGCCATGGCAGTCTCTGACCTGTGCAGCGGTGCTTTGCCATGGCGGTGCTCTGACCTGTGCAGCGGTGCTTTGCCATGGCGGTGCTCTGGCCTGTTCAGCGGTGCTTTGCCATGGCGTTGCTCTGGCCTGTTCAGCGGTGCTTTGCCATGGCGGTGCTCTGGGCTGTTCAGCGGTGCTTTGCCATGGCGGTCTCTGACCTGTGCAGAGGTGCTTTGCCATGGCGGTGCTCTGACCTGTGCAGTGGTGCTTTGCCAAGGCGGTGCTCTGGCCTGTTCAGCGGTGCTTTGCCATGGCGGTGCTCTGGCCTGTTTAGCGGTGCTTTGCCATGGCGGTGCTCTGGGCTGTTCAGCGGTGCTTTGCCATGGCGGTGCTCTGGCCTGTTCAGCAGTGCTTTGCCATGGTGGTGCTCTGGGCTGTTCAGCGGTGCTTTGCCATGGCGGTGCTCTGGGCTGTTCAGCGGCGCTTTGCCATGGCGGTCTCTGACCTGTGCATTGGTGTGTGGCATGACGGTCCCTCATTGCCCAGCGGGGCTGTGGCAGCCGGGGCCCTCCTGGGCACTGACTCCGGCGGTGGCGGTGGTTTCCTGACCAGTGATGATACTTGTGCCCTCCTGGGCACTGACTCCGGCGGTGGCGGTGGTCTCCTGACCAGTGACGATACTTGTGCCCTCCTGGGCAATGACTCTGGCGGTGGTCTCCTGACCAGTGACAATACTTGTGCCCTACTGTGCAATGACTCTGGCGGTGGTCTCCTGACCAGTGACGATACTTGTGCCCTCCTGGGCAATGACCCTGGCGGTGGTCTCCGGACCAGTGATGATACTTGTGCCCTCCTGGGCAATGACTCTGTCGGTGGTCTCCTGACCAGTGACAATACCTGTGCCCTCCTGGGCAATGACTCTGGCGGTGGTCTCCTGACCAGTGACGACGGTGCTGGCGGTGGCGTCCCGGCCGCCAGGAAGGATGCCGCCCTTCTCCGCCGTGCTGCTCACACCAGGCTGTGCAGACTTCTTTGGGCCCTTCCCCACCTTTGGAGGAGTCACAGCTGACTCTGCAATCCCCCTGGGACCCTTGTGAGTAGTTCTGCCTCCAGGAGTCTTCACCCGGTCCCGTCGGCCACTTTCCAACTTTAGATGCTTTACAGGGGGGGACTGGCAGTACCTTGGCTCTGTGTCACACTGCCTGCCCTGGTGGCCGGTGCACTCCACACACCTGTAACACGCACCACTGGTACTGAAGTCTTTTTGGCTGAGGCGCTACGACTGGACTGATGAATTGGAGGGGTGGGAGTGGGGGCAAAGAGGTCAACGTTGCAGATGGACAGTTTCTGACGAACACTGGGATGGGTAGCTGGAGGGGGTCTGGAGTGGAGGAAGAGGAGTGGTTGTAGGAGGTGTCACTTTAGGTGTTTTGGGTGCAGGTGCAGGTACTGGAGGCTGTCGTGAGGTGGATGGATGTTGGGTGTGTGGGTGCCCGCGTTTGTGTACTTTGGGAGGGGGCATCACAGACACACTGGGAGAGGACACAGGGGACGTGTAAATGGGAGTGGGGGTGGTGAGTGCAGGTGAGCGGGGTGTGGTGCTGGGTGTTCTGGTGCGAGTCCTAGTGCCTGTAGATGTAGTGCATGCACTTGAGAGTATAGACGATACTAGGAGGGAGGAGGGGGACACAGTGGAGGCAGTGGATGTTGTTGTGTCTGCATGTGGGTGATGCTTGTGTGAGTGCCTGTGGGTTGTGTGGTGCCTATGTTTGCCTGAGCTACTTTTGGGTGTTGAGGTGTATGCATGCTTGTCTGATGGTGTGCTTGGGACAGGCTGGGGTACAGGGAATTGGGTCTGGGTGGAGGAAGTTGGAAGGGGGAGGCTAGAGACAGGGACAATGGCTGCCATCAGTGCTGAGGCCAGAGATTGCAGGGTTCGATGATGGGCAGCCTGACCAGAATGAATGCCCCCCAGGAATGCATTAGTGTGTTGCAACTCCCTTTCTACACCGTGGATGGCATTCACAATGGTAGACTGCCCAACAGTGAGTGACCCGAGGAGGTCAATGGCCTCCTCACTGAGGGCCGCAGGGGTGACTGGGGCAGGACCTGAGGTGCCTGGGGCGAAGGTGATGCCCACCCTCCTGGGTGAGCGGCAACGGGGCGAACGCTGAGGGGCTGCTGGGAAGGCGGTGCTGGTAGGGGAGGTGGCGGCTGTACCTGTAGAAGTGGGGGGCACAGATGGTGCCGCCACCACAAGGGAGCTCCCATCGGTGGACGAGTCCGTGTCGCTGGTTGGTGATCCGGTGACCGACGTGAAGCTCCCCTCGCCCTCCGTCCCACTGGTGCATTCTGAGTCTGTGGTGTGGCCCTCCATGGCCATGTGGGATGCAGCTCCCTCGTGCCCCGGTGCCACTGTACCTCCGCCTGATGATGCTGATGCACAAAATAACAGGGAGAGTAGAAAAAGGGGAGGGGACGACAGAAGAAAGACAGGTTGAGTGCATGGCTTACCGCTACCGTTGGCGGACAATACAGACACAGCAGCCCCCTGCACTACGCCGTGCTCTTGGCCTCTACAGATGCAATTGCTGGGATCTGGCCTACATGGCTATGGTGGACATCTGCACACATGGATGCCACAGGGGCATCTATACCTGTACTTGGCCCACTACTGAGGTGGGGTGGAGTGCCACATGCCCTGCATTACGGAGGGGCCTAGCCTACATATTTCTGCCTGGCCTAGGGGAACCCACAGCCCTCCTCCCCCACCCAGACCCCTCAACTGCGCGCAAAGTCCCCAGAATGAGAGTGTACTCACCCCCTTGTGTCTGCTGTGATGCCCTCAAGCGCCCATCCAACTCCGAGTAGGCCACCACCAGGATCCGGAACATCAGGGGGGTCATGGTGCGACGGGCACCCCTCCCACGTTGGGAGGCCATCCCCAGCTGAGCCTCCGCCATCTTCTTGCTCCAGCGGCGAATGTCCTCCCATCTTTTCCGGCAGTTGGTGCCCCGTCTCTGGTGGACCCCCAGGGTCCGGACTTCCTTGGCGATGGCACGCCAAATGGCCTTCTTCTGGTGGGCGCTGACCTACATGACATGCACAAGGGAAGAAGAGAAGTCATTACCAACTGCACCGCCGATGTGAGTGGCCCCCATCCCTACCCTTGCCATGTGGCACATGCATTCATGTTCCTGGAACTCTGCCCCCTTCCCTCTTACAACCAGCCCTCTCCACCCAGGCATAGCCCATACAACGTGCTCCCTGTGTACTTACCTGTTGGTCTGGAGGACCGTAGAGTAGTGTGAACTGGGGGAGGACCCCGTCTACTAGCTTCTCCAACTCCTGAGCAAGGAAGGCAGAGGCCCTTTCCCCAGACGCAGCAGCCATTTCCTCTTCCAGACCGAGGTCACAGCAGCACTTGCAGTGTAGGTCCTCTCCTGTCGAAGATCAGGTATTGAGTGATTGAACAGATAGAAAATGGCGGTCACGTCCGCGGCGGTGACGTCCGCGGCGGTGCGTATAATCACCGCCGGCGCACTTCGTCATTGGCTCCTGGGACCCATAGGGTCCAATGTTAACCAATGCAGCATTGCGCCGCGGTCTACCACCGCCTACCGCGACGGGGTACAATGCCAGCGCAGTGACCTCACATTCCCTTTGTCCCAGTTTAGAGGTCAGGCAGCCACCATTTCAGGGGCCCACATGGCTTCATTTACTACTGCGTCACACATAGCTAGGCCTGCACTCAACACACATACAGGAAGGGTTTTGTGTTTGGTGTCGTGTTCTGTTTATCTGTGGGTACATACCTGGGAATTTGTTGACTCTGCGGTCGCTGTTGTCCTTCCTAGGCACCGTCAGCTGGGACAATTGAGAAGATGGCGGAGTCCTCCGGTGTACCGACCGCTGGTGGACCTGTTGACAATGGAGGAGCGACAGTTAATCGTCACCTACAGGTTTGACCGTGCCACTATCCAGAACTATGCACCCAGTTGGAGCCAGACCTGATCTCACCAATCCGAATCCCCCCTGACGTGCAGGTGCTGTCAGTGCTCCATTTCCTTGCTAGTGGGTCTTTTCAGACAACAGTGGCCATGGCATCAGGGATGTCCCAGCCTATGTTTTCCAACGTGTTGTCCAGAGTGTTGTCTGCCCTGCTGAAACACGTAAGGAGATACATCATTTTCCCTGAGGTGGAGGATTTGCCCACAGTGAAAGGTGACTTCTTTGCCCTTGGAGCCACAGGAGTGAACAGGTGTACAGAAACCAGAAGAGTTATCATTCGATGAATGTACAGATGGTCTGTTTGGCAGACCAGTACATCTCGCAGGTAAATGCTATGTTCCCTGGCTCAGTGCATGATGCCTACATCCTGAGAAATAGCAGCGTCCCTTATATGATGGGTCAACTCCAGAGGCACCGTGTGTGGCTATTAGGGGACTCTGGTTACCCCAACCTGTCATGGCTATTGACCCCAGTGAGGAATCCCAGGACCAGGGCAGATGAACGCTACAATGAGGCCCATGGGCGGACTAGGAGGGTGATCGAATGCACCTTCGACCTCCTGAAGGCCAGTTTCAGGTGCCTCCATATGACAGGTGGTTCCTTATTCTACTCACCGAAGAAGGTGTGCCAGATCATCATCGCCTGCTCGATGCTTCACAATCTTGCTTTGCGACGCCAGGTGCCTTTTCTGCAGGAGGATGGTCCAGATGGCGGTGTTGTGGCAGCTGTGGAGCCTGTGGACAGTGATGAGGAGGACGCTGAGGAAGAAGACATAGACAACAGGGAGTCAGTCATACAGCAATATTTCCAGTGACACACAGGTGAGAAATACTTTTTTTCACATTACATTAACTGATGGTCCTGAGCTCCTCCCTGAACCCCAAATACTGTTCGTCCTGCAGGCGCTGGGTCTCCTGAAACTTGGCCAGGACCGTCGCCATCGTCTCCTGGGAGTGGTGGTATGCTCCCATGATGTTGGAGAGGGCCTCGTGGAGGGTGGGTTCCCTTGGCCTGTCCGCCCCCTGTCGCACAGCAGCCCTCCCAGTTCCCCTGTGTTCCTGTGCCTCCGTCCCCTGTACCGTGTGCCCACTACCACTGCCCCCAGGTCCCTGTTGTTGTTGGGGTGGTGGCTTCTCCTGGGTTCCCAGTAGTGGTGGACACACCGCTGATTGACATGTCCTGGGTACGGAGGTCTGGGCCCGGTGGGTGGGTGCTCTGCTGGTGTTACCAGAGGGGGGAAGGTCGTTGTTGGGCTGTGCCTGTACAAGTGGAACCGACTGTCCCGAGGCCCACGATGGTCCGGGCTGGTCATCAGGATCCAGTAGGGCAGAGCTGCTGTCGTCACTGTGGGCCTCTTCTGTGGGTGGAGTGGAGATGTCTGGACCCTCCTGTGTGGTGACGTTCCTTAGTGGTCCTGCAGGGATATAAGAGCATGAATATTGCATCTGTGTGTGTAATGGTGTGCAATGGGTGGGTGTTTGTGTACCCCAGTGCAAGCATTCCTGTGTGTGGGTTTGTGTGATGATGGTTAGGGGGTTGTTATGGGTATGTGCAGTGAGCATGCTTTGGTGAGGGGTGCCCATGCTTAGTTGTGTCATGCAGGGCTTGGTGTTGGGATGGGTGGTTTGTGTTATTAGTACATATGTGAGGATTTGGAGTGCTATGGGAGGGGGTGAGGGTGGGGGTGTGTGATAGCATTCAGGTAGGGTGGGGGATATGATAGTTAAGATTTGACTTACCAGTGTCCATTCCTCCACCGACTCCTCCGAGGCCCTCTAGATGCATGATGGTCAGGACTTGCTCCTCCCATGTTGTTAGTTGTGGGGGAGGAGGTGGGGGTCCGCCGCCAGTCCGCTGTACCGTAATGTTGTGCCTGGAGACCACTGAACGCACCTTCCCCCGTAGGTCGTTCCACCTCTTCTGGATGTCCTCCTGATTTCTTGGATGCTGTCCCACTGCGTTGACCCTGTCGACTATTCTTCGCCATACGTCCATCTTCCTGGCTATGGATGTGTGCTGCACCTGTGAGCCAAATAGCTGTGGCTCTACCCGTAGGATTTCCTCCACCATGACCCGGAGCTCCTCCTCGGAAAACCGGAGGTGTCTTTGGCGTGACATGGGGTGGTTTGGGTGATGTGTGGGGTGGTGTCAGTGTTGATGTGTGTGGTAATGTGTAGTCGTGTGTGGTGTATTGTGCATGGAAGTTGTGTGGGTGATGGTGTTGAGTGCCTGTGGTTGCTTTGTAGTTGTTTGTAGTGTCTCTCTCTGGGCTTCGTTCAGGGTCTTTGTCGTAGGGGTTTGTGGGTGATGTGGGTGTGTGTTTTATATTGTGTTGGGTGTGTGGGAGTGGTGTGTGTATGTGTATCAGGTGTGTGTATTTTGAATTGTCCAATGTGGCGGTGTTTTGGAGATGTGTGTGTATTTTGACCGCGGCGGTGTATACCGCCAATGGAATACTGCGGTTGAAAGACCGCTGCGTGGATTGGTAGGTCGTGATAGCATGGGCGTGTTTCTGTTGGCGTGGAGGTGGAGGTTTTGTTTTTGCCAGCTTTCCACTGACCTTTGGTGTGGCGGACTTGTGTGGGTGTCTGACTTTTGGCAGATTCCGAGATGTGGGTCATAATAGCTGTGGTGGAATTCCTCGGCAGCGGCGGTGTATTGGCGGCCTTCTGCGCGGCGGTAAGCGCCTTTTACCGCCAATGTTGTAATGACCCCCAATATGTCACTCCGACATGAACAAACTGCCCTCCTGGAATTTCCCTCATTGGTAGCATTTTACTGCTTCTCTTTTATCAGCTCCCTCTGTTTCACCTTCTGAATCTCATTTTTGCTTATCTTTTCTTTTCGCCCATCTGCCTTCTCACTTCTCTAATGCTCCCCAAATCTGCGCACTCTGCAGCAAGTCTCTTAAATGCACTTTCATTCCTGCCATCCTCAAGTGTTCAAAATCTTTTGCCTCGAAGTCTAATCTATAACTTCATCTCAAATTTTTCGTTGTCTTAAGATCAATGTCATGCTTCCCTGCTACTTCCGCTAATTTCTGATGTATTTTCCCAACTTCCTTTGTAATCCTCAGACACAAATACCTCAGCTCTTCTTCAGTATAGGATTCTAACCTATTCAATCCCTCAACTAATTAATTTGCCTCGATATTTAGTCCTACTCGATTCAGTTGCTCCTCCCCTTTTGAAGCACCTGTGAAGAATTTAAACTATCCAGCCAACTAGTTAACTGCTGTGCTGTTAACCCTTGTAATGAAATGATACTCGCATTAGTCGCTGGCAGCTGTTGTATCCCTGTTCAGGGGAACTTGTGGTGTCAAAAGTCTCAGACTTTGATTAGCATCTGGCTATGCTACAAGAGGACTAAATCCCACAGGAGACTTAAGCTCACCCGGACAAGTAATTGAGGACAATCTCAAATGTACTGTGTCTCCCATTCCCCCTCTCACCAGACTCTGTGACATCTCTGCCTGTCCTCCTGTTTCTGCTTTCTTCTGGGCATATAAAGGTACACCTGGACCAACAGTCATTGGTAGCGATATTGCATCTGGGGCTGCTCTAGCACCTGCACTTTGTGTGAGTGGTATTCCCATCACCTGATTCATAACTGGTGCAAGATCCACTGATGTCCCTGTTAATTGGTTAAACCTCGATACATTCTGTATCTGTGCTGGTGGCAATAACATTGTAGTCGGGTCAGTCTGAACTAGCATTGGCTTTGGATGCACCTGTTCCCTCGACACCACAATATTTGAAACAGTCTCAAGAGTTGGTATGTTCGGGTAAATTCCTGGTGCTGAAGGCAGAATCGTCATTGTCTACATAGGACTTTTTTCTTTTCTTCTTTTCCTCGCTCTCCCTTTCCTTTCTATCATCCCGTTTGTCTGAATCATCACCTTCTGTGATTGCAGGGAACATCTTAATCTCCTTCATGGTTGCCATTCTCCATCTCTTTTGTTCCCAATCCCACCTAGCTTCAGCTAGTGACTTTTCTATTTTCTTTATCCTTCTACTAGTTTTCAGCTCATGCTGCTGTCTGGCAACTAGCTCCCAAACTGCTAAAGCCTTGAACTGTGCTGGTCTCGGTAATGGTCTCATGTCATACACTGATAACCGCAATTGGTCTAAAACCCTCTAATTAAACGTTCCATGCTCTGGAAATGCTAAGGTTCCTTGATTTTTAGTTAATGCACTCCCTTGCTTTAACCAAAGACACGAAGCTATGCCCTTCTCTGTCATTACAAGATGTGCTGGACTATCCTCCGGGGGAGATTGGTTCCCCTACTGCAGTCTTAATGTAAGATTCACCCTTCATCGCACTCCTAAATGCCTTGAAAAACTTCATTTTGCCTGTGTTATGTATTACGATTCAATAAATGAAATGACTTTTACTCCCAAGATTTCCTTCACCCGTTCGCTCAACCAATTGCCTCTTACGGACGGTTGCCAATCCAGTCACGGCTCTCCTCAGCAACCGACCTATCCCAGCGCGGCACACACTGACGTCACACTGACACACAGCGGCTGACAAAGTCTTGCGGCTTCGCCTCTCTTAAATCAAATTCATTCAACTAATGCAATTAACTTGCGAGCATCTTCACCAAATAATAACTAAAACAAACCTGCTGGTTGACTACAGGAAGTGAGACACTCGCTTCAGGGACCTTACAGATTTTCACTAACAGGCACTCTCTGGGACCCTAGCTATTCTTCTTTCTCAGTCCCCCGCATCCGCAAGTAAAATTTGACCCGTAAACTTTACTCTCAGCTGGTCTTTGGGTCTGTCCTGGGGCACATAGGACTCGCCAAATTTCAGTCTAAGTTTCTTTCATTCACCTAATATTCACTCAGACTTGTTGATCATGCCCGATCAACCTACTAAACCAGACAGATTACAACATATACCCAAGTGTCTCCTACACTTTTCAATGTACTCCGGAGTCTTAGACCACGCAAGGTCCGTACATCACCAACAACCATGTGGACAATTTGTTTGAGCACAAAGCGCCACACACATGCGAAGTTTGACAACTTCCCTGCTCTCACATTTCGAGTATGCACACTACTACTAACCCTTCACTGGAGTATGCAGACTCCCTAGTTTATCTCACATACACCACAATTCACCTGCAATCTGCTTGAGCTTGTGCAAGCGCAATCTACTACTCACATACTATTTCAAAAACATGCCAGGAACATACTCAACCTTATCTACGGGATCCAGGATCTGGGAAAGTCATTTCTGGGCTTAAGGGGACATCATCCTTGCTACCATTGACATTTTAGAAAAACAAAATTAAAACCTCAAAAAATCAAAACAACTATACTCAATTTTAAACTACCACCATAACCTTTACTCACCACTTAACTAGTTCCCTAAGGAAACTAACCATCAAGCTGCTACCAAAAACTGCTAGCGCGCCTTGTCCTTAGTAAGTAAACTTACAAGGGGACGCGTATAGGTCAATGAATCCTTTGGATCGCATAGGGTATACTAGTCAAGTTATAGTGAGTAAGAAATATCCACAATAATAATTTTAATCAACACATAATACCAAAGACTAGTCTAATAAGAAAATACCATAACTCATAAGAAGGTTAGTCTGTTTTATTCCCTATTAATTACAATTCTAATCATAGACCTTTATTGAACGAAACCATGATTACCAAACCTTACTAGCAACATGAGTAATGGATTATCAAGATTTTTATTAAAACGCAACCAACATTAATCAAAGCATAGCAATTCATGAGCATTGAATAATTCAGCAATATAGGTCAGTCAGTCCAAGTCAAAGTCACCATTAGTCACCCTTGTCAGCCTACCAATTTCCAATTAGCATCAGCACAGGGGTCATCATGCGAAAACAATTTAGTCAAAAATCATTAATTTGGAAAAATCTAACTACAAGAGAAAAAAACATTTAGAACAGCACAGTTGGTACCTAGAAAGGAAAATCATTCATTAGTCAATCAAGTTATAGCTACCTATCCAAGATAGATCAGCAACGAGTCAGTCTTTGTCTCCAGGTCATCAGCCATCAGCAAGGCTCGGGCTCACAGGAAGCAAACCCAAGTTTCAGCACTTCGGACGGCGTCTCCTGACATCATCAACTTTCACCTCTCCGTTCTGATTTCTCTTCTCGTGTCATGACTTTTTATTAGGGTCTCTCAGTCCGTCCCACAAATTGCTAATTGGTCAGCCTTATCAGGGGTTATGACTCTAACCTATAGTTTTTGTTTACCTCTTATTTGCATCAGTTCGAGCATCTAGTTCCATTAATATGATTGGTCCTTCTGTCGCTGAGAATATCATCCGGCTCTTCAGGTAACAAAATTGTTGCGCAATGCTCTTAGTGGTTCCATTGTTCAAGTCCTGGGAAAGTACATTTAGCCTACTCTACACATAATTCTATCAATTTGTTCTGATCGTGTCCTGTCCGCTGGTGAGTTTGCAGAATTTCTAGCAGAGCTCATTTTAAACTCTGTAAAGTTCAAGGGCCTTTTCTCCAGTTCCAGTCTTCGACAGCCCATCGCATTTGCACATCTCAGCGAGCAAGGCCCAGTGCTGACCAGACCTCTAATTCGGCTAATTTAAGGATACGAAGCATCATAAAACATACGTTAAATCATTAGTTATGGCATATTATTGCATAATATTAAAGCTTTCGCAATATTCAGTACTGTTGACACAGATGGTGACCACTCCCTGTGGTCACATTTTGCACATTACACGTTAATTTCATTTATTAGTTTCAATTGTAATTTTTCTTGTTAGTATGTATACACAAATCATTAGAATATTCTCATATTAGCATATCTGCTGCAACACATCTATGTTTTGTAGACTTCAAGTCGGCTTTCAATGGTGCCAACCATGTGAATCTTTGGTTGAAACTCGTTAAATGGGACATTTCCCAACCACTCTTGAGCAGGATATGAATACTGTACTGAATCCAAATAAAAATAGGTAACAGCTCTTAGATCTCCAGAAAAATAAGGATCTATCAAGGTCTCAAACAGGGTTGTATTCTTGCACCGTTTCTCTTCAACTTATATGTAGCAGGTCTAGCAAAGTCACTCGATGAGATTAACGGTCATTCCACCCGTCTTAGCACACTGCAATTACTTACTGTATGCAGATGATGCGTTTCTCTGTAGTCAAAGAAAGATTATTCTGCAGCAGCTAATAGATGCACTCTTGAAAGACGCCTAGGTGAATATGATGGAAATTAACAGGAACAAGACTAAAATTATGACAATATCGGCTACCAATATTCATACCAAAAGTTGGCCTCTACAAGGGCTGCCACTACAACATGTAAAAGTCTATAAATGCCTGGGGATCCTTGCTAACAACAAGGGATCTTTTCTTCTGCAAAATCACACTCTTATCAGGAATGGAAATACTATTACAGCTGCATTTTGCACTTTATATAACATCTTAGATGGCACTTCTTTAACACTAATGCTGACTTTCATGGCCTTGAAATTTGTATCAACCTTCATCTGAGGCAGCAAAGTACTATATGGTCGGGACAAAGCCCTGCTCGAAGGTTTGGTAATTAAATCATACAGGCAAGTTTTCAAGATTTGAAGGAGGGCTAGAATTTGGTCTTACAAAGCAAGTCATTGCTAGGCAGTGTGCTTTCATCAAGTGCAGTTGCAGGCTGCAGTTCTCTGAAGCGAGCTACCTCAACAAAATATTGTGGTCTGTAATTGCAAACTCACCATAGACTCCCTTTAAATCCTATCTAGAAAGATGCATTAAGAGTAGGGAAATTCAGTCCTTTGTCTCTACCGTATTTGTCTTTTATAAAAGTATTAAATAAATCCATGAGGTCAAAATCTCTCCTTGAGGACAAGGCAGCTCTGGCTAAAGGATCTCATGCCTGGATGCATATCACTGCCTATAAAACTCTGAAACCTGCATTTTGGAGCCCCCTTTCCTGTCCTTAGGAAATGGAAATTCTTGAACCTCAAGATAGGGACCTTTCCGTTGTTTGTGGGGTAACCACCTTGGATGGCAAACCTGGGAGCAGTCTGTAGGTAGTGTGGTGCTCCCAAAGAGGACATAACCGACTTAGTTTGCATTTGCCGAGTCTAAAGCAAGCAAGATGCAAGCTGTTGAAAAACAGCTCTAAGGACAGAAGCATGTGTACCTGAAGGGAAACAATTATGGCTTGTTTAACCACAGAGAACACTGTGCTGAACTGCCAATTTTTATAATTTATATGCAGGTTCCAATCCATCATTGATATTGGACACAGAGATCTTCAGGACCAAATTCTATCTTTTTTCTAATGTTTTTATGAGAGTATTTATTTTTGGAAATTATTTTTACAATGTTCTTTTTGTACATGAAGTGCTCAGTAATTGCAATGGTTTTGATGAATCTAATGGAATAAACTTGAAACTACTGTTGAATAGGAATACATCTTACCCATCCAAAGTACAATGCTTTCCATTCTCTTGCACAGACTGGAGTAAAAATTGTAAATCTTACTCCTCTGAAGACAGATGATGTCCGTACTGTTGCACAGACTGGTGGGGCAATAGCTCATTTAACCCCATTCACAGTCCAATGCATTTCCTACTGTTGATCTGTTTCGCAGTGGGAATAATATACTTAACCCCTCTGAAGTACTCTACTTTCTCTACTGTTGCATACACAGGAGTGGGAATAGTCTATTATTCTCAGAACCTCGTACATTCCTTAATATTGATTAAATGTATTTATTAATAATGTTTGTTTATAATTAAAATTTTCAAGTATTTGTTTATATTTTATTTGTTTTTACATTTTTATAATATTTTCGGTAAATGTCTTTTTTGTTTGGTATTTTTTATTTTATTTGTTTAGTAATTTATTTAATATTTTTGAGTGTGTTCATTTTTTATGTTTCGTGTAAATATATATATTGTGCCTTTAATAGTAGGAAAGTTAAAGAATTAAAACATGGTATACTGTTATATATTTATTTTTAATTATTGTGTTTCATTACGTATATATATATATATATATATGTGTGTGTGTGTGTACATGCAGCTATGTATGTATATATGTAAGTGTGTTTATATAAGTATACATTTATATATAGTATTATGTATTACTGAGACACTTAATTAACATTGTATTATTGGTATATATTAAAATATTTATGATTTACTACTTTAAACTTCATATTTTTCAAATGATTTGTAATTATCATTATAAGCATAGAGAGACAACATTTTTGTAAATTATATTTTTGACACAATATTGTGTTACACAATATTGTTGGTTTTGATATTCTGTCAGATATCACAAAAACACTACGGTAAAAAAAGCAACAATGCAGATAATATAAATCTTGGTAAAATGTTTATGTGATGTGCAACATCAGATGAAAGACTTCATTGCCAGATTAAACAGTTCAAAAACATGCTTCCTATTAATATTTTGCCTTCTGAAAATCGCAAACTTACTATTACCAGTATCATATACTATAGCCTTAGAACCCGCCGTAGCGGGCTCTACCGGCTATTAAAGGCCCGCTCCCGAGTTAAATGCCCGAGCCGAAGGCGAGGGCATTTAACAAGGGAAAGGGCCTTTAATAGCCGGTAGAGCCCGCTACGGCGGGTTCTAAGGCTATTAGAACATTCTGCCACTCAGGGCAGAATGTTCTCTTAAAAAAAACAAATTGCTCACGGAGCCCGAGGGGATTGGAATCCCCTCGGGCTCCGTGAGGCTTTGTTCACAGCTGCTGCTGTGAACAAAGCCCATTGGAATGTTGGCGCTGCGGGCTTTTACCGGCCAGTAAAAGCCCGCAGCACTCCATTGTTTTCAATGGAGCTGCCAACTTCCAATGTTCTAATCAATATTTAAGCACCTACATCATCAATAATGGTATCAGACCTCTGATGTGCAACATCAGATGAAAGACTTCATTGCCAGATTAAACAGTTCAAAAACATGCTTCCTATTAATATTTTGCCTTCTGAAAATCGCAAACTCACTATTACCAGTATCATATACTCAATATTTAAGCACCTACATCATCAATAATGGTATCAGACCTCTGATGTGCAACATCAGATGAAAGACTTCATTGCCAGATTAAACAGTTCAAAAACATGCTTCCTATTAATATTTTGCCTTCTGAAAATCGCAAACTCACTATTACCAGTATCATATACTCAATATTTAAGCACCTACATCATCAATAATGGTATCAGACCTCTGAAACGAAGCACAATACAGACTCTCCATTTAACGTCTGGTAAATTGTTTCATAGTGGCACTTCATCTGTCTCATTGAAAGGTATTGTACGAAAATAACATAGCCAAATATCACATCTGATACAGGCAACTTTTTATATCATGAGTTGCTCACTAGCATGGGTAATCGTAGTTCTGAGTCAGGAATTACAGCAATATGATGGGTCCACCACAAACTATGATATGTCTATGGCAAAGCAGATAGTACTACATTAACATAGACACAACTGATCGAAGGTAAGAAACAAGGGCATTTAAGGATTTATGCCTCTTTTCTTCTGTAGACTTTCTGGAAAGAAGAATTCCAAAGCTAAGTGATTATGCTCTAATAAGAATGTGAGTGTTAAATTCAGTGGTTATTCTGCTAGCCTTCTCATCAATGAATGTAGAGTGGTTGTCTAAGGAATGTGATGTCATTGTAAGTAATGGCCCTGTAAACAACAAGTTATATTTTAGAAGGCCTCATCTACAGTGACAACAAACAATGTATAAAAAAAACTGTGTTGCTATATTTACCCCTTTCAACACTGGAAATACACCATATTTACTTGACAACGGCTTCTAGGCCAAATGCTATCAGCCTGCTACTGTGCTGCGATACTCAAAGAAATACCTTGCATTAGGGAACGGGTGAAAAACAAATGTTTTTCCAGAATGACACAAAACTATTTAGACTACTGAAGTGCACTAAATTACCAATCTTCCTTTGCTGAAGTCGGAGCTAGCAAGTACAAAACTAGTTCCTGAAACCAGCTAATTCTTGCTTTTAGAACTCCAATTTTAACATTCAAGACCCTGAACAAACACTGAACAAATGTCAGAGGTCCAAAGCACAAGTTAAGAGCCAGGTAAGTTTCTGAAAGCTTTCAAGCTAACGTGTCTGAGGAAATTCAGAAAGTAACTCGATCAGCAGCAAAAGGTCAGGAATGGAAACAGCAGAAAAATACTCTTTGCTAAACTCCAAAAGAACATTTTATGAAGTGGAAAGTACATAACCGCAATTCTGAGAATCCCATAACATTTTCCATTACAGCATCACCTGAATCCTGAATCCAAAACACAGCAAAAAGACTAGAAACCACACACACGCCAGTTTACACTTCCTGATGGAAATCAAAAAACAAATTCAATACAACTCAAAATGTCAAATAAAACCTAATTCTACGTGCCACCATGCTTTGACTTACAGACAATTAGGCCCTCATTACAACCTTGGCGGTAAATGCCGGAGACCGCCGTGGTGACGGCCGCCAACATACCGTGACCGCGGCGGTATACCGTTATGGATATTATGACCCACACAGAGAAATCCGCCACTATACAGAGACGCACACAAGTCCGACACACCAAAGGTCAGTGATAAACTGACGGTACCAAAACCCACACCATTACGCCAACAGAAATACGCCCACAGCATCATGACCCATGAATCACTGTGGCGGACATTCAACCGCGGTAAACCATTGACGGTACACACCGCCACGCTCAAAATACACACACACTAACAAAACAGCACCACATTGGACAATTCAAACTATACACACCTGGCACACATACACAAACCACACCCACACACCCAATCCAATAGGAAACACACACCCACATTACCCACAACCCTTTACAATGAAAAAAATATATTGCCAACTGAGAGAGAGACAAGCCAGGAGCACCCACTTATTCTGAGCCACATAACACCACCACCCACACTACACCCAAAGCTCCACAAAGACACCCCAGGTTTTCAGAGGAGGAGCTAAGGGTCATGGTGAAGGAAATCATCTGGGTAGAGCCACAGCTATTCGGATCACTGGGGCAGCAGACGTCCATTGCAAGGAAGATAGAGCTATGGCGGAGAGTCTTGGAGAGGGTCAACGCTGTGGGACAGCACCCAAGAACAAGGCATGACATCAGGAAGAGGTGGAATGACCTACGGGGGAAGGTGCGTTCCGTGGATGCAAGACACCAGGTAGCTGTACAGAAGACTGGCTGTGGACCCCCATCTCCTCCCCCACAACTAACAAAATGGGAGGAGCAAGTCTTGGCAATAATGTATCCTGAGGGCCTGGCAGGAGTAGCAGGAGGACTGGACTCTGGTAAGTCAAATCTTAACTACTTTCACTCCCCTACCTGCATGCCATCACATACCCCCACCCTCACCCTCACTCCCATCACTCCACCACCTCCCACACACCCCACCATCAGAACCCACCCCTCCCACAACCAAGGCCTGCATGCAACAACAATGCATGGACACCCATCCCAGACCTGCGTGAACACCCATCTCCACAGCATGCACACTAGTGACAACTCACATGAGCCAAAGCTGCCTTGGTAATAACAACCATAGAGGGAAACATACCAATGCACAATATGGCACACGCAGATAGAATAACACTGCTTTTCATCCCCACAGGACTCAACGTCACCGGAGAGGAGGTGCCACCAACATCCAGTCCTCCCACAGAAGAGGCCCACAGTGATGACAGCAACTCTGCACGCCTGGATCAGGATGACATACCTGGCTCATCAGGGACCTCTGGACAGTCAGTTACCCTGCCACAGTCCCAACCCTCCACAGAGGCTCCCCCTTCAGGAAACACCAGCACAGCACCCACCCAGCGGGTCCATCCCTCTGTCCCCAGGACACATCAATCAGCAGTGTGTCCACCACTACAGGGACCCCAGGCAACCCCACAGACCCAAGACAATCAGAGACCTGGGGTCAGTGGCAGTGGGCACACGGTTCAGCTGACTGAGGCACAGGACAACAGGGAAGCTGGGAGGACTGCTGTGTAAGAGGGGGAGGACAGGTTCAGGGAACCCACTCTCCAGGAGGCACTTGCAGGGATCTTGGGAGCATACCACCATTCCCAGGAGACCGTGGGCCAGATAATGTACAAGTTGCAGGAGACCCAGCGGTTGCAGGAGGGACAGTACCTGGGGTCAGGGAGGACCTCAAAGTCATCCACACCACCCTGGTCACCATTGCAGGGGTGCTGGCAGACATAGCCAACACCATGAGGGAGGCAGTGGCACACCAACGGGCCACTGACACCGGCCAAACCGAAGAACAGCCCTCCACATCCTCTGGCGCTAGTGGACAGGAGGCCCTGCCACAGGAACAACAGGCCACCAGCACCTCACCCCCTGCAGAAGGAGAACCACCACGCAAATGGTCCCTGCGATCCAGGCTGAAGCCAGAGAACATTGCCAAGACCCCCACCAGGAAATAAGACTCTCCTGATTGTCACCCTTCTGTCACACTCTGTTACCCTGTCCACCTTGAACTGCTATTGCTCCCCTTCCTATGCAGCATTGGACATTGCACCTGTGATACCAATAGACTAGACTCTAACCTGGACTTTCCTCCATCAGCAACCCAGCCCATTGCAATACCCCCTCCACTTATTAGCACATAAATAAACATCCTTGGAACAAATACAAGTATGGAGTCTGTCAATTGATTAGAATATGTATTCGTTTAACAAGCTGTAAACATTGAAATTCAACTGTACAGAATGGATTCATAGTGGGCAGCAGTAAACGCACCAGGAGCCAGAGTGGGGCACAGATATCTGAAAATAAACATGCCAAAGGGTACAGTAAGTGGCCATAGAATATGGAAAATCAGGTTGCCATGTACAATGTCAAACACAAAACTGCAATGGAAAGTGAAGTTACAGTTTCTTACCTGTGTGTCACTGGAAGTACTGTTGTATGAGTGAACTTCTGTTGTCCACATCTTCTTCCGCTGCCTCCTCTTCCTCACTGTCCATAGGCTCCACTGCTGCCACAAGACCCAGGCTCATCTTCCTGCAGAAAAGGCACCTGGCATTTCAAGGCCAGGTTGTGCAACATGCAACATGCCACGATGATTTGGCACACCTTCTTGGATGAGTAGTACAGGGATCCACCTGCCAGATGGAGGCACCGGAATCTGGCCTTCAGGAGGCCAAAGGTTTGTTCAATTATCCTTCTTGCTCGCCCATGTGCCTCATTGTAACGTTGTTCTGCCCTTGTGCTGGAATTCCTCACTGGGGTCAGTAGCCATGAGAGGTTGGGGTAACCAGACTCCCCTATAAATATTCAAGGGATACCAGTTGGACAGACACTCACCTTTAGCGACAACCCCACACCCATATACCTTCATCAACTGGGTGGGGACCATAGGCTCACCTATTAGCCACACCCGGTGCCTCTGGAGTTGAGACATCACATATGGAATGCTGCTATTCCTCAAGATAAAGGCATCATGCACAGAGCCAGGATAATTGGCATTCTCATGGGAGATGTACTGGACCACCAAACAAACCATCTGCACATTCAGAGAGTGAAAGCTTTTCCTATTCCTGAACACTTGTTCATTCCCCCAGGGTGGGGACAAATGCTATATGTGTACTATCAATGGTACCAATGATATTGGTGATATGTCCCAGGGCATAAAAGTCAGCCTTCACTGTGGCCAAATCCTCCACCTGGGGGAATCCGATGTAGCTGCGCATATGTTTCAGCAGGGCAGACAACACTCTGGTCAGCACGTTTGAGAACATTTGCTGAGACATCCCTGATGCCATGGCCGCTGTTGCTCGGAAGGAACCACTTGCCAGGAAATGGAGCAATGACAGGACCTGCACTAGAGGGGGGATACCTGTGGGGTGGCGGATAGCTGAAATCAGATCTGGCTCCAATTGGGCACACAGTTCTTGGATTGTGGCCCTATCAAGTCTGTAGGTAAGGATAATGTTTCTGTCCTCCATTGTCGCCAGGTCCACCAGGGGTCTGTACACGGGGGGACGTCTCCATCTCTTATTCATCCTGAACTCTAGGGTGGAAAAAGGTGAGCAGAGGGTCATATTCACACATATGTGAAATCAAAAATAAATTTTTCCCTTTACAGAAACAATGTGGGAATACGAAAGTCAGTTGATATGCCAATGTCTGCTGTGACGCAGTTAGGTGCCATGCCCTGTGCCTCACTGAAATGGTGGCTGCCTGACCTGTGAGGGGAGACAAGTGGAAATGAAGTAATTCCGCTGGCATTGTGCTTCATTACGGTCGGTGGTCGACGACCACTGAGCACTTCGGAGGAGTTGGAGAGACTGGTGGATGGGGTCCTACCCTAGTACACTTTATTCTATGGTCCTCCAGACAAACAGGTGAGTACACTGTGAGCATGATGCGTGGGCCATGAATGCATGGATTGCTGTGTGTGTAATCCACGTGTGGGGGGCTGAGGGTTCCTGGACAGAGTGCTGCATGTCTGGTGGTGAATGTCTGTGCGTAAGGGGATGGGAGGGATAATGTGGGCAATGAGTGTAACAGTCCGGAGGGTCTGACTAATCCCTTTTTTCTATTCATGTTGTCCTGCAGGTCAGCACCCATCAGAAAAAGGGTATTTGGCGTGCCATCGCCAAGGAGTTGCGGACCCTGGGGGTCTTTGACAGGCAGAGCACCCACTGCCGCAAGAGGTGGGAGGACCTGAGCTGCTGGGCAAGGAAAACGGCGGAGGCCCAGCTGGGGCTGGCCTCCCTACCAGGAAGGGGTGCCTGTCGTACCCTGACCCCCCCTGATGTTCCGCATCCTGGCAGTGGCCTTTCCAGAGTTGGATGGGTGCTTGAAGGCATCACAGCAGCCACAAGGGTGGGAGTATAGATTCTGATGCATGACTTTGCACGCATTAAGGTTTTACCTGGGTGGGAGATTTGGACTGTGGGTGCCCCTAGGCCAGGGCAAAATAGCATGGTAGGTCCCTTGTTGGTCAGGCACTGAAGCACTCCTACCCCAATAGTGTTAGTGGGCATCTACTACTGGGCAGAGTCCTGTTGGTTTCAGGTGTGCAGCTAATAGTTGGGCATTGTCCCCATGGGCTGGTGATTAGCTTTGTAACTGGTAGTGCATGGCCTAGTGCATAGGGCTGATCCCTGTATGTTGTGTATGCCAACGGTAGTGTTGTTGCTGGCATTGACCAAGTGTATCCTCTGTCTCTCCCCCTCTTTTTGTTTTGTCACTCTGTTCTTGTGTGCATTAGCATCATCTGGCAGAGGAGCAGAGGCACCGGCGACAGAGGGAGTTGCATTCCACATGGGACTGGAGGCCGAATACACCAACGGTGAGGGCACCAGTGGGACGGAGGGAGAGGGGAGCACCGTGATGGAGACAGGAAGGGAGACTACAGACAGCGACTCCTCATCCGATGGAAGCTTCCTGGCAATGGCGGACACCTCTGTGCCCACCCCAACAACAGGTACAGCCGCCATCCCCTGTACCAGAACCGCCCTACCAGCAACCCCACAGCATGGAGGGTGGGCATCTCCTTTGCCCCTGCACCTCAGGCCCTGCCCCAGTCAGCCCTGCTCCCCTTAGTGAGGAGGATATTGACCTCCTGAGATCCCTCACTGTTGGGCAGTTAGCCATACTGAATGCCATCCAGGGTGTCGAAAGGCAATTGCAACAAACAAACGCATACATGGAGGTCATTCACTCTAGCATGGCGGCCCAACAGAGAGCATTTCAGGCTATGGCCCACACTGATGGCAGCCATTGTCCCTGTCTCCAGCCTCCCCCTCCAACTTCCTCTACCCAGTCCCAACCCCCTCAACCCAAACCTAGCCCAAGCACACCTCCAGACCAGCATTCACCCAAATCAACACACAGAAGTGACTCAGGCAAACACAAGCACCACACTTCATCTCACAGGCACTCACACAAGCACCATCTCCATTCAGACACACCAACATCCACTGCCTCCACTGTGTCCCCCTCCTCCTCCTTGTCCACCTCCCTCCCAGTTGCATCTCCACTCACACCTGCAAGCACTACATCCTCATCCACTACCTCCATCACCAGCACGCCTATCACCACACACCCCTCACTGGCAGTCACCATCCCCACATTTATGCACACGTCCCCTGTGTCCTCTCCCACTGTGTCTGTGACCCCTCCTCCCAAAGTACACAAACACACACCTACCCAACAGCCATCCACCTCACAACAGCATCCAGCTCATGCACCTGCACCCAAACACAGCAGACTGACACCTCCTAGAACCACTCCCTCTTCCTCCACTCCCAAACCTTCACCCTCTTCCCGCCCCAATGTCCCTAAGAAGCTTTTCCTAGCCAACATTGACCTCTTCCCTACCCCTCCCCCCATGTCCTTCACTTCGGGCCATGGTGGCCAGAACCCAGCCCAGCACCTCAGTCACCAAGTCCACATCTGCTGTTGTCAGTGGCTCTAAGGAGGCATCCGTCAGCCCAGCCAGTGTGCCACCAAGACCTGCCAAGGCCAAGAAGGTTCCGCCACCTGGCAAGGGCAAGAAGGGGACAGCATCCTGCAAGGAGAAGGAGCCACAACCAGCCAGCAAGGCCAAGTCACAGACTCCAGCTGGCAGACCAAAGGAGGCACCACCATCTGCCAAGGGCATAAAAGGACACAGAACACCAGCCAGGGCACTTCAGCTGTCCAAGGCTGCAGGTGAAGGCCTGGTGGCTACCAGCACAACCGCCAGCACTGCCACCTGCACCCCGGCCAGCACCGCCACCTGCACCACGGCCTGCAGCGCCGCAAGCACCACCACCTGCACCGCCGCAAGTGGCACCACTGCCAGCAGGAGCAGTCCCAGTGGGCAGCCGTCCGAGGCTGCAGTGGAACGCTGGAGCCTCCCCCCACCACTGGCAGCACCGCCACCTGCACCCTGGCCAGCACCGCCACCTGCACCACCGCAAGCACCGCCACCCGCACTGCCGCAAGTAGCACCACTGCCAGCAGCAGCAACCCCAGTGGGCAGCTGTCCGAGGCTGCAGGGGAAGGGCTGGAGCCTCCCCCACCTGCACCGGCACTGCCAGCATTGTACAGCCATCCCCGCAGGCGGATGTACTGTAGTCCTGCCTCCATGGAGTGTCATGCATCCTGCCCAGAGAAAGTCCTGTGGGTCTGACACCCAGATGAGTGACTGTGACCTTTCACTCCCCAAGATCTGCATCACAGGGCACTAGGCCCCCTCCAGAACCAGTGGAAAAAGGCATCCACTCATGCTATCCTTGGCAGGATGAAGCACACTGGGCACAAAGCCCCCTACCAGAACCAGTGGAAGAAGGCATTCACTCACCCTATCCTTGGCAGGATGAAGCACAGTAGGCACAAAGCCCCCTCCAGAACCACTGGAAGAAGGCATCCTCTAGAGAGACTGTGGCTTTACACTCCCCAGAACCAAGCAGTGGGCAACCCACCCACTTGAGAGACTTTGGCTTTGCACTCCCCAGGAGCAAGCAGTGGGCAACCCACCCACTTGAGAGACTGTGGCTTTGCACTCCCCAGGACCAAGCAGTGGGCAACCCACCCACTAGAGAGACTGTGTCTTTGCACTCCCCAGGAGCAAGCAGTGGGCAATCCACCCACTTGAGAGACTGTGGCTTTGCACTCCCCAGGACCAAGCAGTGGGCAAACCACCCAATAGAGAGACTGCGGCTTTGCACTCCCCAGGACCAAGCAGTGGGCATGGAGCCGCCTCCAGGAGCAGTGGCATTGTCCCATCTTCTGGCTGAGGTGCTGCCCCTTCCCCATCCCCCTGAGGTGCCTGTGTGTTTTCGGTGTGATGCCTCTGCAGTGTTCTCTCTGTATTGAGGCAGGAGTCAAGTGTGGGCTTGGCCTATGTGTTTAGGCCCAGTGGGCGACGAACAATGTTTGTGTGGACATTTTCCCATCTTTTGTATATAGTGTATAGATTGTAAATACTGTTTTTGATTGCTGAACATTTTTCTAAGTATTGTCTAATATTACACTCATTTGACTCCATTCCTTTTGTCCTTTCGTTATTCCAGAGGGTTATGGGGTGTATATGCAATGTTGTTGCATGTGTTTGTGTGTATGGTGTTTGGGGTGAGGGTGGGGTTGGGGGTGTTGCGTGTTTCG
The DNA here is from genome assembly GCF_031143425.1 of Pleurodeles waltl. Lineage (NCBI taxonomy): Eukaryota > Metazoa > Chordata > Amphibia > Caudata > Salamandridae > Pleurodeles > Pleurodeles waltl. Next base: position 719,115,127 of record NC_090436.1, on the reverse strand, counting down.
AGTGTATGTCACTCTCTTTTTGCTCCCCCCCCTCCCTTGTGTGCTAGGTGCATTACTCACCGTGGTCGTCGTCGCCGGCGTTGGTGCTCCTGGTATATGAGCACAAACACCAGCATGCGGAAGACCTGCAGCTCAGGCTCCATGGCGTCCAGGTTCTTCCTTGAGTGTCGAGAGGTGAGTGGTTTCCCTTCAGAGTACTGTTTCCGCCGTGCTTTTTATGGCGTTGGTACCGCCCCGGAAAAGCTGGCTGATGGGCGGGTTGTAATGGAGTGGGTGGTACATTGGCTTCCGCCTGTCTGTTGGCGGTTACCGTCGCGGTGTATGTTGCTACCGTCGTGGCAGTCGGAGTGTTAAAATGGCTGTATGTGTTGGCGGTTTCCACCGTGGTCATGATTCAATTTATTTTTCCGACGGCCTGTTGGCGGTGTTACTGCTGCTTTAACACCGACCACCAGGGTTGTAATGAGGGCCTTAGTCTTTAGCCAGTATCCCTCATCTTGCTTGCTCCATACCCATATCCTTTCCATGTGCATCAGGTAAAACAGTTTGCCCCTGATTGCTTTTGAGACTGCGATATTGTGAATCTCTAACTCTGATCGACCTTCAGCTACTAAAGCAACATGGGCCGAAACCACCTGAGAAACTGGAATGCCTAGTTTGATTAAGGATTCATGAAACACCAGATGCACTTGCATAGACAGAAGTAGTTGTAAAGTACCAGCCATTGTGTTAGCTATTTTAGTGGTTAAACATATTGCTTTGTTTTAAAATTAGATATTTCTATGCGATCTATCTGATTGCCATACTTGATACTGGTGGGATTTTTTATTTTTTATCACTGTGTTTCTTAAAATTGTGATTTGCTTATGTCAGATTTTCCACAGCTCTCTGGTGAACTTGCTTCACATGTTCATGACATTATTCTTTATAGATCATCCAATCTTGAGTCTTTTGATCTGAACCAAACTAGTCAGCAGCTCTTTTGTTCCAATAAATATCTTGCACTTGTTGTAGGCATTCTGAATTTACACTTGCAACGGTAATGTCTTTGGGAATGATACTAGGAGAGCTATAGCTTGTTTGTTCTGAAACAACATATTAACCAAAACATGACTAGGAATTAGCCTTACCTTTTTTACTCACTGGACGAATTGAGCTCATGTCAATAGTCAAGAATTTAGCAGACTTGAGAAATTATAAATTTCTGATCAGTCAAACAGTAACCATGTTTTTAGATTCCATCAAATGATGTTGCCACTCTTCAAAGGCCAATTAAATGGCCTGTAACTCTCTACCCACTGCAGAATGGTTGATTGCAGAAGGTGACAGGTTATGAGAAACTCATGCATGCATTCAATCTGTTATGGGATCTCTCCATAAAAAGACAGCCCCAATAGCTATCAGTGAGGCATCTGCATCCTCTATAAAGGGTGTCTTAAAATTGGGACAGATATAAACCTTGGCTTTACTTCTTGAAAAGTCTTTTTAGCTTCACCACTCCATTCTAATTTAACATCCTTTTGTAATACCCTTTCGTAATAACCTTGTTATAGGTGTAATAGTTCTAGAGAAATGGTATATGAACTGATGATAAATATTAATAAATCCTAAAATGCATTGTACATCCTTACCATACTTTGGAGATTCCCACTCTAAGACTGCTGCATCTTTTGTCAGATTCATGTGAATAACTTTGATGTAAGAATGAAACCTAGGAACTCCACTTGTTGTTTATTAAATTTACATTTCTCAAACTTAGCATATGACCGATGCTCTTAACTAAACAAGATAGCTCAAACTTGTTGCACATGCTCTTCATCAGATTTAGATTATGTCAAGATATCACCAAGTGCATCACAGCACGGAGGTTAATACATTGACATAGTACTTAATTATTAAGAAAGCTCTCAGTGCATTGAACAGACAAAATGGCATGATTTGTTCGTCAGATAGTTCATATTTAGTGTGGAACAGGGTTATCCACTTGTTGTCTTCTCTTACTGGTATCAAGTCATACGCCCCTCTTAGATATGACTTAAAGGAAATGGTTGTACATGTACTTTTAAGTTGTACATGCCCTGGTAGTGAAAAGATCCTAAATGTCTTTCTCACTACTGCAAGGGCCACTTCTTCCTTGGGATAAAATTGGGTTACCTTATTACATTTAATAAATTATTTTTCATTGTGAGTTGGTAGGAATGACAAGCTTGGTCTCTAAAGAATTTCAATTTAAAACTCCCTTTCATGGCAAAGTCAGACTTTAAGTCACAACTCTGAAAATGCTACTTCTAGAAAGCTGACATTTCCTTGTCTTAACCATTTGGTGCATGCAGCCTGATTCCTGGGTCACATGCCTAGGTGTAGTTGGCAGTTGGCCTTTGTGTATTCCTCCCAGACAGTATCACAAAGGGAGACTAGGTATTTGCAGGATGGACCATCTCTAGCACGATCGGGACAGAGCACTCACTTACCACATTGCAACTGAAAGGGACTGCCTCGGCACACTCTCAAAGGGTTTACTCCTAGTGTATTGTGAACCCAGACAGTTTGGACCCAGGGAGGTGGGGAGGGGGCATATTCCAGACACTTCTGTTGGGGGAAAACCCTGGAAGCTTCTTCCACTTCAAAAACCTCACCCGTATAAAATTGGACCCTCAGAGTCAACTCTTCAGCACACTTCTGGACCTGTTGATACTATAGAAGAAGGACACCCTGCTGCCCTGCTGCTTGAGACCTGCACTGTTTGCTGAGAAGGAAGACTGGACCTGCTCCCTTCATCCCAGGCAGAGTTACTCCAAGAGTCTCTGGCCTAACTGACTTGCTTCACAGCTGCCAGACTCATTAGAACTGATGCGGAGTGACGCAAAGCTCCGCAAAGCCTCGCAGCTTAACTGGAAGTGACGCCAAACCTCACAAAGCAACACCACACAGACTGTGAACTAGAGACAGAAGGTACAATGCTCAGCAGGCCAATCTTGGTCCTGTGCCCAGCGTGCACTACATTGTGGTTGGCCTGAAGTTGTGACTTTGGCTGGTCCAGCTCTACCAGATACGCTCAAATGACGCTTTGCGTCTTTTGGTGCTACTTTTATCTAAATCTTTAAAATTGCTGATTGGATTTTTGTAATTTCAAATAATTTATTAAAATTTGCACTATGTTCCTAGATTGGTATAGGATTTTTCTTGTGTTGTGTTTTCACTTTATTACTGTTTAAGTGCTGCATAAATATTTTACACATTGCCTCTAAGTGAAGCCCAGCTGCTTTTGTGCCAAGCTGCCAGAGAGTTAAGCATAGGTTAATTTGGTGACTTTTTATGGTTCATTCTGACCACCTTCAATCAGCAACCCAAATTCTCTCATAAACTCTATCTTGTTTGATTGGTCCAGTCTTCCAACTGACTGTAAGATCATGTAAACTCAATCATACTTAGCTAAGATTAGCTTGTAAATCTGGAGCTTCAATCAAATCATTTGTGTCTTCCCAATGTTGTTGAAATAACCTTATAAATACTATTTTCTGACTTATAAATAGTGGGACCAGACTCATAAATTCACCCATCACTAGCCTCGGCTGGGTCAGGCTCAATTTCTTTTTAAATTGTGGCTACTTTTCTGGAGAGCAGGCCACCTGCTTAACCTTAAATTAGGCATTTAGTTCACCTTTCCTACTATATGCATTCACCAATATTAGTCACAGCATTCAATCAAGAATGGGTTTCTTTTAACAAGTATCATTGTCACACAGAATCTCTGTAACACATGACAACTACAAACCCCAGATTGCAAGATGCTGTTGAACAAAAAGATAGGACAGGTTGATGGTGTCAGGTTAATAGTGTCAAGGATGATATGCAGTCACTTAGCAGCACTGCCTGTTCTTTAGCTGTGATGTCTGCTAGCGCAGGGGTTGTAATAAAGATTATTAATGAGTGTTCATGTATTCTGAATAATGGATTTGTGTAGGAAATATAAGAATGTAGAAAAATAATGCACACATTTGAAAATTTGATTACCATGAGTGGCTGCCACTGTTCACAAAGTGTACTTATTAATAGTCTAATACTGTGAAATGTTGAATATATGTTATGACTAATGTAGTAATAGGTCAAATTAAAGGTTATGCATTATGTATTAGCTTTATTTGTTGTAAGCCTTAATTTAGCGAAGGTCTTGGCTTACTTGCCAGGGCTCAGGTCAAGCTGTATTTCTTAAAGTTAAAATAAATGGCTGTCCTAGAGAGTTGAACTGTGATTTTTCATTGCATTGTTTAAATATGCTCATAGATGAGAAGTTTTCACATGAGAACCAACTGCTAGAAGATGCTGTTCTTGCTAATGTAACATTTTGTGTGTAATGTGTGTGAGACTGACTTTCTCAGGAGTAGAACAATGGAGATACTGACTGGAGTAGAAGCTGCAACAATATTGTTACCTGACAAGCTTGATGAGGGGGACATTGCAGGACAACCAATGAACGACCTGTGCAAGGAGTAATAGTGGAATTCATAGACTTGGAGTTTTAGTTTTATTGGACAAAGTGTGAACATGCTATTAATCGACAAATAGGGATTTGAGACATAGTTTAGTGGTTTTGATTTAACAGGACTGCACATTAACATTAACTTTAATGCTTAAAGACTTAGCATTTTCTGAACTTTGATGCTGAATACTGATGCCTTGCTCATCGACTGATATCCTGAGGAAGAAGACTGGCTCTTCTTGCTGATCCACACGAGGAGAAGTATTATGAACTTGAATATTGATTATCATGCATATTTGTTCTTTCTTTCCAGGTACCAACTGCACTGTTTTGATAGAGCCATAGTGAGATCTTTTCCAAATTGGTGTTACTAAATTGTTTTGCATGTAGAACGACATGCTGATGCTAATCTAGTGTTATTTGAGGATCCTCATTGACGCAATTCATTTACACTGTAACCTTAGAATGTGTCGTAGCTCAAGCTTTGATTAGATCACGTTTCTTCCACCGCTTTGGACAGCCAGTATTGTTTCTTTATGTGTTTCACTTGATTTTGAGATTAATCTACTTGACTTTAGCATTGTTAATATAGGGAAATAAATACTCCAACTTTTATTAAAAGGTGTGGTTATTTGTGACTAAAATTCGGTCATGGTGTGTGACAATTACTGACACTATTGATTATTAATGTTATTGATTATCGCTGATTATTGATATTGTGTATTGGTTATTGATTATTGATTTGCATGTACTGGAGTTATGGAAAGAACATCTTAATTGCGAGTCCAAAGGTTCATCGACCTATTTGCGTCCCCTTGTACGTTTACTTCTTAAGGCAAATGCGCTAACATGTCTGAATCTGCAAAATCATTTCTGAAAATTCCTTCAGCCCTTGGACACTGCTTTGAAATAGAAGGGTGTCAAATTCAAGATATAGTCGGAGCCTTCCAATCTTTGAGAAATTGAACTATGTGGCAGGCACACACCTTGTTTGCTGTAGAAAACCTATTATACATGAATATGTAAAGTAACAAACTGAAATGTTCATAGCTCAAAACAAAGATGAATGTGCATTGATCAGATTCATCCTTTCCCAAGTTACAAAGCTTTTAAAAATGTGTCAGTTGCATAACTTAGAAATTAACCTAAAATCCATCACCTAATACATCCTCAAAGTGAACTACCAAGCACACATTTCCTAGCGATACTGTTAATATGAAGTAGAGAGAAATCTCCCAAGTATGGTAGATAATTAGCAATTGTTGTGTAGTGATATGTGAACCACTGTATGAACTTTAACTAGGTCCTAATATTTTGCTGCGAAATGAATTCTCCTAAAACATTATATTATATCTCTCTTTGTCGCTCCCTTTCTCCGATACGCACACACATACACAAAAACCCACGTAATAACAAGTATACACAGTCATAAAAATGCACAGGCCAAGTGGACCTTGGAATTAATAATGACTGAAATTGGTGCATCTGTATTAAAACCATCGTCCTGTGTTCCACCGTTCGCCCCACCTGGCTTCAAAATCGATGTAACAGGTGCATATTCGTTTTACCGTAGACGTTCTTCGTGAGCGTTTCAATCAGCATGGTCATTATCGTCTCTTCTCAAAAGTCAAATGTATGAGTTGTGCAAGTTCTTTATTGAAACATGCTCTGTGGTATCATGTAAGAAAATGTACATGGCATCTTCACTGTAAGCTGAGGAACAGTCTTGCAAACACCAACGCCACTTCCTTTTTACGGACCCTTTCCTCCCATGAAGCGATTGCATTACATTATTCCTACTGCAATCATCACTTCATTCTTTATCTCTCTGTCTTCAGTAGTGTCCTACCATACCCCAGCAACAACTCCCGTAAGTGCTTTATTAATGTAAATTGGTTTAAAGCGTAGAGAAGAATAAATAATTAATTCTCCTGAGTCACATTTAAAAAATTCGCATAACAATTTTCAACAGAACTAAAAATAGTTTTAAGGCAATTTGCGTGCAGTCTCTTTTGTATGGCATGGAAAGTGAATTACTTCCTTGGAGAAGTGCACGGCGATCCCCCTGATCGCCCCTCGCTGTCTTTAATTGAAAACACTCATTAGTTTGAGTGGCTTTGTCACCTTGGATAGATGCTACCGCCAACAAAGAGGTTGTTCGGCTCCTTTGAGGGGCTCTGTATAGGATTGGCCCTCATAATCTACAGTCTCAGCATGGCCAGTCTGGTTCTTGCCAGTCCTCAGGTTGCTTTCTGGTCCTCAGTCGTTTGTCATGTTTAGGGTCGAGCCTGCGCTAGCATGCGCTTGCGCATGTGTATCGCTTGCGAGACGCTGTAGTAGTTAGAAAAGGGCACGGAGCCCCGTCCATGTCACGTCAGTGTCTTTCATTGGTTCGTGGGCTTGCCTTTTAAAATCTGCTTGCTTTCATTAATGGAAGGCATGCATAGGTCATGCCTTTTCCAGTGGTTAGCCCTCCTCGAGTGCAGCAACCAAGTACTGAAAACAGACGAGGCTGGCTGTTTTCCGTCCGGTTTGTGGACTACATTTTCTCTTTTTTCGCAGCGCCATCTTGCTTGGCAGAAGTCGAGCGCTTTGCATGACATCGACCCTGTTACATAGTTAATTGCACTTTTGTTGGTTACATAGATAATTGCACTTTTGCCGATAGGTTTGACTACAAGTGAACTGTAGCAGCGCAATCGCGCTCTTTTTTCCATTTAATGAGGCAAGAAAAGTCCGGTTGGGAGTTTACAGCTGCTAATAGCTCTAACTCGGAGAAATGCTAGACCCGTTACATTGCAAATGCTTGTTTGACCTGCTAACAATATCCGTACTCACTTTCTTGCCCTCTTCTTTGAACAACTACTTGGATCAACAGCCTAATCTTTGGCCCAAAGTTGAAGGTGGTCTGGGGCATAATATTCATAAAAAATATTTGCAAAAAAAATGTGTAATGATTTCACTGCAACCCATACCGCATCACAGGCTTCTCCTTATGTTGCATGACAAAACACGCCAGTAAGGTAGTAGAATGTATTCTGATCATTGAGTATTGACACATATCTCCACTAACAACATTTCAGCCCTTGTTGTATGAGTTAAAGGAACGCCAACTCTTGCCTCACAATTACTGCAGGGCTGTCTCGTTCTCTGTATGTCTATTTTTTTTTCCAAAAAAGCATTTGCTACTTGCAGTACTGAGTAATTTGAAGATGATATGCAGTCTGTGACCACCTATGTCTCAATAAGAGAGAGCATGTCCAGTTTGTAATACATTTTGAAACCATGCTGGTAAAACCTATGCTTGGTGGCCCCCCTCCAAGTGGGAAAAAGTGCACAAATGAGTATTTGTTCTTCCTAAACTCCTGCCTCGTTGCTATGTAAGGGTATCACATCAATGCGAGGATAGCAGATGAGCTTTGCAACATCTGACATTTATATAGGCCAGCGTGGGGAGCTCCGCCGGCAGAGCTAGCTGCATGTTTGGAACTCGTGCTCAGCTTTGAGCATGAGGTAAGTCCAAAAACTCCACTAGCCCCATCAGCAGAGTGGAGCTGAGCTCATCTGGTGCCCGCTGCAGCCCAGTATGGGCTGCACAGCGCAAGTGCAAACAGGCTGCGCTTTCACTGTACAGCCCATAACTGGGCTACTGCACGAACTGGAGCACAGGGGGAGGCAGCTGCTGCAGGAACACTTATCACCGTCGGACGACAAGAAAAGGAGGACCCCCGGGATGACCCAGGTAAGTCCTCGTCTCTTTTTATCATTGTTTGTGCACACTAGTGCACAAACAAGGACTGAAACTACAGCTTTTGCTGCCTACGCCCCTGGCCTGAATTTTTGCCAGGGCTGTAGACAGTGAAAGCTGCTGTTTCAGCCCTCTTGTGCACCGGCCTGCCCCGTGTGCAGTGCAGAGAGAGCAGGCCGGTGCCCAAGAGGCCTGGCAGCTTTCACTGCCTACAGCCCTGGCCTGAATTCAGGCCAGAGACATAGGCAGTGAAAGAAAATCTGATGTTTTGGGCCTCTTGTGCACTGGCCTGCCCCATGTGAACTGCACACAGCGCAGGACGGTGCACAAGAGGACTGAAAGGGCAGCTTTTACTGCAAAGGCCCTTTCCTGAATGCGCCCAACATCGGAAGCGCTAAGCAGGGTCGGGGCTGGCTTACTAGGCCTGCCCCTGCTTAGCGCTTCCTAAATTGGGAGCATTCGGGACTCCGGAGGTCACAAGACTCCACCTCGGCGGAATTCCACAGAGTTTTTTTTCAACTCCACAGAATTCTGCGGAGTCGGACTCCGTGAACTTCACCCAGGCCTACCTTTATTCCATTTTCAAATTCTTAGTTCAATTATATTCTCTAATACATCTAAGGTTCTAAGAGCCATATGTACTAACGCATTTTCCCATAGACACAGAATGGGCAAAACTGCTTGCTACATCTGGCCCTAAATGCTTACAGATGTTGTACATTGTGGCCTGGCTACCTTGTTCTTTCCTGGATGATAGGTGGTTTTCTTAGTAGTTCTGGATTAGTCCGATGGATAAAATATTTAACCCTGATGCCAAAGTGGTGAATTAGAGTGCCTGCTCAGATCCTGCTTAAGCTGAAACACCAACAGTTTTCACAATAAGCAGGAAAAGATTCAAGGCAGAATCCCAATTACCATATTTCAAGTCCTCTATACTGCATTGAAAGTTGCATTACTTTCCTCATCTACATTCCTCATCTCATTCCTCACTAATTGCAATTTGAGTCCACTCCTCAATATAGACACAAGTAACAATGTCTAGTGGTTCCTCCGTACTGAAAACAGACACTCCCTTTAACTAGCAAAAGAGGAAACTGCTACAATTCATCCTCTTTATTTAGTGTGTACTCAAGTGACACTTTGTTTCCATAGTGCAGGGACTATGGTTTTTTGTTTAGTTTCTTTGTTACTCCTATTTTTTACTCCCACTTGTTTGCAGTATTTTCAGGAAAATTGTAAGGTAAGTCCATAGTAGGACGGGGTCCCACTAGGACATTCTCGTTGAAAGATTTGCAGACTGTAAGCAGTACTTGGGGTCCTCTATGCTGCGATTATGTTCACACAGGGAAGGATGGTACTGGGACCCATTTTCCATTCACTGGCCAGGCATGAAAAAGGTTTCATTGGCAACCGTTTGTTTTACACTCAATTGCAAGGGGGGATTTCTTCCCAGTCTTGCACATCAAGTGCACCCTGCTGTGTCGGCAATTAGTCCACAGACTATTAATGCTATTATGGGCAAGGCACCACAAAAATTAGATGTGATTCCATGTTGGATTGCTCATAAAACTAACCAATCAAAGGTAGCCTATCCTCATGCAACACCCCAAGACAACTACAGGATGATATGTGTGTTCCACTGTAGTGGATCCTAGTTTTAATTGGAATCAGGAGATAGCTTTGCCTTCTGGCTTGCAAACCTGTGCCTCCATCACCTAGTGACTTTTAACCTACTTAGCCTGCTCTGTTTTAGTGCATTTATTTAATTAGTTCTTCTAAGATGGCAACCATGTTTATAGTTAGGAAGATGTTTTGATTTCACATTCTCGGTGCCACTCTGTGAAGGCGTCGCTATCAGTGTCAAAGACAATGAGATACGTAGATATTCACAATATGTACTTGCCTTCTTACATGTGACAGTGAAAAAATGTATCTATTCAGGGAATTGTTTATATAATTGCGTCCCCAAGCATGCCTACTTATCTATTGTTTGGGAACATACCTGCGCCAGGGGTCCTACAAATGCATCCCATGCAGACAGGGTTATCACAGGGATTCCTACCAGATGCCATCAAAGTTATTGGTGAGATACTGCTTGTGAGCTGGCAGGGTTGGACCGACAATTGCAACTTGTTGTAGGATTGTCCTAGTCACCTACAAACAAAAGTAAAGTCATCTATAAACAAGCAGTCTTGCCTGGTGTCCAACTACTACACCATGTGGTATATCCATAAAAGAGTGCACTACATGTGGAACAATCTTTGCAAATATCTATACTACTCTATGCATGCCTATATTGCTCGCATTACAGGAGTGTTAAAACAATAAAAAAAAATCTAGTTTACGCGTCAAGAATTTTCAATTCTATCAAGGACACGGAGGTTAGGATTATGCTATCTCTTTCTTTTCTGTATAAATATAGCAGCCAATCAAATAACTACAAACAAAAACTACACATCCCATGATGCTGGCCATCAAGTATCACATGCTCCACTCACTGAACATGACCTTTGTCCATATTAAGCATGACCCCCAACGTCATATCCTCTTTCTTTGACCAAACAGATAACCTTCAAACTTCTGAAACGAAACGTCCTTCCGAAATTTAGAAACAAGACTTCTCCAGGACGATCCCAACATGACCGGACTTCATAGGAAACTGGAAGTCGAGACAACCTTCTAATGGCTGAAGAAGAAGAACATCTTCCTCGATATCCACCAAAACAGGCAATCAGGCATTTTTCTGATCTGAACCTAAAAGAATAGTGATGAAAGGTAATACCTCATAGTGCTGACATAATCAGTAAAATATATCAAATTTATTCAATAACTCAGGGCAGGCATAATAGTAATACAAAATCTGCATTTATATACATGTATAACATCATAATACGTTTAAGGGAGGGATAATCCTCGCCTACATGTCCTTAATAGAATTGAAAATTCTTGACGCGTAAGCTAGAATCTTTTTTATTCTATGTCAGGACCGGAGGCTCCGATTATGCTCGTTCAAAGCTGATTAATTACCACAGATGCAACATCTACCACAGGTTTATGGAAAAAAAAAAAATGTAACCTCAGAAGACCAGTCTGCTGCCTTCATAATATCTTCCAGTCTATCACCTAAAGCATAAGATTTCGAGGCCATAGCTCCTCTAATAGAATGAGCTCTAAAATGACTAGTATCTATACCTACTTCACTCATTAACCATTTTATCCATCTTGATAAAGTGGCTGAGGAAACTGGCTTAAAAGGTTTCTGCAAAGAAATTAGTAATTGCCCATTAGCAGACTGCCTAAATTCCTCTGTAACCACCTCATAATCTTTTAAACATTGCACAACACAGAGTTTAGGATTATCTGGATACATAGGATAGGTTACTGACCTGCAATTCGTTTTTGTCCTTCTGGTAATGGTAAAATTAACGCCATTAGGGTAGTAAACTCTACACGATAAATCCAAAGCCTTGACATCAGAAACCCTCTTACAAGAAATTAAGCATAATAACATAGTTAATTTGGCTGAGATCTGTTTACGAGAAAGATATTTGTTACTAGGCCAGGAAACTCGAAATTATAACACAATGTTCACATCCCATAAGACAGAATACTTAGGCTGAAAAGGATTGGAAAGACGAATACCTCTCAATAATTTACAAATTATGGGATGCTCACCCACCGGTTTGCCATCAATATGTCCATGACCAGCAGAAATGGCTGATCTGGAATTGTTAATAGATCTATATGCCAGACCCGAAGAGGCCAATTCAGCAAGAAAGTTAACAATCACTTCAATACCTGCCTCCATGGGATTACTACCCCTTCCATTGCACCAACTATTCCATCTGCGCCATGCTGAAGAATATCTTTTGTGGGTGCCAGGGGCCCAAGATTGTTTGATAAATTCTGCAGCTTGTTGCGAAAGGCCTGGGGTTTTCCATCTTGCCCCGAAACCTTCCATACCATCAGTGTCAATTTCCCTGCTAAAATCAGTGGATGTTGAAGGCGCTCCAGATTCAGATGAGGCGCAATGACTAGCGGGAGAGCACAAGCTAATTGAAGAACAATTGGGAACCAGGGTTGTGACCTCCAAAATAGTGTCACCAGAATCAGGTCTGACTTCTGTCTCCGAACTTGCGACAGTACCCTGGGAATCCACAGAAAAGGAGGGAAAGCATATCCCTGAAAGGGGGACCAGACTTGCAGGAAAGCGTCTGTCGCTAGAGCCAGAGGGTCTGGGCGCCAACTGAAGAATTTCGGAATCTGGGCATTGAGCTGAGATGCAAAAAGTTCCACCTGACAAGGACCCCACTCCTTGACTATCTGTTGAAAAATCAACGGATCCAATTTCCAGTCGCTGCGATCCGTCAAGTACCTGGAGTTCCAGTCCGCAATAGTGTTCTGGACTCCCAGAAGGTACTCTGCCATCACAATTAGTCGATGGTTCAAGCACTATTGCCAGAACTCCTTGGCAATCTCTGCTAGAATCCTGGACTTCGTTCCCCCTAGCTTGTTGACATATCAGACTGCTGAAATGTTGTCCATTCTCAAAAGAATGCAAAAGTCTGTCTTCAGGGGGGAAAGGCTCTTTATAGCAAAAGACCCTGCTAGGAGTTCCAAACAATTGATATGCAGGTTTTGTTCCATCTGAGACCAACGGCCTCCGGTCACTAGGGACCCGCAGAGTGCTCCCCATCCCCACTGACTGGCGTCTGATTCTATCACTACTTCTGGGTGTGACCCAAAGATGGCTCTGCCATTCCAGGCTTTCATGTGCTGAAGCCACCAATGAATCTCCTCCTTGACTTCTGAGGTTAGTGGAATCAATTCCGAATAGCCCAGACCCTGACGTAGGTGTCTGATCTTCAACCTCTGTAGAGCACGGTAGTGCAGGGGGGCTGGAAAGATTGCCTGAAGAGACGAGGCCAATAGACCCACTATTCTGGCAATGTTCCTCAAGGAGGTGGTCGGGCTGGCTAAGGCTGATCTCAATTCCCTCTTGATATTGCGAATGTTTAACGAGGGAAGGATCAACTGAGAGAGAACTGAGTCTATCTTGAAACCCAAGAACTCTATCACTTGAGACGGATTCAAGAACGACTTCTGCACATTGATCTGAAAACCTAAATCCTATAACAGACTGATTGTCCAATTCAAGTGTATCTGAAGAGAACAGGGTTCCTGCGCCATCAATAAGATGTCGTTCAAATAAATGATCAAACGTACACCCTTGGTCCTCAAACACTCCACCACTGGTCTCAGCAGTTTCGTGAAAAGCCCATGGTGCTGATGACAGGCCGAACGGTAGGGCTTTGAATTCTAGGCAATGGCCCTTCCAAAGAAACTGAAGGAATCTCCTGTGAGGGGGGAATACCGGAATCAATAAGTAAGCATTCTTTAAGTCTAGACGGACCATCCAGTCTCCTCCTTATAGAATATCCCTCAACATGTGTATCCCTTCCATCTTGAAGTGTCTGTACACGATCCAAGAACTGAAATCTTTTAGATTTATTACCAGTCGATGACCTCCACCCTTCTTGTCTACCACAAAAATGGGATTGCAAAACCCTGAGGGGGGGGACTTGAGAATTCTACCGCTCCTTTGTTTATTAACACCTGAACTTCTGCATCTATAAAATTCTGATCTGCGTGGGAAAAATGCATTTGAACTGGAGGTGAAAGTTGTATTGCAGTACTGATAAACTCGAGATGAAAGCCTGTGACCGTCTGAAGGATCCAAGGATCCCCTGAAATCTTTCTCCAGTTGTCCAAATACAGACCCACTTTGCCCCCAAGAATAACTTGTGTATGGGAAATAATGTTTACCTGTATAGGCAGCTTCCTGGATTGCTCCTTGCTGGTCCCTGTGATGTCCTCTGCGGAATCTGGGTCTACCACCTCTGGAGTGAGTGGGATAGAATGTTGAGTCGGATTGTTCTCCGTACCAATTACCATGTCCTCTAGGATAGTAGTTCTGGGGACTAGAAAAGGCTCCACGGCCGGGCATTCGTCCACCAAAATGACCGGCCCTGACAAAAAGGCCTCTTTTAAATACTTTTTTAAGAGACATTTGTGGTTTATCCAACGAAGAAAAGGTGGAACAGAATTTTGCTAATTCTTTGATGAATAAGGAGCCAAAAAGCAGACCTTCTGCTGCTGGACCTGCTTCAGAAGAAGCTAAATCCACTAATTTAGGGTCAATTCGCATAAGAACAGATTTCCTGCATTCCGCAGAAATAGCGCAATTGGTGTTACCCAGATGACAAACGGCTCTTTGGGCCCATCCCATCAGAACTTCAGTGTCTACCGGAGTGAACGGCCATGTCCAAAATGTTTGTTAGAGGGCCAGTTAAATCTAGAAGCTTGTCTTGACACAGACACCAAGATCTATCCAGACCTTTTTTAGGATCCTTTCCAAACTTTTTCATAAAGGTCACCATTTTAGGATCAATTTCTGGAGTGTCCGAAACTTTATTATCCAAGTCTGGTCTAGGACATTCTGCTCTCAGCCGAGAGAGAGCCTCTTTATCAAATCCACGTCTCAGATTAGCATGGATATATTGAGCTACCTCCTCTGACGGAAGCCAATTAGAAGATCTAAAGGTGAACTATTTCAGAAGGGTCGAAGTCCAAAACCTGAGAAGTAGAGGGTTGTTTCTTTGACTTTTTATCAGGACCAGGATTGTTAGAATTATCTGAGTCACTGTCTGAAGAGCTCTTATCAGAAGAGGATGGAGAAGTATCCCTAGTACTATAATTATGTTCCACCACTTGTTTCTTGCGGAGTTTCTCAAAAATATCCACATGAAAATCCCCAGCCGGGGCATCAGAACCTTCAAGATTCTTGGATTTGTTCTTAGATTTAGTCTTTGCCTTAGGCTTCGCCCCTTTGGGTAAAGATGAGGTTTGACTAGTCAACCAGCCCTGTGACTGAGCATATGCAAAAACTTGACCTGAAAAGGGTCCTAACGCTCTCACTAGGGCATCATTAACGGACTGCTGAACCCTTGAGTCCAATGCTTCAACCAGTTTAACCTCTAACTGGTTGTTAGAATCATCAGGATAATATCCTGCGTCTTGCTCATTCCATTGAGCCATATCAAGTTAAGGTAAATTTCTTTAGTAGTACCTAGGCTGAAATATAAAATTCTAGGGGGAGTTTAAAAACCCCTTGCAGGCACCAAATTTTGTGAGGCCCAATAAGATGTGGAGGGAGCTGCCTGCAGTAACACTCTAGGCAATGCTTTAATTAATTTTACAACCCTAACTTCAAAACGCTGGGCGTCAAGGAGTTAAAATATATTTTAATAGGAGGCAACCAGTTTCATAAACACACCGCACTTGAAATCACGAGCCGATCTCCAACAATACCGGAAAAGGAAAGATCGGCCCGTGAAATCGCGTGCGCACGAAACCTGTCATGCCAAAAATAGAAATAAGACTGTGCCCGCGAGGCGAGTATAACTCCCGCTCCACGTTAAATTAACAAATTAAGGGCACCGATACCAGCATGAAGCCGAAGAGTAGTATAAATATAAAGGCTAACGAGTGTAATCGCATCGCTATAAGCCTACACAAGAATGTTCACATTAAACATTCAATACATTTAAATATACGGAGAGACTAAGAAAATACACTTATCTGCTCCGATGCAGCAAAGAAAGAGAGTATGACGTTGGGGGTCATGCTTAATATGGACAAAGGTCATGTGCAGTGATTGGAGCATGTGATACTTGATGGCCAGCATCATGGGAGGTATAGTTTTTTGTTTGTAGTTATTTCATTGGAAGCTATTTTTATACAGTAAAGAAAGAGATAGCATAATCGGGGCCTCCGGTCCAGACATAGAATTACAGAATGAAAACAGTGTTTCGTGGGATCTTGATTTAAGAATTAAATTGATAGGAATTTTTCTTTGATAGCTCTAAGTAACATTAGATGAGAAGTCTTATTTATGGCAGTGGATGGCAGTGGTTCATGTTCAAGAGTGTACATGGGAACTTCCTAAAATTACTTAAGACATTTACACTTCTGTTGGACATGTTACTTTAAGTTCTAGAGCAGCAAAACAGCTCACTTAAAGGAAAAAATGAGATAAAGGGCTGCAGTAAAGAGAAAGCTTCACAAGAGGTTAAGAAAAAAGGAGAAAGCCAAACAGAAAACCTGGACAGAATCTCCTCAATCACAGGAGACCTGTACGGGTGGATATAATTTGATTGTTATAAAATTAGAAAGCCAGATCAACATCATTATGCTTTTTGTTCTTTGCAGTACTATGGGAGTCAGTAAAAGGAGGAGATGGACTGAATATCACAGAAGGGATGATTACCTCAAACAAAAAAGTGAGCCAGCATGTGAAGTTGAAGTTAGAAAGGAGCAGGAAAAGAAGTTTCAGATTCATATAATCATTTTCCAAAAATGGAAGTAGGTGGTTTAAGGAAAAGCATGCCTTGGAAGCTTCGGATCCTCCCACGGAATGGAACTTGGGCAGAAGCGCTACCAGACAGCACAACAAGAGCGACAATAGTTTGCCAGACTCTCTGAAAGCATGCAATGGTGACTCCAACCAAAGAAAGCATAAGGTTAAGACACCACTTGAACACATAACCCCTCCATACATGTCTTATGATGTAGCAATACAGACTCAAGTTGATATGTTTTGCAAAATCAAAGCTATATTTTGGTCTCATTTATCAGATGCCTATAACATCATCTTTGCAGAGTATAAATGCTTCCCATTTTTATAAAGGAGGCATCTCAAGGTGAGGAGGTAATGATGTAAGCATTTTCCTCTTTGGCACCTGGAGATCTGAGAAAATAACATACATGCAAATGAGTCTTAAAGGAAGTTTTGTGTTCTATCAAAATCATGCAGGGTCGCCCAAAGAATCAGTTTCAAGAGCGAATCTGTTAAGAAATGAGCCCCAAGCACAGACTCAATATCCTTTTAGATAATAAGATAAGCACAATGTAAAAACTATTTTAGATCAATTACAATTACAAGGTCTAATAATACCTTGTCACTTCACCATGAGCACTCCTCTATAACTCGCACCCTCGCCATGCGCAGTTTTCCGATCAATAATGTTCTTTCAAATGTTGCAGTGATAATATCAAAGATGCCAAAGAAGGCATCAGTGATATAAAATGTGGAGTAATTAGCTGCGCATGGCGAAGGTGAGAGTTATAGTTACCTTAGTCTGCAAGTTATAGTTACTTGAAATAACTCTATCTATAACTGCTGAATTTCTATGGTTTTGTGCGAGTAAATTCAGAACCTAATGATAGCATCCCTGTAACCTTTGTTTTTTTCAGTGAATTTTTATGTTTTTGTTTTAGCATGCACAGACAAGAATATAAGGAGCGGCCGTGCGCGGTGGGGTTTATTTGCCCACAGGGCCTGGATAGCCAAGCCCGGCAGCCAACCATCCTGCAAGTATGCAAACTCATGCTGCGCACTGCCGTTTTTTTTCCCAATTTTTCTCTAGATTTGCAAATCACCAATGGATTCGTGAATCTGGGATCCGTGGCTCCATCAGTGGATCTGGGGATAGGCGAATGGGACTGAAAAAAATAATTGGGCAATTTTTGCCCGAGAGGAGTTCATAAGGGATCCCTCTATGTGTCCTATGGGGCCAGAACACAGGTATGATTTTTTTTTCTCTTCCTTTGCCACCCCAAGCCCATGCGGCAAACAAAATGGTAGCCATAACTTTTCTGTCAGGTTGCGGCCAGCCAATCAGATTCTTCTTATGGATTATTGTCCCTATATAGCTATATTTTTTGGCCTTATATTACTCCGAAACTACTGAACAGGGTTACACTAAATCACAAAAAGAGTGATCTGTGCAACAGAATCTACCTTCATGTCAAATTTGGTGTAATTCCATTCAGTGGTTCTGGCTGTAGGCATGTCTAAAGGTCCCATGGAAAACTGAATGGGAAAAATGCATTTGGGAAACCCCTTTTTCTCAGCCCCCGCTTGACAGATCACCCCGAAACTTTCAGGACAGAAGCCGCATGTAGAAAAGTATAGGTTTTGAAAATTGTGTGAAGATTCATCAAATGGCGCCAAAGTTATTAGCAAAATTAAAAATGCTTTTGCTATAGAAACTAGGTAATGTCTATCTATCTATCTATCTATCTATCTATCTATCTATCTATCTATCTATCTATCTATCTATCTATCTATCTATCTATCTATCTATCTATCTATCTATCTATCTATCCACATTTGTTAGACTTGGCATCCTTGGCGTGGTCTCCCCTAGCTTTTTGCCTCTGTTCCCCAGGTTGTTGGGGTGTGCTGTTTTGTGGTACTCTGGGCACTTTACCACTGCTATCCAGTGCTAAAGTGCAAGTGGTGCTACTATGTAAAATGTATGTGTAATTGGATTTCCATGATTGGTATATTTGATTTACTGGTAAGTCCATAGTACAGTGCACTAGAGGTGCCCTGGGCCTGTAAATCAAATGCTAATAGTGGGCCTGCAGCACTGGTTGTGCCACCCACATTAGTAGCCCTGTAAACATGGCTCAGACCTGCCACTGCAGTGTCTGTGTGGGTAGTATTAAACTGACAATTCGACTTGGCAAATGTACCCACTTGCCAGGTCTAAGCCTTCCCTTTTCTTACATGTAAGACACACCTAAGGTAGGCCCTTCATAGCCCCATGAGCAGGGTGCAGTGTATGTTTAAGGTAGGACATAAACTAATTTGTTTTATATGTCCTGACAGTGAAATACTGCTAAATATGGTTTTCACTGTTGTAAGGCCTATCTCTCCGATAGGGTAACATGGGGGCTGCCTTTAAATTTCATGAAAGCATAGATTCACTTTGGGAGCAGATTTGAGATCTTAGAACTCACATTTTAAAAAGATATCTTTTAATGAAGTTGGTTTTGAGATTTTGCGTTTGAAAATGCCACTTTTTTCAAAAAGTAGCCATTTTCTTACTTAAATAATTCTGTGACTCTGTGATAGGAGGAGGGGGAGTGGTCAATTAGACCTGAAAGGGCTGTGCCTGACCTCACACAATACAGTCTCCAACCTCCTGGTCTGTGTGTGGGGTCTGGCCTGGGCAAGGATGGATCTCACAAACATGAGAGACTTTCCTTTGAAGTAGGCCTACTTCAAAGGCAGAACTAGGTATAAGAAGGGCACCAAAACCCCTGAAAGATTAGATCACTTCTGGAAATCAAGAGGAACCTCTGCCTGGAGAAGAGCTGAGGAGAAGTGCTGCCCTACCTGTGACTGTGCTTTGTGGAGCTATCCTGCATTAGCTGCTTCTGCCTGTGCAAGGGGACAAAGACTGGTCTTTTTTGTACATTCCTGCATGTGAAGAAATCTCTATGGGCTTGTCAGGAGCTTGCCTCCTGTAAGTCTCAGAGCCATCAAATACTTCCCCTGGCAGCACCTGGACTCTCTGCTGAGATTCCGACCCTGCCAAGTGGTGCCCTATCCAGTTCCTGGGGCCTTGAAAGGTGAAGCTGTCAGACCGAGACTGAAAATCCACACACAGACCACCGTGCGGGGAAAATTTCAGCACACCTTCCAAGACGTGGCTGAGAAATGACTCGCCGCCGGCTTTGCGCCTGAAATCTATACTACACCAGCATCATGGCTGGAAGATCGACACACGTGGCTGGAGAAACAACGTGCAACACCTGCTGATGGAGGCTGATAATGTTGTAAACCACGTTGCACAGTTTTGCCGTGCGGCAGGGTTTTCGATGCAAACCTCGCTGGGCTCGGAAAAACAACGCGAAGCCTGTCCGAACCCGAGGTGCCTGTCTGGATCGAAGCACTGAGGGTCATGCTCCTTTACCCTAACTAGAGTGAGGGTCCTTGCTTGGACAGGGGGTAACCTGACTGCCAACCAAAGAGCCCATTTCTAACAATCTATATATATATTATATATATATATATATATATATATATATATATATATATATATGAGACTGAGAGTCAGATTCTGTGTTTGTGTAGATGTGACAATGGATGTAACAGCATCTCTATAGGTGTGACAGTGAGTGTGACAGTGTCTGCCTGCATGTCAGAATTGGTGTGAGAGTGTCTCTATGTGTGTAATACTGTAATGCTGAATGTGAGAGTGTCTCTATTAGAATGTAGTTTTTTTTTTTTTATGTTTCCCAAGACTCGTGGTCCCACCTGCAAATTCACACCAGTGGCTGCGCTGAGCCCTGCTGGTGGATCCGTGGATCTTGTGAAGCATAATTTTTTTTTTTTTACACATTTCAAAGGCATTATTTGTCCCATCACCACAACTATATCACTCCCATGGGGTCAGGGAGCCTGTACCGTGACACCATCAACTCAATTGCCCCCCACATTTCAGCCCCAGGACCATTTACTGACAAAAGAAAATGGCGGACGCAGCATTTCTCTCAGGTTGTGGGCAGCCAATAAGATTCTTCCTGTGGTGTGTTAAATCACAGATCGACACGTGGTGGATCCGCAGAGGATCCGAGTCCCTATATATCTATATTTTTTGTACTTAATTTTTTCTGAAACTATTGAACGGATTTGCACCAAATCACAAAAAGCATGATCTGTGGAACAGAATCTAGATTGATGTCAAATTTTTTGCAGTTCCGTTCAGCAGTTTGTGCTGTAGGAGTGTCTAAAGGTTCTATGTAAAAATTAATGGAGAAAAAGCATTTTGGGACTCCTCTTTCTTCTCGGCCCCCACTTGACAGATCACCCAGAAACTTTCAAGACAGAGCTGAACTCAGCAAACAATAATTTCCGAAAGATTCATCAAACTGCA
This sequence comes from Pleurodeles waltl, assembly GCF_031143425.1. Classification (NCBI taxonomy): domain Eukaryota; kingdom Metazoa; phylum Chordata; class Amphibia; order Caudata; family Salamandridae; genus Pleurodeles; species Pleurodeles waltl. The sequence goes on along the minus strand of NC_090436.1, from coordinate 719,094,108 downwards.
CCAAAGTTATCAGCAAAACAAAAAAATGCTTTTTCTATTGAAACTAGGTTCTAACCATAACTACCTAGTGGCAATATATATATATATATATATATATATATATATATATATAATTGCAACAAGCCAAATTGATGTTCTACCAGGTAGCACGGTTCCCCAATGGCATTGGCTGTGTTGATGGCACACATATTGTATTTGTCAACAGGAAAAGGAAGAGGAAAAGCTCTATTCACCCAATGTGCAGCTAGTGTGTGATGCCTCCTGTGTCATGACAGACCTTGTGCCAAGATTTCTAAGCAACACCCATGTTTTATACATGTTTCTCCACAGTGGAATACTAAACCCACTGTCACACGGTGAATATGCCAATATTTTTTTACTAGGTAAGAGAACTGCAGACTTAATTAATACAGTCACTTTGATAGTATTTTACTAGGTTAGAGGACTGCAGACTCAATTAATACAGTCACGGTGATAGTATTTGACTAGGTAAGAGAACTGCAGACTCAATTAATATAGTCACCAGGATGGTGTAAGTAATGTGACCTAATGGTTTTCCTTCTCATGATGTTAAGGTGACACTGCATATGCCTTGCATCCCTGAATACTCAAACTATACCTGACTCCAAGGACAAGAAGTGAAAGGCAGAACAATATGGCACACAGGACAACGCGTGCAATCATGGAAAGGACCTTTGGGATCCTGAAGTCCCAGTTTTGCTGCCTCCACCAGACCGTCAAGTGCTACTTCACAGACCTGAGAGATGCTGTAAGCACCATACTGCACAATATTGCAATGAAGAAGGGTTTGCATAACACGCCATAGAGTCTGAATCCGATTCTGATGATGATTTACCACCACTGCAGGTGCAGCAGAAGGGTACATGTGCAATAGAGTCGATGCACACAACACACACAGATCACTAACTATTTCTGAGGTAAGAGTAATTAAAACATCTAATATATAAACATCACACATGATGGTAATGCATGCTCTATAAATGAGAGACCACCTTTTATTCAGGTAGCAATAACATTGTTTTTCACAAGAATAAATGTATCCATTGGGGATGTAAAATAGTTTCAGCTAAGCAACAAAGTTTGTAATAACAAAACAAACTTGACTCATTACTCTGAGTGTTCAGTGGTTCACTTCTATCTTCTGGGGTTGGGTGCCTTGTCAGCATCATTGGGCTGTGGAACAGTTGACATGTCATGCCTCCTGTATAGATGTGCCACTGAGGCTAGAGCCCTCGTCACTCTCAGATAGGGGTAGGATGTTGGGAATACAGAGGTTGTGGGTCTGAATATTCTCAAGGACTGTAGTCACTTGCACTAACCCACATGCAACATTCTGACAGCAGTGCCCCATGTCAGTTTGTATGTTGACAGTTCGCATTGCTAGTGTTGTTGTGGCTACTGCCAATTGGTTATTGGAACAGGTGAAGAAATCAAAGTGTGCTAGGTGCTGTCTGTACCGCTGCTTCTGCACATGGTGCTCTTTCTGCATATCAGGAATCCATCGGTCCTATCCTGTCTCCAATTGCTGCATTGATGCAGGCATTTGTAGCTGATGCCCATTGACAGTTCTTATTTGTTTTGCTTGCAGGCGCTGTACAGAGATGGTGGACTTCTACAAGCCACCAAACACAGGAGAACTCTCTGACATGTTGTCTGACACATCATCATTGTGACTGTTGGCCTCTGCACTGTCTGTGTGTCCTTGCTCTGCGATTGTCCCTCATCCCTTTCCACAAAGTCTGGTAGTGGTGAGATGGTTGCTCTCCTGGCAGTTGGGGTTGGGGTGATGGGCTGAGCAGATAGTGATGTTGTGTCCTCAATTGACACATGTGTGTCAGTAGCCCCTTATGCATCAATTGTTTCTGACATGTCTAGGGTGTAATCTGTGGAAATGCCTGTATATAATTAGTGTAAATAATCGGTTAATATTTGCTCACAATGTTGTTGTAACTTCATGTTTTTGTGACATGTTTATTATGTACAGATATGTTTGGTGTAGACATCAGCACACAGTACAGCAAGCAACATATGTGTACTACAACGTCCATGATGCATTGCCAGGTTAAGGCAAGCATCTCAATGGAGTTATTCATGCTGGGATGTTTGATATATGGATTTGCTAACATTATGTTATGTTAAGTTGGTAAAGAGAAGATGACTTCCCCTAGCTGGGGCTATCAGGATTGGAAGTGTCAATGTCAGACACTTCCACCACACCTTCCGGTTCCAGGGTCCCCTCAATGACTTTCTACATAGGAGTGGGAGGGGGTATTTTTAGGGTCTACCACTTGTTCCATGGCCCTCACCCAACCTGCTGGTCACCTTTTCCTTTGTGCGAGACCTGAGGTCACACCAGCGTTTGGGTATCTCTGGGATGGTTCTCTGGGTGACACCTAGGGAGTTCACCTTCTCCAACAAGTTGGTCCAGATCTTTGTTTTTTGGCTCTGTGGTACTGTTAAGGAGGCCTTCATAAGAAGTTGGTCCATATGAGAGACACATTCCTCTGACAGGAGTTCCAGCTCTTTTTCTGAAAATGTCACCTACCGCCTTCCTGCTCCCTGAATCCTTGTCCCTATTGTCTTCGGACAGGGTGTTTTCTAGGAATGTCCAGTTGTGATGCAGGAGAACTCCTCACTTCTAGCACCTTACTAGGCTTCTAAGTTGTGGTCACACCTTGTACTTGTAAACTTCATACAATTCTGCCTTCATAATAAAAAATTTCCAAATTTACGATTTCCTAATTGCGAACGTGAATCTGTCAGAATCGCTATTAGTGGAGTCAGTGGTTACATACATACTGTTTTGTGATTCCCAAGTAGGGATTGTTCTGAATTCGCAATTTGGAAATCGCAAATCTGAAATTTCGTACGTATGCCCCAAAATATCCCACAATCTCCATCTATATTATCCATACATAAGTATAGGAGCATGTTCTACATTGATAGACCTGCACAGCCTGCGCTTGGTACTAAATAAAAATACCCAATGGCTTCTGCTGCAGTGCAGGGAATTTTTCAATATGGTGACTTCAAGGTGCCAGCCACCCACATTAAAGTTCTAAATATTCGAAGATATAGCTAGGAGAAATACATAGCTTAATGCTTGCCTTTCAGAAGGCTTACCTGATGGTTCCTAGTTTCATTATGTCAGATTCAGCATTCTGTATGCAGGGCTACAATGAGGATTTACAACACTGGTGCTTCAATGGATTCAGATTCAATGGGCAAATCAATAAAAAAATAAAAAGCTTTGGTTCTACAGGACAACTTTGGTGAAAGGTAGCAGTTCTATAGGACAAGCTTCCCTTGGTTCATGTACAGCACATCATGGCACATAAAAGTGAAGGATTTCACACTAATGGGAACTGTGCAGAGGAATTGAGTGTACAAACCTTTAAAGTAGCTGCTGTAATGCAATCTCAAACTAACATTGATGCAGATAATTTAGTGATAGTACAGGCAACATGAAAGAATAAAAGACCCCTGACAGTTTCCCCTTTAAATGTTCCTATGCCAAAAATAATCTTACTATTTTTTTGTATACCTGGGATTGAGGTTAAGCATATTCCTAAAGAATGAGCTGGATTACATTTACCTGTTATCAGTGCTACTGTATCAAAGGTACGGCAACAGTACTGGTGTTGCTAGTTACAAGAAAATAAAACGTTCAAGTGTTGTAACACCACCATCTATTCAACTTACTGTCTCCAACAAACCATTCAGGGTAAAATTGCTTGACCATATCGGTCTACTACCAAGTGTCAATTAATATAAGTACATGTGAGTTGCAGTCAATTCCTGCTGTAGATCTCATTGAGTTTGGCTACAAGAAACTGCCATTGATCAAGCAGCTTAAAAGACGTGCTATGTCCGGGAGCAATGGGTGCAGCCCATACCTTTCATTCAAGCAGTTGTCATGTGTTCTCCACTAAGACTTTTATAGATGCTATGAGAGTAAGACTGCTATATTCACACCTGTTTTGTCTGGAATCAAGTGGTGTTAAAGAGCGACCTAATGATAAACTTGAACAAGCCTTCACCACCAGAGTTTTAAATACAGGACTGACTTGGCTTCAAAGCCTGTATGGGGTTTGAGAGTATTACATAACTTGTCAAGATATGTATTAGGAGGTCACACCCTATATGAATTATTCTTTGTAGTACCAATACATGTGCCGGGAATTGATTTCCCTGGAAAGATGGTAGAGTCAAAAATGAAATCACCTGACCTTCTTTCAAATTTGAACAACATTAGTGAAAAACAAATTTGGGAGTTTTTCACTACCAGGAAATGTAAAACTTAAAAGTATATGCCCTGCCTTTTAATTAGGCCTGGGCAGAATTTGTGTAGTTGCGCCACATGGAGCTACGCGAAGTGGCGAAAAAATTCTGTTTCGCCACGAGGAGCTATGCAAGTTACCCATTCACATAATGTTTAACGTCACTGACAGCGCAAACTGTGTTCTCGCGCTAGAGTTCTCGTGTGAACATCACCGTGAAGTTTGCATGGGTGCGGCCATCTTAATTTTTTCTTTTTTATGGTGTTGGGGTCTACTTTTATGCCATTTCAATCTCTTCAATCCTACAGTTTTAAAACTTACTTTCCTGTCATTTTCTCTTTATTCTCTTTGGGTTTTTATATTTTATAGTTTTTTTTCTGATTTTTTTGTGTCTTTTCATGACTTTTTGCTTTACTTTCAGATTTTTTTTCTTCCTTCCTTTTCCTTTCTTCTGTCTTTCCCCAAAGTGCCCAGCACCTTGGCAGAGCAGGGGAGCAACAGTGCCAGGACCCCGAAAACAACCACCACCAGCTGCCCTCCTTGCAGGCAGCAGCACCGCAAAGAGGTGCAGCTCCTCCAATCTGGCAGAAGGCGCCAGGCCTGGGAGTGGGTACAGCCTCTAGGAGCGTTGGCAGCACTGGAGGAGGGTACACCTGGCTGTGTGCTGAAGCTTTTGGGTCCGGCGTAACAGTTTACACACCAGTGGGCTGACATCCTGGATCTGGGGACGGACCTGCTTGATCCCTAGGAGTGGAGGTTGCGGGGCTCGGTGAGTAATAATTAATTATTAGTTGTGTTCTATACTAATATTTTTTCCCAAATACCAAGCATGCGTCTCACATGCAGGTAAGTTAACCTTAAGTTACAAATATTATGTGATTGTTATCTAGACAGGTGGTAAGTGCTACCTAATTGTATTTGTTGTTGGCGATCACTTGGGCTGAGTAATTAAGAAGTAATGCAGAGACTCCTCCTCTGTCCTGTCATGAAGATAGTGATAGTTATTAGTATTAGTGAGTTAGCAGTAGAACGTTCTCCCTCTTTTGTATGCCTTTATTTTTTTAGCTCATACAGGGTCAAGCAATTTTCCAGTGATATGTAGCTAAGCATGCATGCTTCCATCTGTTTATTAAGAAGGCAGACTGAGTTGGCCCGTCAAAGGGTGTTGAGAGGCTGAGAATGAGCTGAGAAGCAAAAAAATCATTTATTGCAATTTATTAGTAATTCCAAAATGTAGTTTAGGAAATTTGTAATAGGGTTAGGAAATTTGGAATAGGATGTTCCATAATACTAGTCTTATACAGGTGCTCTGATTTAGAAAAGTTCAATATTACTGCGTTTGCCTTTTCCTTTAAAAAAATACTTTCTTTCTTTCTAACATCATTCAACATCCAGGGGCTGGTGAGGCCGGCGAGGGAGCTTGAGTTGCCCCCTCCACAAGTGCCAGGGCAGATGGTTCTGCTGGCCCAAATAAGTCCTCCTGTTGTCAATATTAATATTTATTTCCCTAAATTTTACTACTCCACATTTTTTACCTTTTTACTGTGCCTGTCTCCTAAATTTTTCCAACTCCTCTTCAATTTATCTGTTTCGTAATTCTCCTTATCCCTGCATTATCCTATTTACTTATTTTCTATGTTTCAAATTTCTGTATTTTACTTCAAACTGTCTGTCTGTTGTAGTCTGTCTGTACTAGCTTCCTTTCTTCCGCTTTGTTAGCAAACTTTCCCTCTCCCCTTATATATCTTGTGGACTGGTGGTACTAAGGCTCAGAGAACCCATGTACTCCACTTTGAAGACTGCATGCCCGAGTAAGACATTCTACGCATGTTTGTTGAAAAGGCTTTCTTTTTTTTTTGTTGCTCCAGCTCAATTAGTAAAAAAAGAGTATTTGGACACGTAATTGAATCCTCCAATGCTGTGTATGTATTATATTGTTATGATGGTATACCAGCAGTTGATGACCATGCACCATGATTAGAAGTATGAGGAGAATTACCCCATTGCAATGACCAATTTTATTTCTCTTCAAAAACTCAGATTCATCAATGGTTCTGCCCCTCCATTACAAAATGTTTTTGTTTGGCTTGACTACCTGGCTTTTAAAAAATTTCCAGTCAACAAAATGCCTACCTGATATTTTGTTAGAAGTCTGTCTGTAACCTAATTGTAGTGATGTATTGTGGTTTTATTTTGCTATAAAAAAAACAATAGGCGGAGGCATATCAGGTGTTTAAAATGTGTAATTTTTTTTATGCCCACACTGACAACCAGTGCCGGGCCAGCAGCGCCAACACAGACGCAGCATCACCTGCAGTCGAAGGGGGAATCTCAACGGCTGCAGTGGTATGTGGTGGTATGTCATATTACTTGCTAATTGACAATTATTAATATACTCACTGCAAGGGTGTACTACTGTTGTTGACTCGTGCTTGAACACCCTGCTTTTGCAGATACAGCGGGAGTTAAGTTATAATTGCCTCTTCTATCTGCAATGCAGCAGACAGAGGGTTCATGATGAACTTTAGCTATAATGGGTTTATGGAAAACTGAAGGAAGGATGAAGGAGAAAGGATGGGTGAAACATCATATAGATGTGTAGGTGAAAGGGTGCATATTAATCATATAGGTGAGTTAAAGGAAACATGGGTGGGTGAGAAGGATGGATGAAAGGGTATATGGTCGAAAGGATGCCTGTCCAAGTGTGTGAAAGGGTATGGGTGAAAGGACGCCTGCCTGGACAGGTGAAAGGAATCCTTGAGTGGGTTGGATCTTGGATTGTGAATGGGTGAAAGGATGCATGGATGGGTATTGAGTAAATGGATAAGGATGCCTGCCTGGGTGGGTGAAAGGAATCCTGGGGTTTGTTGGATCTTGGATAGGTGAATAGGTAAAGGAAGCATGGGTAGGTATCGGGTAAATGGATGTTGGTGAAAGGTTTGTTGAGAGCCACGTTTGGAATTTGGATGCTTTTCAATGGTGAAAGACAGGATGAGAAGCTAAAATATGCAAGGGTGAGGAAGAAGAATTCTAAAAGAAAAACGCAATGATGAATGGATAAATGCTTGGAATGAAGAAAAAAGGGAGATCTTCTCCATAGGGGAGTTCTTCTTATCTACTTTACTTTCTTGGAATGGTTTTTATCAAAGCTTTGATTCAAAGGGTTGGGGTGGTATTTCTGAATATTCCTTTGACTCACAGTATTTTTCAAACAAGGCAGATAATATGTGCCCCATCATCATTAAACATCACCTCCCTCCTTACCTATGGCATTTCATTAGGCCCACCCATGATGACCTAACATCCGCATGGTTCAATGCGGCAGAATAGGCACTGCAATGTTGGTTGTACAATGTGGTCTTCTTAAGTTAATTTAATATGTCATTTATGTTCAAAATGTTCAATGCGTGGCAATGCAAAAACAAGGTATGTTTCCTTTTCCTCCCAGTGCCCACTCACTCAGTCACTTCCTAGTACTTCACTCCTTTAAGCTTTCTTAAGCTTAAGCTGTCCCAGCCTTCCGAAAAATTAGAAAAGTCCATTTGTTGCTTGTGCCACATTTTTCTAGCCAAGTGATATATTTCATTACGGCTTCCATAACAGATTTACATCTGTTCAAATGTTTCCCTTTCAACATTTGCCAACCACACACCACAATGACTCATAATACTAGCTAAACCTTAGGCACATGATGATGATGATGAATTGATCAGTAAAGCAACTACTCTACCTCCCCAGCCCAATCCCCTCTAACTTACCCTGCAGTAGTGTAAGTTAAGATTCCTTTCCTTACTGCAAGCAAATGTATTTTGTTGGAAAAAAGTAATTATTACAAAGTGTAGTAGAGGAACGTGATGCAGACAGAGAGTAAAGTGGGACTAAGTAAGTGCCCTGACTTTTGCAAATGGGATAGTCTGTGACGATCGTGCCAAATGCAATCTATATATCCATTCCTTAGTCCTTTTCCTGTACTGTGGTACATCGCTTTTCCCACTATCTACTTACGGCAGACAGGAAGTGTGCATCATTTATTTTATTACAGTATGTGGATTGTAACGTTCATAGTATTCATCTGCCTTGTAGTCAGGGTAAAACTGAAAGGCATTTTTGAGAAGAGCAGGGCCATTGGAATAAGATAATTGTCTAATACAGCTGCCACAGCTGCAGACAATAATTAGTACGACTAGGGTGCTAGCAGAGTTATCATGCCTCCATTAATTTACCACAACAGGAGAGAGAAGAATACTTGTACTTCATAGTGCATATTGGCTGTCACTCTAACCACATGAAAACCAAATGACCTGAGGTGACCAGAAATTGTACTGCTACTGTGCCACTACATGATTTTTAATAAGTGTTTTGCACGGAGCAATGTTTCCAATTTCTACTTTTTCTTTCTTGATATAGCTATTCCTGTTAATCCACCATCACAGCAGGAAATAGAAGCCCGTCTGTGGCTGTAGAAGTTGGAGGCTATCAGGGCTAAATATCGGCAGCTGGTGGTCCTGGAGGAGGAGGAGGAGGCAGCAGCTGCCCATGCCCAGGGCTCCATCCAGCCCCCAGCGCCCCCACCTCTTACTCTCAACACCGGTGCTGCAGTTCTTTGGCAGCCACCCATCACCATTCCATCACTGCTGCCCCCCCCTTAAACATCTATTTTCAATGCCCCATCCTTCGAAGGTGGCGAATAGAAGCCACGCAGACACGCATGGAGGAGCTCCTCAAACAACTCCTGGCCCACTGTTAGTGCCGTCTTCTGCCCCTTTTGTAACATTTGTTTTGGTGGGTGGGGTTTGGTATGTGGAGAAGGTGGGAATGGGTTTTTGGGACTGGGTCCAGGACGGTTGGACTTTATTTTCTTTTATTCATGAACTGTAGAGCTTTGTTTGGACATTGGTTTGGGACAGAGAGATTTATTTAGGGAGAGGGGTGGGCCAGTTGCTGGTGGAAGGTGCGCGTTTATATTCTTTTTGTTAGAGTTAGTAAATATTTATTTAATGTTATTTATGCCTCAAATCTTTTTTGGGGTGTTTTACTTTAACTCCTGCATTTTAGCGCAGTGTGTTTTTAAAATCTGCTGGTAAGTGTGGAACAATTAGCTATGTGGTTAGGAACCCTTGTCTTGCTATTCTCCTAGCCTCTGCACTGTATTCCGCACCTTTATTTGACCCATAAGGAGTGGTGGTGGTAGATTTGCCATTTCCTATTATATTGCCTAAAAGTGCCACAATGCTCCATAGTCCTCTTATCTGAATAGATGTAGGGAGGGCTGCATGATTTCTTAAGGTGCTGTGGTGGTGGTAGTAGTAGCATGCTAGCACACTAACAGAGAAGGCATCGGAAGCCAGGTTTACCTAGGTGAACTCAAATGAAGATCCTGCATACTGAGAATGTGTTGCTTCCACCTTATCGGCACCACCAAGTGTGCGACTAATTAAAGGTGTAAATTATTAAGTCACACCCCAATAAATCACACAGCCCGGAGGAAGAAGGTTAGGGATTTGATGAATGGATGGGAAAGCGGATTTAAGAAAAGGTGTGACAAAAAGACAAACACTAGACAAACACAATATTCATCTAGACAATGATCAGTAGCCTGTTGTGGGAGGAATTGAAAGGAATGAGTATGACACAGTTAACTTAAATGGATTGTAAACATTCCATCAACCCCAGAGAGACACAAGTTATTATAATATATGTATATAAATGTTCTATCACCTAGGTTTGCAAAATAGTAAATACAAATAATGTTGGGGTGAAGCTAACGCATACAGTTCTAAAAAACTATTATTAAAAGAAAAAATGATACTAGTTTGTATTGCCAAATTGGGTCGTGCATCTGCACTCTTTTTGGATTGGCCCGCTTGAGTGCCTGCCTGGCTAAAGCGGTCTGGTAAGGTAAGCATGAGTGTTATGGTGCTTTTGCCTTTTGTACAGAAGAGAAGGCCACAGATTATAAATGTAAACAGAAATGATTAACATGATATTGTGGAATCAAGAAGGATTGAATGGAAGGTAAGCTTCATGATGAGTAGTTTACCAAGAAGACTCAGGGGAGGCAGAACAAGAGCTTAGCCCTTTGCAATCATTCCTGTCATGACTGATGTGTGATCATTTATGTGAGAGCAATTACAACAACCAACAATCACAGACAAGTGGCTGCAGGCATAGCAGGATGATCAAACTTGCAACTGTAATGATCAGTCAGTCAGTCAGTCACAAAACTTTATTCGGCAAATGCCATAAAAGTACAGACAAAAACACAAATACCACACAATAATTACGTTACAGTAAATAGATAGAAGAATAAAATAGTACCATATCTAAAACATTACGTAAACATCCGGTCTAAAATCCCATAAAATAAACAAATAAAACTCATAACATAAGGAAAATCACAATAACAGAATACAAAAATTAACTTACAATATTAACTATACATACATATACATTTAAAATGAAATGAGCCTTTTCCTAATACTTAAAGAAGCTGTAACAAAATCTAATACAAAATGACAAATTTGCCTATCTGGCAATCTCTGAAAATATATTAAAGCTTCCTTGTAATGGATGGGTCTAACAAAACGGTTGCTGGGGACCGGCAGAGCATTCCCGGGGCAGGAGCCCTTTAAATATCTACGCGGCAAGCGCGTCTCGTTGCTGGGGACCGGCAGAGCATTCCCGGGGCAGGAGCCCTTTAAATATCTACGCGGCAAGCGCGTCTCGTTGCTGGGGACCGGCAGAGCATTCCCGGGGCAGTAGCCCTTTAAATATCTACGCGGCAAGCGCGTCTCGTTGCTGGGGACCGGCAGAGCATTCCCGGGGCAGGAGCCCTTTAAATATCTAAGCGGCAAGCGCGTCTCGTTGCTGGGGGCCGGCAGAGCATTTCTGGGGCAGGAGCCCTTTAAATAACTTTGAGCGCTCCGCGTCTCGTTGCTGGGGACCGGCAGAGCATTTCCGGGGCAGGAGCCCTTTAAATATCTACGTGGCAAGCGCATCTCAAAACTGTAATGATCATCATCACCATCATTATAACATTTAGTCTACAGCAAGTGCATAATGTGATGATGCGACATAGTCTATTACATGTCTGTCTCCTCCATTTACCTACCAGAACAGGGTCCCCACCCAAACACATAGTTTCAAACTTGAGCCAGCCAGCACACACATGCAACAGGATTGCATTTCCAAAATCAAGCAATCATTGTGCCTCTCACCAGTTCACAGAGCTGAGTAGGATTCTTAGACTCATCATCCACGTTGATTTCCATGAAGTTCATAAGTTCCTTTTCTGGCAGTTGTTGAAAGTTGCCAATTCATGTTCTGAGTCCTTCCATCCTCCTCCTGACTCTGACTAAAGATTATGTTCAACTCCGTACCAACTTCTCCCAAGAGTCCCAGTCTCCCGACCCAACTGAGATATGGCGACCAGAGATATAGCGACCTGTAGTGCATAGCTGTGTTTAACAACAAGGGAAACATTGAGTAGTTTTGTTTTTGGTGCAGTCTAGATTTGTGTTTGTATGGTAAATAGACTGGTGGGGTCTATTAGGAATGTGAACCAGAACGAAGCAGTGTGAAACCGGCAAACAAATCTCACTAAGTGTGAAAGGATAAGGAAAGAAAATCACCTTCAGGAAAAATATGCTCACCCATTAGGCCACCAACATTGTATATCAAGCACAAAACAAACACAATCAAGCGTAATAATTATAGTTAAACAATAAACACCCACTCTCAGTATCGGCCACAACATGACATGAACTATCTCAACATTGAAACAAGAATCACTCATATCACTAGTTGGGGCATAGCATTACTTACCTGCTCCAATAAAGCATGATGGTATATTGCTGATCCTCTTTGATTCACGTAACGAAACACACATTGTCCAGTAAGTTGTAAATAAAATATCTGGGGCGGTCCTGCTAGGGGATAAAAGAAAGGATAGGCATGGCATGGAGTCAGGCATTGTCTCTCCAATGTCCTTGAAGGGATTTTGGGGGTGGGTGGGCTTCTTCACTGCACACTGGTCCAACTCCAACCCGGCCATGCATATGCCTAAAAAGGTGGTGGTTCATCAGTCAGTGAGACACAAACAAACAAAATAATAATGTTCTCCCAGATAGCCATATCCTTTTTTTTTCATTTTTTTTTTCCTCTAAGCAGTTTGTCGATAGAAAGAAGAAAGTTCTATGGTGGCCCTGGTCTACTCAGTAGTCAGAGAAGTAGAGTTCGTCCTCAAACTGAGGTGGCTCGCCCAACTGTTGGTCATCTAACACACTACCATGACCTGAGTCTGACCAATCAACTTCATCCACATGTTGTACTTCAGGTATGCTATAATTTGGGGCTATAAAGTGCTGATACATTTTGATCGTGGTCAATTTCTCGATATTTTGGGGCAAAAGCCTCGTCCTTCTCAATGTGACAACTGCACCAGCTGCACTGAACACATGATCCACAGACACATTGGCTACAGAGCAAGCCAGATACTTTATTGCTAGCCTGCTGAGCACTGGCCATTGGCGCCTCTTCCCATACCTATATACCCATGGGTTTTGATCCAAAAAGGCCTCTGTTGGGTCATCCAGGTAGGCCTGGACCATCCTCTCAATAGTCATTTGCTCCACCATGCTCGACCTCTTTTGCCTTTGCCTCTGCAGTGGACCTAGGCCCTGACTTTGGAAACCAATCAAATACAGATTTTCGGGATGATGCTTGTTCCTGGTGTTTGTTTTGGCTGCTGTGAGTCAACAACACTGTCCGCTGGCTCTATGAAAGTTGTACACTTCACTCTAGAACTTCTGCCCGTGTGTGACAACGTTGGCCCAGCTTTTCTTTTATTAGGCCACTGGCTTGCTCATCAATTCATGTCTTGTAGGTTGAAATATCCCAGCATAAGAAAGGAATGAAAGTGGCCAGTAGTTGTTTGTACAGTGGGTCAAGCATTGTGGCCAGATGTAATGTTTGGATGACACTGTGTTTCATTATGACATTGGCGGTGACTGTTAAAGTGGCGGTAATACCGCCAACAGGCTGGCGGTAATTTCTGCCAAATTATGACCATGGCGGTGAAACCTCCTATAGACAGCCAATGTACCACACCTACCGCCAAGGCGTTAACACCACTGACCACGGATGCAGCCATAAATGGCCAGGCAGAAGCCAAGGTTCCACCCACCATATTATAACATAGCAAACCGCCAGGATTTCCGGGGCGATACCAACGCCATCAAAAGCCTTGCGGAAACACTGCACAGACAACAAAAGACTCATGAACAGGGACACAGAGGATTCCGCCACCACCATGGAACCGGAACTTCAAGTCTTCCTGATGCTCTACTACGCCATGGCCGTCCTGGAACACCAACATCGACCAAGACAACAACAATGAGTACAGCCGCCTAACACACAATGGAGGGAAGAACGAAAAGGAGTGTGACACACACGCACAACACACACCATTCACACACACACCATACACAGAACCAGCTGCAGGGTAAAACCAATGTCACAGGACCCACGTTAAATTAAAACAAGGACAACAATTAGAGTGAATGAACACTGTAATTTGCTGCCACCAGCCACCATAATGTTAAATCAAATAAAAATGCAGGCGTCAATGTCCAGATTGGACCAAAGGCCAGTCCAAAGTACAAAAGGGCCACATTGCCACAGGGCACAGTCCAAGGCCCAACTTGACTTGTGACATAACATGGACTCCACTGTTCAGGGGCATCATGTTGGAAATGGGCAGGCACCTCAGGGGGAAGGGGTGTGGAGGGGTACCTCAGCTGAAGTGGGTAATATGCCCCCTGATTCTGGAGGGGGCTCTTTGCCCAACAGTCCCTGGAGGGAAGTTCAAGGCCACAGTCTCTGAAGTGGGTACATGCCTCTGGTTCTGGAGGGGGGTCGTTGCCCAATTGTCTCTGGTGGGAGTGCAAGGCCACAGTCTCTGAAGTGGGTAACTGGAGGGGGCTCCTTGCCCAATTGTCTCTGGTGAGGAGTGCAAGGCCACAGTCTCTGAAGTGGGTAACATGCCCACTGGTTCTGGAAGGGGCTTCTTGGCCAATTGTCTCTAGTGGGGAGTGCAAGGCCACAGTCTCTGAAGTGGGTAACACACCCACTGGTTCTGGAGGGGGCTAATTGCCCAACAGTCCCTTGAGGGTGGCCTACATGCCCTCTGCTGGAGGTGAGGGCTCCCTGCCCTCTGCTGGTGGAGGTGTCTCCTTGGTTGCCTCTATTGGAGGTGAGGGCTCCCTGTCCTCTGCTGGTGGAGGTGTCTCCTTGGCTGCCTCTGCTGGAGGTGATGGCTCCCTGCCCTCTGCTGATAGAGCTGTCTCCTTGGCTGTCTCTGCTGGATTTGTGGGCTCCTTGCCCTCAGCTGCTGGAGGGGGGCCCTTGCCTTTCTTTGGTGGTTGATTGTGAACTTTGCATTTCTTTGGTGGTGGAGTGGGAACCTTGGCTTTCTTTGGTGGTGGGGGGTATTCTTGGCTCTCTTTAGTGGTGGAGGGGGATCCTTAGCACTCTTTGGTGGTGGAGGGTGATCCTTGGCACTCTTTGGTTGTGGAGGGGGATCCATCTGTCCCTTCTTGTGACGGGCCCCCTTGGCCTTTGACAGGTGACTTGTGTCCTTGCCTCCAGGACAAGGAGGTGCCTCCACAGTCCCCGTCCAATGTCCCTTGGTTTTAGCCACTCTAGTCCTCCCTTTCTGAGGCTGAGGTGTGCTCTTACTGGGAGTGGCTGCCATCACACTCTGAGGCCCCTTTGTGCCAGCAGCTGATTTTTTGGTGGGAGCATTGGCAGACTGTTTGGCTGAGGTGCTGGGCTGTGTCGTTGGGACTGTGCTCTTACAGGCAGGATGGTGTGGTGGAGGGGGAGGGAAGAGGTCAAGTTGGGCAAGGAAAAGCTTCTTAGGGATGCTAGGGCAGGATGTGGGAGGAGGGATGGGAGTGGAGGAAGAGGGAGTGGTTGCATGTCTGCTGGACTTGGGTGCAGGTGCATGGACAGTGTGTGTTTGAGGTGGATGGCTGTTGGGTATCTGAGTGCAAGGGTTTGTGTCTCTTAGGAGGAGGGGCAGACAGGGTGGGAGAGGACAAACAGGACGCATTGATGGATGTTGTGGAGGTGTCTGCAAGTGAGGTGTTTGTGCTGCAAGATGTGGTGATGGTGGTGGGGCTGTTGATGCAGTGTATGCAGCTGTGGGTGTGGATTTGACTGTGAGGGAGGAGGAGGAAGAGGAGAGGGGGAGACAGTGGAGGCAGTGGATGTTGTTGTGTGTACAACTGTCTGTTGTTTGTGTGAGTGCTTGTGGCCTGAAGTGTGCTGCCTGTGTTTGTCTGTGCCACTCCTGAGTGATGTGTTGTGTGCATGCTTGTCTGTATGTGTGCATGGGATGTGTTGGGATTGAGGAGACTGGGACTGGGAGGTGGTAGTTGGAGGGGGACGGTAGGAACAGGGACACTGGCTGCCATCAGAGAGGACACCAGAGCCTGAAACAATCTCTGTAGGGCCACCAACCCACTGTGATTGCCCTCCAGGAATGCATTGCATTGCTGCATCTGGGATGCCAGCCCCTGGAAGGCATTCACTATGGTTGACTGCCCTACACATGGATCTCAGGAGGTCATTAGCAGGGCTCAGAGGTGTCAGAGTCTGAGGGGCCTGGGGTGAAGGAGATACCCACCCTCCTACAGGAGCAGACACGGGCAACTCGGTGGGGGGCTACTGGGAGGGCAGTGCTGGTACGGGGGCTGGGGTGGTTCCAGAGGTGTCCACCACTACCAGGGAGCTTCCGTCAGAGGTGGAATTGGAGTGAGTGTTGTTATCTCCTGTATCCGCCGTGGTGCTCCCCTCGCCCTCCGTCCCAATGATCCCCTCGGCGTCGGTCGACTCTGCCTCCTGTGTTCTGTGGGATGCAGCTCCCTCTGTCGCTGTTGCCCCTGCTCCTCCAGAGATGGTTCTCAGGAGGTCAATAGCCACCTCACTCAGGGCTGCAGGGCTGACTGGGACAGGGCCTGAGGTACCTAGGGTGGAAGAGATGCCCACCCTCCTGGGTAAGCAGGCACGGGCAACTCAGTGATGGGCTAATGGGAGGTTGGTGCTGGTACAGGTGGGTGGTGGCTGTACCTAGAGCTGGGGTGGTCCCAGAGGTGCCTGCCACCACGAGGGAGCTCCCATTGGAGGAGGAATCAGAGTCAGTGTTGTCACCTACTGTCTCCGCCGTGGTGGTCCCCTCGCCCTCCGTCCCACTGGTTCCCTCTGCGTCGGTGGACTCTGTCTCCTGGGTCCTGTGGGATGCAGCTCCCTTAGTCACCGGCTTCTCCACCAGATGATGCTAATGCACACATGGAGAGGATGACAGAAAGAAAAGGGGGGGAGAGAAAGGGAGCACTGGGTCAATCACAGCACCAAGACCACACATTATCATCACACATAGGGTTCAAGATTGAGCACTATGCACCACACTGGCATTCCATTGGCTAGGTACCACAGCAAGATAAGAGCCAACCACCACCATCTGCACCCCTCCTGGGTCCCATTAAGCCCTTACCATAAACCCATTTATCTTGAGCTGGACCACGCAGCAATATCTGAGCTGGCATTAAGGGGCACCCACTAACTGAAACCCACCACGAGGATCCCATGCCAGGCAACAAAGATTGGTTGTTACACACACTGTACTCACCCCCTTGTGGATGCTGTGCTGCCCTCAAGCACCCATCCAGCTCTAGGTAGGCCACTGTCAGTATGCGGGCCATCGGGGGGGTCAGGTTCCGACGGGCACCCCTTCCTCATTGGGAGCCCATCCCCAGCTGGGCCTTCACGGTCTTCTGGGCCCAGCATATCAGGTCCTCTCACCTTTTCCTGCAGAGGGTGCTCCGCCTGCTATAGACCCCAAGGGTCTGCACGTCCTTGGTGATGGCATGCCACAGTCCCTTCTTCTGATGGGTGCTGACCTGCAGAGGTAATACAGACAGGAGGACACCATTAACCATACAATCTACCAGTCATAAACATGTTCCATAATACCATTTCCCCTCAAATGGCACATAGATCACCCAGAACCCTGCATGTCCATTATCACCAGACATATCCCCCACCCAAATGACACACTGCCAGCACACACATCTCCATGCAACCTTGTTGCATGCTTCATGCCCATGGTGTACTCACCTGTTGGTCTGGAGGCCCATACAGCTGTCCATACAGGGGTTGGACCCCATCCACCAGGGCTCTAACTCTTCTGAAGTGGGCCATGGTAGGTTCCAAACACAGGTCACTGCAGCACACACAGTGGAAGTGTTGTCCTGTGTAAAGTCAGGAATCAAGTGAGGTTATAGACAGAAAATGGCGGTTCCGTCCGCTGCGATATACATCGTCACCACCATCGGTGATCCTCATTGGACACTGTTCTCCATAGAGCCCCATGTAAACCAATAGCATGGCGGTGCAAGACCGCCTTCCGCCATGACGGCCAATGCCAGTGGAGTTACATCACTTCCACCTGTCCCTACATACAGGACAGGGAGTCGCAATTTTATGGTGGTGGCCTACAATCTGAAATTGGAAACTGCGTCATTGCTATCAATTGTACATACATTGCCATTTACATTGTCCAATTGCATACATGCTCAGTTACACTGAGGTGGTGGTTCCATTGTTCAGTTTGTGACACCCTTCTCACTCTTGTGTCCTTTAGATACCTGCCACTGCAGAGGAATAGGAGAGGAGTAATGAGTGCAGTTTCTTCTGCATGTGGACAGTAAGCTGCTGACTATGTGGTATGTTTTTAGAAAGTCCTGTACAATGATGTTGATGCAGTGCGCCAAACACAGGCCCCTGAAATAGCCGCTATCTGAAATAGCGTAACCATATAATTGCCATTGTCCATGGCAACAAATCCAGTGTTAAGCCCTCTCTGGCTCAGCCCTTCAAAGACCTTGTTGTAAAGTAATCCAAGATGTTTGCAGCTATATGGGATTTCTCCATGGTGAACTTAACTGCTGTTGCATGTTTCCGAGCACCAGTAAACATTTCAGCAGTGTCTAAACCTGCAGATATAATTTATCTAACCCCCACAAAAGAGATCCAGTGTGCAGTGATGCACATGTAATCAGTGGCTTGGCAACTTGTATACATGTCTGTAGTCAGGTGGATTGTGTGGACAGCACTCTGCTGCAAAGCTTGTCCAACCAGTTCTAGCACATCGTGATGTATCGCTAGAACAGCAACTCTGGGAAAATAGATCCTGCTGGACACAACAAATTCTAGAAATCCACTCCTTCCACAAAAGAAAAATGGAGGAGGTCCAGCACTAACATTTTAGCCAGCTTCCCATTGTACAAACGTTCCATGAAGTGGCTGTGTTCATACTGCCCCTCCTGCCTAAACATGCCAGTAATAGTAGCCTGGCTGTTTTTCTTTATTGGTGCAAAAGATGGAGACAACTTCAAAGCATATGGTGGTGGTAGGCTCAATGTGTGACTTAGCAGGGCACCCACTGTGTGTTCTTGCCTTGGTGTCTCGGCTTGGCTCTGAGTCTTCTTGTGGCATTGCAATGTTGCTGATGTGGGCAACAATACTACTGCACCGCTGGGTACAGGGCTGATTTGTGTAACAAAAATGTCTCCCTTTTCTTCACCTTCACCTCCCCCCATTATTGGATCATGGTCCCTACTCTCACCACCTTCACCTACACCACTTGTAGGTTTTTGGCCGCTAAGCTGCGCCTCCCAGCAGATTGTGTGGTGTTTTTTCAAATAGGTTGTTTGGCCTCCTGTGCCATAGTTTGTACCAAGCTTACCCTGACTAACACTCCCTCGGCAAATGGAGCATATGGCAATGTTCTGCTCCTTTTCACTAACTGTAAAGAAGTCCCAAATGCAAAGGTCAACTTGCCATTGCCAATGTCAGAAGAAGTGGTGGAAGGTGGGTATTTTGATGATGTTTGCCTCTCTGCAGTGCCTACTTCTACTGAGGTGGCTGTTGATGTAGGTTTACTGCCGGGGCCTTGTTGTAAATATGGAAGCTGGTAGTGGTGGTGGTATTTGTGCCTTATCCCTCAGAGCAGGTTGAAAAGATGGGGTACTATCATACTCCACTGGGGCTTGGCTAACATCCATGATGACGGACTCTTTGTCAGACTTGTTATCTTCCTCTTCTTCATCCTTAACTCTAAGGCTTTGAGGAACCTTCCTTTTCACTCCTTGCTTCTCCTGGCGTGTCTCAGACTGAGGTGGCATCCAAGTCAATCAATCAATCAGGGATTTGTAAAGCGCGCTACTCACCCGTGAGGTTCTCAAGGCGCTGAGGAGGGAGAAAGTGAGGGGGGGCGGTGCTGCTACTGCTTGCACATCCAGGACTTGAGAGCTTTCCTGCAGGTAAGGAGGTCTTTGGTCTGGTGCAGGTGGGGGGGAGGAGTGTTCCACATTTTGGCAGCAAGGTGTGAGAATGATCTACCGCCGGTTGTAGTTCTGAGGATGCATAGAACGGTTGCGAGGGTGAGGTCGGCGGAGCAGAAATGCCGGGTAGGGGTGTAGAAGGAGAGTCGTCTGTTGAGGTATTCTGGTCCAGTGTTGTGCACTGCTTTGTGAGCGTGGGTGAGGAGTTTGAAGGTGATTCGCTTGCTGACTGTTTTTTCAGGTGGTCTGTGATGTGGCAGTAGCAGGGAATGTCCAGGATGAGGCATGCGGAGGCTTTCTGGATGCGTTGCAGTCTCTTCTGGAGTTTGGCCGTGGTTCCTTCGTAGAGGGCATTGCCGTAGTCCAGTTTGCTGCTTACGAGGGCTTGGGTGACTGTTCATCTGCTTTCGATGGCTATCTATTTGTAGAACTTTCGGAGCATACAGAGGGTGTTGAAGCAGGAGGAGGAGATGACGTTGACTTGCTGGGTCATGGATAGTGAGGGGACCAAGATGAATCCTAGGTTGTATGCATGGTCAGTGGGAGTCGGAGCGCTTCCGAGAGTGGCAGGCCAACAGGAGTCATCCCATGCAGAGGGGGTGGAGCCGAAGATGAGGACTTCCGTCTTGTCGGAATTGAGTTTGAGGCAGCTGCTCTTCATCTATTCGGCGATGGCCTTCATTCCTTCGTGGAGTTGGGTCTTGGCGGAGTCCTTGGTGAGGGAGAGCATCAGCTGGATGTTGTTGCCGTATGAGATGATGTTGAGGTTGTGGGGTCGGGCGATGTTAGCGAGTGGGGCCATGTAGACGTTGAAGAGGGTCGGGCTGAGGGACGGACCCTGGGGTACGCCTCCGAGCGGAATGGGGGGAGGCAAACTTTCTGGGTTCTGCCGGTGAGAATGGAGGTTACCCAGTCCAGGGCTCTGTCGTGGATTCCAGCATTGCTGAGGCGTGAGCATGCGGTGTGGTGGCAGACGGTGTTGAACGTGACCGAGAGGTCCAGGAGGATGAAGGCTGTGGTTTCGCTGCTGTCTAGTATGGTTCTGATGTCGTCGTCGGCAGTGATGAGGGCGGTTTCGGTGCTGTGGTTGCTGCAAAATCCAGATTGGGAAGGGTCCAGGGTGCAGTTCTCCTCTAGGAAGCAGGTTAGTTGTCTGTTGACGGCCTTCTCGATTACTTTTACCAGGAAGGGGAGCAGGGAGATAGGCCAGAGGTTCTTTTGGTTCTTTTTTTGCAGAGGGCGTTGATCTTGGCGTGTTTCCAGCTCTCCGGGAAGGTGGCGAACTCGAAGGAGCTGTTGATGATCTTCCGTAGTTGGGGTGCGATGACGGAGCTTGCTTTGTTGAGGATGTGGTGAGAGCAGGGGTCATATGGAGAGCCGAAGTGGATGGTGTTCATGATTTTGATGGTGTCGTTGTCATTGACGGGGGTCCAGGAGAGCAGGAGATTGGTCGGGGGTGAATCTGTGGTGCTAGTGGTTGCCTGGGGGGGCCTGGGTGCTGAAGCTGTTGGGGATGTCTGCAATCTTGCGATGGAAGTAGGAGGCTAGGGAGTCACAGAGGTCTTGGGATGGCGGGATGTCATTGACGTTGGAGCTGTGGTTGGAGAGTTCCTTCACAACGTTGAAGAACTCCTTGTGGCTGTGTGCATTGTTGTTATTTCGGTCTTTCAAGGCGGTTCTTTTGGTGGCTCGGATTAGTTTGTGGTGTCTGCGGATTGCGTTTTTGAAGACTGTGTGGTTGTCCAGAGTCTGATCTTGGGGTCACTTTCTTTTGAGGCTTCGGCAACTTTGCTTAGATTTGTGGAGGTCGGTGGTAAACAAAAAGGCCTTTCTGTCGGTACGTCTATTGCAGGGATTCTTGATTCGTGCGAGAGTATTGGCACAGGTGTTGACCCATTGCGTGAAGTTGCAGGCATATGCATCATTGTCAATGGCGTCGATGGGTGAGTTCTGGGAGAGGGTCGCCATAAGTTGCTCTTCTGTGACCTTGTTCCAACTGTAGTGGGGGATCCGTTATGGGTGGTCGTGTGTTGTGGGTTTCTTGAAGGGGAAGTGGATGCAGCGGTGGTCTGTCCAGTGGAGTGAGGTGGTGTGGCTCAAAGAGACGTGATTACTGGTGGAGAAATTAGAGTTGAGTGTGTGTCCTGCGGAGTGAGTTGGTATCGTGACGAGCTGTTTGAGGCCGAGGTTGGAGAGGTTGTTGAGCAGGCTGGTGGTGTTGTTGTTGTTGGTGTTCTCGAGTTGGAAGTTTAAGTCTCTAAGGAGTATGTAGTCAGTGGATGTGTTGTTAATTGAGGTGCTGAACTGCTGTTGTGGGCCGGAGGGCTTGTAGACGAGGGTCCCTTGGAGGGTGGTGTTTGGGTCAGTGTGGATTTGGAAGTGCAGGAGTTCAGCGGTGCTGAGGGTGTCTTCGGTGTTGGTTGTGATCCTGAGGGTGTTCTTGTGGATGATGGCGATGCCTACTCTTGGTTTGTTGGAGCGGTCCCTGTGGGTGATCTTGTAGCCATCCGGGATGGCTATGGTGATGTCAGGGGAGGGAGGGGAGTCCAGGTCTCGGTCAGGAAGGCGATGTATGGGGAGGCTGAGTCGTGTAGGTTCCATAGCTCTACTGCATGCTTGTGGACGGAGCAGATGTTGAGGAGGATACATCTGAGATGGTTGCGTTCTGCCTTGGTGGTGTGTCTGTGACGTGGAGGCTGGTGAAGGTGCAGTTCTGGCAGGAGAAGGGTCCGCAGGTGGTCTGCGTGGAGGCTTGAAGGCAGGTGGGAGAGCGCCCAGTGTTGAGGGTGTGGAGGGTGGCGGCGTCGTAGTGAAGACATGCGTGGCTGCGGTGGGGGGGTGGGAGCCAGGGGTTCTGTTGCTGGGCACGGTCCAGGCACGGGCGAGTGCAGACGGGCTTGCCTTTGGTGCACCCGCTGAGTGGCCACACAGTGACGGCCATTAAGTAGGGAGGTGGGGGGAGGAGAGGACAGCTGGGAGGCAGGAGGGGGCCAAAAAACTGCCCGAAAAAGGGGGCAGGTCGAAAAGGGGGGGGATCCAAAAAAGGGGGTGGGACCGCAGGGGCAGCAGCAGCGGGGGAGAGAGAGAAAGAGGGTGAGAGTGAAAGTGAGAGAGAGAGAGCGGAGTGAGAGAATAACAAGGAAAAGGAGCACTAATGGACAGTGGTGGAGCAGAGAGCAAAGCAAAGCAAAGCAAAAGGAGGAGAGAGGCAGAAGGTAGCCTAGTAGGAAAGCAGAGCTCTCCCACTAGACACCAGGGATGAGGTGCAGGCAGAAGCCTGCGGGTGGAGGATGGCCTCAAACTCCTGACAGGGGTCAGGAGTTCAGAGGAGCCAGAGAAAGGATTCTACTTAAAGGGTGGAGCCAAAGGAGGCAGAGCAATGCACTGACCAGGTCAGTGGTATTGCTCAGCCTACCACGCAGCGGCCGCCATTAAGTAGGAAGGTGGGGGGAGGAGAGAACAGCTGGGAGGGGGGCGAAAAACGTCACGAAAAAGGGGCAGAGCTGAGAAGGGGTGGGGCCGCTGGGGCAGCAGCGGGGGAGAGACAGAGGGGGATAGTGAAAGTGAGAGAGAGAGAGAGTGGAGTGAGAGAAAAGCAAGGAAAAGGAGCACTAAGGGACAGTAGTGGAGCAGAGAGCAAAGCAAAGCAAAGCAAAAGGAGGAGAGAGGCAGAAGGTAGCCTAGTAGGAAAGCAGAGCTCTCCCACTAGACACCAGGAATCAGGCGCAGGCAGAAGCCTGCGGGTGGAGGAGGGCCTCGAACAACTGACAGGGGTTAGGAGTTCAGAGGAGCCAGGGAAAGGGCTCTACTTAGAGGGTGGAGCCACGGGAGGCAGAGCAATGCACTGACCAGGTCAGTGGAGTCTTGATAATCAGAAGGGCAGCTTGGAAAAGAAGATGGCAGACATCTGGAAGACAGTGGATCTTGTGAAAGAGGGGTTTATTTGAATTACTCAGCATAAAGCTCAACATCCTCCTGATGTGCTCCTTCTTCGGGAGGACCTGGCTGGCTGCAGCTGTTGCTGTCCACTGAGCTGAGTTTCTGGTAATGATTCGGTACTTGAGAGAGAGATGAGCCCAATTCAACGTCACTGCACATCAGCAATGCTTTGATTAAAGAGCCTGCCTCTGTGCCATACATGGACTTGGGCCTAGTTTGAAGTGGGGCCGCGATGTGAGAGTGCTGCTCCCAGCTTGCTCCCTAGAAACCAGTGCAGCATGCACACATTTTTGCATGAAAAAGGACTGAGCAACAACAGTGGTGGGAAGCTCCTTCTTATCACTGGCCCCTTTCTTGGTAGTGGCTTTCTTTGGGGCCATCTTGAAGCTGGCAGCTGGCAGTAGCGCTTAGCTTCACAAGCTGAAGAGACGTCCATGTCGTGAGTGCGGTCACGTGTCCCGTCATTCACAGGTCTTCTGTCTAGCAGTATTGTGGGTGAATTCTCTTTCTCTTCATGCACCTAACTGCATGAAGAACATCAGTGAAATATGCATTTTTGCAGGTGAATTAGTAGAAGAAACAATATTATTTGGTGGTTACTTAAATTATAAATATTTAACAATACAATGTATCCATTCGTAAAACCACACCAACATTAACTTTCATCATGTAAACTCAGGAAAGATAAGAAAGAGCAACAACTACAGTGTACAGAATGTAATTGTTAGCTTTATGTGCATCGAGTTGGCATGTGGCACTCAGGGAGGTGCTGGTGACAAATGGAATAATCCTTGAATAATGTTGTGCAGCTGTGCGACTATAGCAGACATAAGAAAAAATGAATAAAAAAAAAAGATCAAAAAATTAAATAAAAAATGTTAATTTATTTTTTGAAAAAATCTAAAACTTAAAAAAATAATTATTAATAATAATAATTATTATTATTAAATTAAATGAAATCAAATTTGTGAAACAAATTATTCAAAAAATAATAACAATTCAAAAAATACAGTTGCTGATGTACTAAGGAAAGGGGACTATAATGAAAAACCACTGGTATTTGGGTGGCAAGGATTGGTGCAGGCGAAAAATGCCAAAAGAAAAACACATATAATATAATATAATGTAATATAATATAATATAATATAATATAATATAATATAATATAATATAATACACTGTTCATACAGTACATTTAGTAATGAGCATTGACCTACTAGGCCTCAAGCATAACACACAAAATGTCCGCCATCCACATGGTCAAACAAGAACCAGGAAGGGGGCATGGGCCTCAACCATAACACACAAAATGGTGCCAGCCACATGGTCAAACAACAACCAGCAAGGAGGCATGGCCACCACAACAAAGAAGAATACAGGCAGGCCCGCTGGCTGCCTACACATAATGGCTGCCAGCCACATGGTCAAACAACAACCATCAAGGAGGCATGGCAACAATAAAGAACACGAGCAGGCCTAAAAGCACACTGGCTGCCTATACAAAATGGCCACCAGCCACATGGTCCAACAGCAACAACAACAAGCAAGGAGGCACGGCCTCAACAACAAAGAATGTGCAGGCCCATGACAAAAGCACACTGGCTGCCTACACAAAATGCTCACCAGCCACATGAACAAGCAGGATGAAGAAAAAAAAAAACTAACTCATATTGGATTATAATTGACAATACAAAAAGGGCCCCTGGCTACATGGCATAGGGAACAAAGACAAATTGTGGCCTATGGAAAACACTCTCACACTGGACAGACAAAGGAGGTATTTGTACAGGAGTAAAAAACAGCATTAAGTCAGCAATACCAAAAACAAAAATGTATTGAGCTAAAAAAGCAAATTTTAAAACAACAACACACATTATGTAAAGGCATCAAATAAATTACCCCACCTTACGCTGTTTACAGAAAAAAAAATGTGAAATACAGCCAAACAACATTTTGTAATTATTTAATCCAGTGCTATTCATTGTCTAAATGATGTTTTAGTTCAACAGACACCACAAATAGTTGTTTCATCTTGCACCCATGAGTACTACTGGCCTGGGCCTACAGCTGGAAGGCCTATTCAACTGAACTAAATGAATATTGAAAATTCACAGAACATGGAGAAAATGTACTGTACTGTGAAATATGTTTCCTTTAAAGAAGAAAAAGTACAGGTAAAACAATAACTAGGTCCCTACTGAAACTGCAAGCCACCCACCGCAACAAATTTAAAAAATCGAATAAAAGTACAGATAAATCCTGGTGCATGCCTTCTATCAAACAAACAAGTTGTACAACACCCGTATAAAGTGTTTTTTAACTTACTTGTGAAATCTCAAATACAACAAAGTTGTTAAATCCAATGATACATCCAGGAGACAAAAGAGTGATCCTTCCAGCTCGAAATCCAAGTGAAAAGTGACCAGGAGATGGACAAAGCACTTGGAGGAGCCTGCTGGACAGGAACCGGAAGTTGGAGTGTCTGGGGCACTTCCTCTTGTTGAAAAAAAATACAAATTTAAAAGTACTACTCGCACAAAAAAAGCAACACAAACAGTCCATTGGAGAAGGTTTTAAACTCGAAATTGTCTTTTTGAGGAGATTTTAGCTGCTTGAGATTCTTCAGGTTGCAGCTGCGGTCGATTGCACTCACTCACGCTTGCCTACATCACACAAAGTTGCACAGGAGGTTGCTGGCATGCACAAAATCTCATGGGTGGGTCGAAAATCTTGTTTGTGCTCGTGAGTGGCTGGCAGTCTCTCATTGTGCTTCCTACACACACAAAATGACATCAAGCGCATTATCGGTTTCGGCCAAATTCTGCAAACTCCACAAGTGGAGCAGAGTTTTTTACCCTGGCTTACTTTTAATTACATATTGCCCTCCTATATAGCACCCTTTCCTAGGCCCTACCTTATGAGTAACATATATAATAAAAGGGAAATGTAACTCTTGGCAGGAGGGTTTAAAGACCAAGTGGACATGCCAGTGTAATTGCACATACAGGCTTTGCACTAGCAGGTCTGAAACATGTTTAAGGGCTACTTGAATGGTGGCACAACCAGTGCTGCAGTCCCACTAGAAGCATTTAATTTACAGGCTCTGGGCACATGTAGTACAATTTACTAGGGACTTATAAGTACATTAAATATTCCTGTTCATTGTCTTTGTGGGTCTGGTGAGCCTCTGCCCATGCTCTCAAAGCCTTCTGGAGCTCTGCCTTCCAAGAGCTCCTTTTGACAAACAACCTCCTCTCCTGGCAGAATCCTTTGAGCTGGACCAGTGAGTAGCTCTCTAGGTTAGCCAGGTCAAACTCCAGCTTAGCAGGTGGGGTCACAGACCAAAAGAAAAATGGTAATAGGGAAAATTTGGAAAAATGAAAAGTGTTATTCAGGGGCACTTGTTTCGAAATATCCTCAGTATGGAGTAGTAGTGAACACGAAGGGCCTGATTATAAGTTCAGCGGTTGAACTGCCCAAACTCCAATACAGTGGTGGGGAGGTGGCCGTCAAGCCAGCGGCCTCACCTCTGTCGTATTACGATGTTTCTGCTGGGCTGACCAGCGGGAACAGTGCAGCTGGTGCCGAGGGCAATGCCGTCGCACACAGCACTCTTGGAATGAGCACTGTCTGCAATATCAGACAGTACGCATACTGAGAGGGCTGATACGGGAGCCACTGCACTACCCCCAGCATGATCATGGGCAGTGCAGGGGCCACCGTGGCCCCAACTCTGCCTTTTTGCCATCCTTTTCATGGCAGGAACCTGGTCATGAAAAGAAAGAAAAGAAAGTTGTGCTTTCACCTCCGCCAACCCCTCGGAATCTTTGATCCTGGCTGTGGAGGTGGTCTCCTGGTGGTCCGACCATCAGGTTCGTACTGGCAGTTGGACCACCATGATTGCAGCAGTTGGACCACCACCACAAGTTTGGTGGTCTTAGGACCGCCAAACTCATCATCAGGCCCTAAGTCATTGCATAGCACTGAACAGACACAAGTCCTAGCCTCACCGCTGATCACCAATGTTAGATCTTGAGTTTCTGCTGGCAGAGATAAGCACCCTGTCCACGCAGGATCCGCAATCCTAGTCAGGGTAAGTCTGATACATACCATAAATTAACGTGTGCTCCCCCTATGGTAGCTTGGCACAGAGCAGGCAGGCTTAATTTAACAGACAATGTGTAAAGTTTTTGTGCAACATTTCAAACAGTAACATAGTGAAAACAACACAAAAAGTCTCCACACCAAGTTAGAAAACAGATTGTATATTTTTTATGAACAAAGCAAGACCAAAACGACAAAAAGCATGAAGTGCCAAATGGGGCTATCTGGTTGTGCCAGAGTGGGACAAAGTCAAGAGTTCAGGCTGACCACAATAGAGCAGAGGCCAGTTACAGGGACCAGGCAAGGCCCACTCAACAAAAGTGCTTTTTTTTTCTTTTTTTTTTTTCTTTTATTTGTTTTTTTTATAACAAACTTTTTTAGGCGATTTGGTTAAAAGGGCTGGGTTCCGAATATTATGCTCTTGGCACATTAGTACCCGAAAATCAATAAAAAACTTGGAGCCCACGGAGTATTCTAACTTAAAGCTAGCATAATAGTGTGCAAAGAAAGCATATTAATAATCTTTGAAATTGGGTAAGGCCAGTCCCCCCTTCTCCTTATCGGCATACAGTATACTCAAAGCGGCTCGAGCTTTTCGGTTCTGCCAGATAAAGGAGCGAAATAGGGATACCAGTTTTTTAAAAAGGGTTGCGTTAAAACACACAGAATGGCTGCAAACAAGAAATTAAAAAGTGGTAAAATTGACATTTTAATTAATGCGATGCAGCCTAATATCGAGAGAGGAAGAGGCCTCCAACGAGTGAGTAAAGCCTGAGTTTTCTGAAGTAGAGGAGTGAAATTCAGCTCATAAAGATCACTTATATTGGCCGAATAGAAAACCCCCAAGTATCTCTTTGGGTTGAGGTTTACACATTCTCTTAATTCAGGAAGAAGACAATTAGGAGTAGTGCCACAAAGAATGATGTCCGTCTTGGTCCTATTAATCTTATAGCCACGAATTTGCTGAAATTCTTTAAATATATTGAAGGTCGCTTCCTGAGAGGAGTATTTTGTGTCCAAAAACAAAATAATATAATCTGCATAAAGTTTAATTTTTCCCATTGATTTTAGCGGTGCCTGAACCTGAGTATTCTGTCTAATTTTAATGGCAAGTGGTTCAATAAAAAGGGCAAATAAAATAGGGGATAGTGGGCACCCTTGTCTAGTCCCTCGTTGTATTTGAAGCTGTCCCACAGACTTTGAGTTTATAATAATATTAGCCTCAGCATTTGGGTACAGCCTTTGAATTAAAGAGATCACTTGAGTGGGTACCTTATAACTGGATAAAATTAAATAAAGCGTATCCCAGACTACCAAATCAAAGGCTTTCTCTGCGTCCAGCAGAAGAATAATGGCAGGGATTTTATTAGTCGTAAAATAATCAAGAGCCTCTGCTAAATAGTGCGTGTTTGTAGCCAGTTGTCGACCAGCCACAAAACCATTTTGATTGGGATGCACCAGTTTATTAATTACCCCATTAAGCCTATTAGCCAATAGTTTTGTCATAATTTTATAGTCTGTCTTTAACAATGAAATTGGACGGTAAGCATTTGGATCCTCCCTATCTTTATTTTTCTTAGGGAAGCTAACCACATTCCCTGTGTGCCAAGTTCTGGGGATTTCCTCGCCTTGTAATATACCGTTTAAGAGGGCTAAGAACTCCTCAGCAAATACATTTATGAGAGTCTTATAGAACTCAGCCGGGAAGCCATCCGGGCCACAGGTTTTCCCTGTGGGGAGATCCTTGACTACATCTAGAAGTTCCGGCTTTGTAAATGGTTGAGACAATCCCCTACGGTCCTCCTCTGAAAGAGAGGGAATACTAAGGCCCGACAGGAATATCTCGGTGGTCCTGAAATCTATAACTGAAACGTCACTATAGATTTGTTTATAGTGCTCCAGCATGATTTGGTCAAGGTCCCGAGGCTCAGTGCACCTAGCCCCAGTGATTGGGCATCTTAAAGCGTGTATAACATTGCCAGCGATACGATCTCTAGCTTGCCATGCCAAGAATTTTCCTGTAAAATTGCTTTCTTCATAACTTTTCTGTTTATAAGATCCATATTCTATATCAACTTTAAAAAAAAAAAATCCCGCTGACGCTTTCTTGGCAGCTTCGAACACCTTTCTATTAATATCCGAAGGAGCATTCAAATAAGAGATTAGACACTTGTGAACTACATCTTCCAGTGCCGCAGTTTGTTGTTTCAGAGCCCGTTTATCAGCTACCTCTTTAACGATCACCCGGCCCCTGAAGTAAGCCTTAAATGCATCCCAGACTATTGCTGGGGTTGACGACCCCTGATTGCGTTGAAAAAATTCCCTTATTTCAGCCTGTGAAGTTTGTATCCACCCTTCTTCCGTCAAAAGGCGGAGATTGAAAATCCACCTTTTAATCTGCGGTGGTTTAATTGTAGAGTGGAGTGAAATATCCAGCAGCAGAAGGGCATGATCTGAAAGACCAGAATGCAGGACGTATTGAGATCGAAAACACAGAGTTTCAGAGATCAAAAAGAAATCTATACGCGAGGAGCTTTTAAACCGTGAAGAGATACAGGTATATTCCCTCACGTCGGGGGTGTTTGTCCTCCAAGGATCACATAATGCCAGCACCTTAACATAATCTCTAAACATCTTGGCTACTTTAGGTTTATACTGTCTCTTACCTTTTACGGTAGAGTCTAGAGCTGGGTCCTGAAAGAAGTTGAAATCCCCCCCAGTAATAATTTTCCCTGTCAGCTGAAGAAGGGAGTGAAACAAGTCTATATATGGGGCCGGATCATCCGTCAGAGGGGCATAAAAGCTAACAAAAATGAATCTCTCCATTGCAATAGTACACTGAACCCAGCACCAACGCCCTTCAGGGTCGGAGAGAAAATCCAGCGGTTGTGCATTCAGGGTTTTACCTAAAAAAACTGCCACCCCTCTATGAGCCGCTGAGGCTGCTGCAAGAACTTTAAAATCAGCCATTTTTTTAAACATTTGAAAACCTGAAACTTTATGAAATGGAATATGGGTTTCTTGAAGAAATATAACTGAGGGATTAAGATCAATTACCTTCTTTTCGATAGCGGACTTCTTCATATGATTGTTTAATCCATTAATATTCCAGGATAGGAATCTTAATGGCAAAAGTGATTGTGTCATTTAATTAAATTTTGAGCTAGTGTGCCTGTAGCCTCACTAAATCTGCGGACAAAACTCCTAATCAATTGTGACGATCCTTTACATTGACTAAAACAGATCTTAATATCCATACCCCACCTTCCCCCCCTTCTTTTAGTGGCCCACACCTGGAGCCCTCCCGCCTGGACGATCCGGGGCCACATCCCTCCCCCACCCTTTGTCCCGCTTCTTTCCTAGCAAGGTGCCTTGTCATAGCACCCTGGGCTAGAGGCTAGAGAGAGAAAATTAGAGTAGTCTGTCCATACACTACGAAAAAAAATAAAAAAAAAAATAATCCAAACACAAACCAAAAAAAAAAAAAAAAAAGGGGGGGGGGAAACAAACACAAAAACAAAAAGGAGGTCAGGCCTCTACTATGAGACAGTAATTTCTAGTATTCACTAGATCCTTATAGTCTATCTTGTGTTCTTCCCCCCCCCCTTTTTCATGCCGGCTGTTCGGAGTTTTGAATTACATGCAACAAAGATTTAGCAGCATCAACCCTATGAATGAAGTTTGAATGACCCTTAAAATACACTTTAAGTTTTAATTGTTGCATGAGGCCTGCCTGCACCCCTGCTTTTTGGAAAGCTGGAATCATATCTTTTAGCTCTCTCCTTCGATGCGCTGCCGCCACTGACATATCTGAGAAAATCTTGAATGCATAGTCCCCGGGAATCTGAAAAGTTTTAGTTCTAATTGCTTTCTGGAAAATCTGTTCCTTAATACGAAAGTCCCCAAAGTTCACTAATATAGTTCGAGGATATTTAGAGTTGGATGGTTGGACCGCAGGGAGCCGATGGGCTCTCATGATTGTTAGATCCGGATACTTATCCTCAGACCCTGCTAAAACATGACTTCTTATAAGATCTGTCACCAACTCCATGACCGTCTGACCGTTTTCGCGCCCTTCACGGACTCCCGTAAAATGCAAATTGGATCTACGTGATCGATTTTCAGCATCGTCCAGACGAATTTGTAGATCTAGCAGGTCAGCTTGGCATTTTGCCAGAGAGGGTTCTACCGTCACCCGAGTATCCTCCAGAGCAGAGACTCGTTGTTCAATACCTGTAACTTACTGGATGTTACTTCAGATCAGGTTCAGTTGAGATTCTGTTCTCTGATTCGCATCGTCCTGGGAGACTTTTAATGCTTTCAACTCACTTAGAATCTGCAGAAGTAAGTTGTCAGCAGGAACACCGGTGTCTGACATAACTATCATTCCCTGTGCAGAGGCTTCCCTTAACACCTTAGGCCCGGCCGAATCAACAGAAGAAGCAATAGAGGAAGAAGTGTGGATAGAAGCTTCAGTTACTGCGTTTGGCCCTGCTTTGTTGATCAATTCTAGTGCTGATAGTGAAGCAGAGTCAACCGGCTGCACAGGGGGAGTGTGGGTAATGCTGAATACCAGATGATCTTCCTTACGATTCCTTCCACTTTCAAACAAAGGAAAAAGGGGCCTAGAAGCAGATCCAGTGTTCACTGTTGGATCACCAGCTATCTCAGAGCTGCTGCCGGCGATCGGCTGAGTCAGTAATGGCGAGCCCTTAATTAACCCTGGACTAGAATCCAGATCCGATGGGGGGGGCCTTGAATCATCAGACAGACAATCCAGACTAAGGGGGGTGCTGGACGAATTGGCTTCTAAGGGTAGAGGGCTGATAGGGAGAGGTGCAGGCAGACTAGAGACTGAATCCATAGCTGAAATTAAAGGAGGGGGGGCAGAGTCCAGAGCCTTGTGCAGGTGGTTATCCGAAGGGGCTGGTCGCTTCTGTATGGTGATGCGGGTTGTCCTAGGAACTCTGGCAGCGTAGCGACCTGCAAAATGTGGAGACCGCCGCATTTTTCCCTCTCCCCCCGGAGAAAGAAAAAGGAAATTGAATTACACTAGCAAATTCCAATTTTTTTTTAAAAAAAGGGTGAGGTGAGACCTCTATCCAAAAAAAAAAAAAGGACGAAAAAAAAAAAAAAAAATCCCCCCCCTCTCTTTCCTACTTATCCCCTTATGTCCCCCCAGCCACGGAATATATCAAGTGAAATAAGCCTTAAGTACTAGGCAAATCCGGGGAGTTCGGTAAGCAGACCCACCAAAAAAAGGAGGGGAGAGAGAACAAAAAAATAATAATCTTGAGTTGGGGATACACGAATATGCGGGAATATAACTCCCTGCTTCTCTGCACCTTAGACAATCTACTTAAGCCGCAACCTCTCCCATGAGATAAAAGCCCTGGAAAAGTCACCTCTACTCCGCTCCTTTGATGTAAATTTCTTGCAGTTTTCCTCTTCTCCTCGAGGACTGGCCAGGGTCCTCCGACAGAGAGCCAGACATCTGCGCCTCCAGTAGGCCGTAAAAAATGGCAGAGAGGTCTTTGGGAGGCCCCCCGCGTTGACACAGCTAGGAAACGCCTGCCTCGGAGTCCCTAGCAACCTTGTCCGACCTTCTTCCCGCTACGAGGCTTCCGCGGACCCGACTTCAATTAACGCTCTGGGCGGCTTTCCGTTTTTTCCGATTTTCGAGCCGGCGTCCCTAACAACGGCTCTGAAGTGGCTTCCGCATTCCTCCGGCAGCCTGGCTTCAGCCCGGCTTCAGTAATTATCCTGGGCCGGCTTCCGCATTCCTTCCTTCAGCCGCAGCGCGTCTTGTCTCAACGCGCTCTCCCTCCTACTGCCTCCTGCCTTCAGCCGCAGAGCATGACAGGAGCTCTCGCGGCTGTCATCTCACCGAAAGGAGCCCAACAAAAGTGCCTTCATCTTGATTGCAACAGCGAGATGCAGGGTGCAGTGAAGCAATGTGTTGGTGTTGATCCCTCAGTTGAGGTGTTGTGTCCACTATCTCCACACAACAATGACAATGGGCAATGATTTGGTTCTGAAGACAAAGTGCTGGTTATGAGATGCACCGGTTTGGGGCCAATACGCCAAGTTTCTTCCTGCAGTGCCGGCAATGAGATGATTTAGATGCAGCGGTTCCGATGGTGATGCACTGGTTCTGAGTGCGATACACTGGGTCTGATACCAGCAATGATAAGGATGCACTGGTTCTGATTAATATGAGTCAGTTCTGGCAGTTGCAGCATTTTCTATGAACTTCCAGCAGTCCAGGACTGGATTGGCACCACTTGGCAGGGGAAGAGTTGCAGAAAGCATAGTTCAACTGCTGGAGGTGATGGTGTGTCAGTCTTTGGTGTCCTTAAGACTACAGGAGGCAAGCCCACATTCCATTGGAGTCACTTTGGGTTCACGTGAGATGCCCCAGTCCTTCCTCAGCAGGGCAGCAGGGTAGCACAGCAGAAAAGCAGTTCTTTCAGTGCAGCAGTCCAGTTTGGCAGTCCTTCTAGCATCACATTAGTTCTTCTTCCTGGAAGAGTTCTTTACAGGTCCAATTGTGTACTGAGATGTGTCCGTGGTCCAGTATTTACACCCAGTTGTGCCATTGAAGTTGGGGTGGCTTCAAAGAAGGGTCTTTGAAGTGTACAGATGTCCTTTCTTCCTGCCCCAGTGCTAGACTCACTAGAGGGGGGTATGCAGCCCTTTGGGGTTCAAGAAGGACACTGCCTATTCAAATGTAAGTGTTAGCTCCTCCCTCCCATCCTGCCCAGGATGGCCCATCAGGATGTTGATAGCACATCGGTCACACCTAAATTCCCTCTGTATGTGGCTGGCTAGAGAGAATGCTCAACATCCAGCGGTCACCAAGCCCAGACATGTATTATAGACAGGCTGCAGGCACATAAGGTTAAGAGCAGAAAATGCTAAACTTTCTAAAAGTGGCACTTTCAGAATTGTCACAATAAATTTGTTTTTACAATTAAAGAGGATGTCTTTATACAATTCCATATCTACTAAACATGACCTATCTACTCCTTCTCAATTAGGAACTACAGCTTATTAAAAGTAATAAGAAAGCCCCAATGTTAAACTCTGAGACGGGTAGGCCTTACAGGAGTGAAAAATTGATTTGTGACTTTTTCATTACCAGGACATGTAAAACTTAAAAGTATATGCTCTGCCTTTTATTTACATAGCACACTGCCCTATGGACTACCTAGGGGCTACTTTAGGAGTGACATATGTAATAAAAGGGAAGTCTAAGGCTTGGCAGGAGGCTTTTAAAGGCCAAGTCGTCATTGCGCTGTAACTGCACATACAGGCTCTGCAATGAGAGGCCTGAGACATGATTAAGGGCTACTTGAGTCTGTGGCACAAGCAGTGCTGTAGTCCCTCTAGCATTTAATTTACAAGCCCTAGGTACATGTAGTGCACTTTACTAGGTCTTATATGTAAATTAAATATTCCAGGTATATACCAATCACACCACGCATTAGGTAGAGTGCACATGCACTTTTTTCACTGGTCCGTGGTAACGTGCTCAGAGTCCCAAGGCAAAGACAAGCATTTACAATGCAACGGGTCTTGCGTTTGCTCATGTTAGAGCTGATCGCGTTGTAAACTCCTAACCCGACTTTTCACCTATCAGGCAAAAGTGCATTTATGTACGTAACCCGAAAAAGTGAAATTAACTATGTAAAGCTCTCAACTTCTGCCAAGCGAGATCGCGCTTGTAAATTAGAGAAAAAGAAGTCCACGAGCCTGATGGAAAACAGCGAGCCTCGCATGTTTTCTGTACTTGGTCGCTGCGCTTGAGGAGGGCTAGCCACCGGAAAAGGCATGACGTATGCGTGCCTTTGACTAATGAAAGCAAGCAGATTTTATTAGGCAAGCCCACGAACCAATAAAAAACACTGACGTGAAGTTGACAGGGCTCCGAGCCCTTTTCTATATACTAAAGCGTCTCGCTGCGATACGCATGCGCGAGCGCATGCAACGCAGGCTCGACCCTAAAAAATGAATTCCGCCAAAACTGCATGGTATATGGCAAATCTCTAGAGGGCGACCCTCTAGAGAGGGCCATTTCCAACACAACTGGAATGCAGCTGCTCATCAATAAATAAGCTATATATGACAATCCACGAATGCCAGCACATGGGTCAATACATGTGCCAACCCTGGTAAGCACTAGACCACCAACAATGTCCATGTTTTCAGATTCAAATGGTGCTGTTATGCAAAATGCTTCAGCTTTACAACATTGTCAATTACATCATTTTCACCTGTGGTTTCAACATCCTTATTCTTAGGATTTATGACTTCCTTTCAGCTACATCTCGAGAAAATTAATGAATTTTGAATGAAGTCTGAAATTTGTTTCAGCATTGTTTGCATCTAAATACTTGTATTCCTTCACAGTGCTGTAAGTTTAAACATTTCCATTTGCTTTCATAACTTTTTATAACGCAGTGAACTTAAATGAGACAATCAGACGTTGCTACTTTTGTTTATATAAAATATTTTAAACCATTTTTGTGCTCTGTAATCCCTTCTAGATTATTTTTTGAATCTATGTAACTAGCCTCAGTGATTGAAAAAGAAATAAGGTATTATGGCCTACTTTTTCTTTTATTATCGTACATAAGAACATACATTTATATTCATAGTACAGACTTCATTATCATTCAGGGGATGCTATAATTTATACATATTTTCTAATTTTGCTATCAGCCTTCTGGACTATAGACATGCCCATTTATTTTGGTGTAAGTTTCAAATATAAATGCACAATTGTCGTCGTTGTTATTCATTGCAAAGTGATAATTCACCTTGCTTGAATATTCTAATGTTTTATTTTAGCAGGGCTTGAATTGCTTTTCTAGCTATTGTTTTTAAACAACCAACAAGATTTCATAAATACGTACATATATATTAATATACATGTCTCTTCTGGACAGATGTACTTTGCTGTGAACAGGTGTCCTCACAGAGCCCAACCAGATGGAGCAAAGAAATAAATCCTCTTTATTTGGTGAATTTGTATACCTGCGCATCCCAGAGCATCAGCCCAAAATGGCCACACACTGCACTATGAAAAAGAGCATGTTGCTCTGATTATCACACCACTCAGAATAGGTTGTTCTGCAAAATTTGCTCTGACTGGGAAGGGCTCAGCTAAAGAGCACAAGCAGTAGACTCATCTTTCTCTTAATGTAGTTCATCTTCATTTGACATCACAGCAGAAATATTTTCTCACACAAGACGCTCTTCCGAAGAAGGAAACCGAGGGTAGCGAGCAGGATTAACCTTAAGATTTCATAATCAGCGTTGACTCTGAAGTTATACTTAGTTTATTAATTCTGCTCTGTTGATCACGCCTGACCCGACTTATTCATTAATGCTAAGAAATGTAGGTTGTAATTCTATTTTCAAACTTTCTCTATTAGCTGAATACATGTTACTTTCCACCCTCGGGTCCCACTTAACATGTTAGGGCTTTACACCTGTTGGGAAATCTCATGCCAATAAATAATGGTTCACCTCTAGCATCACAGTAGTAATGAGTTTAGAAAATAAGTATTCATTAGCTTTTGAAATTACTGTGGTGCCATGTTATTCTTCAAGGTGTTTTTAGACTGTTTGACATTTGACCTCATAGTTGTTTATTTTAATATTAATAAAGAAGATAAGAGATTACAGTTTGGAGTAAAAAAAATGAAGAGGAAAGCACATCCAAAAGTTAATATTGCCCAAGTGATATGCATCAATTATTCTTAAATAGACAAAAGTTCTGAGGATTCATAAGCTTATTCATTAAAATGTATCTAATATTATGCCATCACATATATACCATATTTTCCACTTTATGTGTGTGGTTACCAGAATCTCACTTTGTGGTTGCTGTACTGACCAGTTCAGAATGCTTCTTCAGATTCATTGTGGTTCTACATCTCAAACCCAAATATATTCGGTTGCTTTATCTCTAACAAAGTTTGGTTCTGATTATATAAATGGTGCACTGCCCTAAGGGGATCAGAAGAACACTCCGACAACTACTGTACTGAAACAAACCCTGTGTTCCACATGCAGCTCTGCTGATGCTGACCTTCCATCTTACAGAGCATTGCCAATCTCACTCTAGACCGGCTCCCTGGCTCAGCCTTCCAGGTATGGGGGTCTAAGTCTATCCTAGATTGGGCAGAATTAGAGAATACATCTGCTATGCTCTCAGAGTGTTGATAGTAATAGGTACAGAGTTAGACCTAGCATGACCCGTCCCATGCCCAAAGGATCAGAGGTGAGAGGTGCTGGGGAGGGAGATTTGAATACATGGGTTTCACAGGCTGGGCTGGTTTTTCAAAATGTGTGTCCAGCTGCATGCCAAATAGTATGGAATGCTTCTGGCCTACATCAACACAGGCTCCCCCACTCCCAAACATACCACTTGTTGTGACGATTTGGAAACTGTCCTACAGTGGGGACTGCATCTGGGGGTTGACGAGCTGAGTGGAGAAATAGCCTGGCCAGGGGCTTCTCTCTGGCCTAAACTGATCCACCTACGGGGGAGTTGGCCTTAATCTGGAAGTGGGGGCGGCACCTGGAGGAAGCTGGATATGGCAACAGGGAAGTTCTACTCAGGAGATCCATCCTCCTTTAGCCTCAAAGACCTGATTGGAGTGATGGGGAGACCACCTGGGATTGTCTGCGGTATCGATTGTGGAGGGGAAACTGTTTCCTTGAGATAACCCCTCTCTTTATCAAGGGAAGCTTAGGGATCTTTGCTATCCCCCTGACCCAGCCCTTATTATATACTCTCAGCTGCTTATGTTGCTCCCCTCACTTTGGGCGAGCACGTCAAGAGGTGACTCTTTCCTGGTGATATTCCTTCTTTATACCAATGCTAGCCAGAGGGACTTTGATGTTCCTCGGATCCAGCCCATTTGCATACTCTTGGCTGACCTTGCTTCCCCACACCATCTGGGGGCAGGAGGGCTGAGTGGGAACCCACCATGCCTCCTCTGAATCCATCCTTCTCTATCAGCCCTGGTGGCACACCGCACCATGGGGAAGGACTGGTGGCTCATGCCCAATCTAAAATGGACACAATTACCACTACTGCTCCCCTGGCTGGCACAGGGCATCAGGAGACCACCTTGTAGGTGAAGAGGCCAACGAAGAACAAAGACTTCACCATTATATTACAGTCTACCCAGGGGTGCTGAGAAACGTTTGAGACCAAGATTTGGGAACTTAAAAGATGTTTCTCTCCTTTGTCAAGATCTTTGAAATAGGGCATACAGAGTCACTGAAACAGAGGACGGGCTCTCTGCTGTGGAGGATGATGTTACTTCTTTGAAGACCTAGGTGGCCAGACTGGAGACCCTTACTGCTACCCTCAAAAAATGTGGTAAGGATGCAGAGAATAGGCCATGGTGCAACAAGTTGCTCTTTGTTGGATTTCTGGAAAGATCTGAGTTCTCAGACTCTGTACACTTCTTACAAGACTGGCTGCAGTCATGGATTCCGGATGATACCCTCTCACAGTGGTTTGTGATTGAAAGGGTGCACAAGACACTGCACCTCAAGCTGGGGGCGTCTCTGAGACTTCTAATTGCCAGGTTCCTCAATTACCGAGACAGAGATACCATTCTTGTGAAGCAAAGCTCGCAAAACTGGGGTGCTACAGGTTCAATCATCCTGGATAATGATATTTCCAGACTATTCCCAGGAAAAGCAAAGGTAGAGGAAGTCCTTTGATGACGTAAAACAAAATCTTGGAGCACTCAATCTTCAATGAATGCTCATCTTCCCTACAAAACTTAAGGTGATCCATCAGGGCTGTTTTCACTTCTTTGATGCTACAGAGGTAGCATGGCAGTGGGCAGCTGAAAGGACATCTCAGTGGAGCTCAGGGGTGGATTGAGAGGGTTTCCGGAGTCAAAAGAGTATCCACATGAACTCAGGCTTCTACACCCAAACAATGACAATGTATCACATTGTGCAAGATGCATGAATGGTCCATTGGGTCTCTGGTCCTATCAGGCATAGAGCCCTCAGTATATACTAGCTCCTCCAATACACAGCCACCGGCTATCCACCTGAATGCTAAGGAGGACTTGACCTTGCTGAGGACCCCACAAGCTATGACTCTGAAACATGAGATAGCAATCCACAATGACTATCCTCAACTCATCAGCAGAAAAGCAAAACCAACAATGATTACTTACGTTCCATTTAAAGCAGGATGGCCATTGTTAGAAAACACTGAGACTTTAAACTTCTATTTTGAGTCACATGTTTGGTTTTCTTGTGTTTGAATGGTGACAGATGCTTCAGGGTAAGATGCATAGGATGGAGGGTAGATTGAGATAGGGAATTTAGTTCAGGTGGGTTTTTGTTTTGATTGTCTTTGCCAATATGTTCCCCTTGACACACATTGCACCCATTAAACCTTAACCCATAAATGTGTAGTTTGGATACTCTTGACTCCACCACACCAGCATCGGCCATCCCCTTTAGGACGGATACTATACACAGCAATGAAAATGCCTCCATGGCAACCCAACCACCCTCAATATGGAATATAAATTGGCTTATGGACTGAGTCAAGAGATTGGCAGTCCTCCGATCTGCTAACCATTTCCTCTGATCTG
The DNA here is from genome assembly GCF_031143425.1 of Pleurodeles waltl. Classification (NCBI taxonomy): domain Eukaryota; kingdom Metazoa; phylum Chordata; class Amphibia; order Caudata; family Salamandridae; genus Pleurodeles; species Pleurodeles waltl. The sequence goes on along the minus strand of NC_090436.1, from coordinate 719,053,710 downwards.
CCACCCATCCTTATGCTACAAGAAACACACCTGCTGGGATTTAGGTACCCCTTCCTAAACTGGCTTGGGTAAAATAGAGTTTTTTTTTTTTAGTTTATTCGGTCTAGAGTTAGACCATTAAAAAGCATAAAAATGAACCATACATACAACAAGATACAGAGATCATAACCATCCCGGAAAGGGAAAAGCAATAACAAATAATACACTGCTTGTCTGACGGATCGAATGTTAAATTGTACTCCTCAGTTGGTGCCTCCTAGCATTTTGAATACCATTTACCAGGACAGTTTAAAAGAGAAACTGATAGTGTACCAAATATTACCTATAAAAACTATTCTAGAACAAATTATACTTAAAAAGTAGTTCATAATACTTCGTAAAATACTTCAGGCTTGTGAAAATTAAAAACCAAACATTTAAAAAGGTACTGTAGGGTTAGCCTCATGTCTTAAGTAAATTATTCAGGGGAATTTAATCGTACCATTTGCAAAGTGCTATGTGCTAAGATACTATGAGTCGGTTTAAAACAGATAGTATACCAAATCAATACTAATGATACCTATGAAGACTGTTCTAGAGCTAGTTATACATAAAAAATTATTCATAATACTACGTAAAATAATTTGTACTTGTGAAAATTAGAAACGAGGCATTTAAAAAGGTAACATGAAGTTAATCTCATGTCTTAAATAAATTGGTCAGGGGAATTAAATCTTACCATTTGCAAAGTGCTATATGCTAAGATACTGTGACTCGATTTAGATTTTTAAAAAATCCGCTAAAAACACCGGCAAGAATAAAATCTGGTATCATAAATAAATCAACCAGATAATTATATTTGAATTTCCTAACTGCCTAGAGATCCTCGTCCACTAGCTGTTGGACCTCTCTTCAGCCAGTAGACTAGGGTCTAGAATAATCCTGCTACGAATTCTCCATGCTGCTGACAGATATTTAGAAACAGAGCATTCTATCAGTGTGGAAGTGTCATATTTACACAGTCTATAGGCACTAGTTCGGTTTTGTAATAACAATACCTTACACAAGGGAATAATCCACCTTCCTCTAGGACATTTATACAAGGGGCAGAAAAATAGAACATGCTCAGGAGTTTACTTGCATGATTGACAGTTTATGCATTTGTCAGACATGGGACTATTAGTCGGCCAGCGGGCCGTGAAGCTGTTCACTGCTAATGTTCCGTACCTGAACTGAAGAAATAAGGCTCGGGCACGTGCTGGTAGGGGGAGGTCCAAGAAATTTTCGGCCCGAGGTTCGTGTTTGACCAGCAAAAACTCTGCTGTCAGCCGACCTGGCCCATTACGATGGAAAGACTCCTCTTGGATTTTTCCCCAATATCGTTCTTTGATCAGCAGTCTGGCATTAGCAGGAATCATCTCAGGATTTTCCCAATAATGGGAGAAGCCCAACTTAACCCAGGCAGATTTCATCTCCCTCAACCAACACATTTTTTCCCATCCCTGGAATGGTGGTATAAGATCTTTGATTGCTGTTCTGAAGGGCTCAAGTTCTTCTGTTTTCCAAAGTCGAATCCAGTATAGAAGCGGCCTTAAGCATGCTGTATCTTTAATGCTATTTATGCCCAGGTCTAATGTTAGGGGAATCATCGGCGTGGCCTTCCCTAACCTAGATATATGTCTGAAAAAGTTGTTTTCTTTGGTTTGGAGGGTATCCAATTGTCTGTGTGAACCCCAGAGTTCCGCTCCGTACAGGGCGGCAGCACAGATTTGGACTTTATAAATTTCGGAGATAGGAATCAGAGGGGGGCTTACTACAGTATTAGCCTTTCGTTCTAACACCCCGCTTCTTTGTCTGATAATGAGTGCCCCTTTTCTTATGGCTGCATCCCAGCTGCCCTTATCAGATAGTCTAATGCCCAGATAATCGTACTCTGTTACCCTCTCCAAAGGGACTGAATCCATCGTTATATTTGCTTTCAACTTCTTGTTCGGGGTACTATATATCATAAGTTTTTTTTTTTTGGCATTGATGTCCAGCCCGTAATCTCTGCAAAATGCACAGAACTGGTTAACCAGATTTTGGATTCCCATCGGTGTTGTGGCCAGCAAGATAGTGTCATCCGCATAAAGCAGGCATGGCACTTTATTCCCGGCAAGCTTAGGGGAATCATTGGTGCAGTTTGCTAGATAGTTAATGCAATTGTTTATATATAGGAGGAAAAGGATAGGGGCTAGGACACAGCCCTGTCTGACTCCTCTTTCGATGGCAACTGGATCTGTTAAATCGCCATCCTTACCACTCCTAATTTGTGCATAGGTGTTCTCGTGTAGTCGGGCCATAAGTTTCAAAAGACCATTTGGGATGCCCATGTTGGCTAATGTCAGCCATAACTGGTTCCTGGGGACCAGATCAAATGCAGCTCTAAGGTCAATGAAGACCACAAACAGGTTACCCCTTCCTATTTCCACAGTCTTCCATTTGATTGTTAGAAATCTTAAGACCTGATCTATGGTACTGACTGCTGGCCTAAACCCTGCTTGCAAATTGGAGATGGCGTTGGTTTCTAGAATCCATTCTTCGAGATGAAACAGGACTTGCTTTGCAAACATTTTTTGGAAATTATCAAGTAAGGAGATTGGACGGTAGTTGGCAGCGTCAGAGGGGCTACCTTTCTTGAAGATAGGAACTATCTCCGCTCCCTTCCAGGAGCTCGGGACAGGCGCTCCTGCAGCTACTGCATTAGAGACCAAGATCAGGTATGGAGCCCATATATCCGGACTTGTCTTGTACAGGTCTCAAGGGATTTTGTCAAGGCCTGGGGTCTTTCCCCATTTCAGTGAAACAATCGCAGCCTTGGTTTCTGCCAGGGTGAATTTGATTGGGGAGGTCTCCAGGGTCATAATATGGTTCAGTTCCCTTGTAGTAACATCTGTAGGCCCTGAGTATAATCGGCCAAAATGATCTGACCACTCTACAGGGAGTATTGAGGCACCGGGCAAATGGTTTGGTTCTTCACTAGCGTCAGCCGCCAGTTTCCAAAATTTCAAGGTATCATTAGCTTTTGCAGACTCCAGAAGGGAAGCCCATCTGAACTCATCCCATCTCCTGTGGGCTCTTCTGAGTTCCTGTTAGTAGTTTTTCCTTGCTTGCCTTATATGCTCTGTCTGGCCCCCTCTTAGAGCTCTCAATAGATTGAGCTGTGCTTCCCTGCATGCGGGGCTAAACCACACTGCATTACACTTTTTATTTCCTTTGCTAGCAATCTCTTTGGTGAAAAGATGTTTTAAAGAATTAAATAATAGCGTGTGGGCTGCTATAAGCCCTTCACCATCTTCTAAAAGCAGGGGCATATGCTCCATATGGTCAGCCAACTGGCTATACAAGGATATCATGGTACCTGGGTCAGTGCTCACAAATTCCCATTTGACATTTCGTCTATTGTTTGTCAGTGCGAGCGTCTGACTAATATTTACTGCCCAGGCTCCTGTTGTAGATGTTAATTATTAGGAGCGGTTCCTCCTTAAGTAATGGTATTGATAAACCCACCAGATCGGGACAGCCCATATCTACTATTTCAACCCGACATTTGAGGGAGCAGCTAAGCCATATGAGCAGCCCGCCTGAGGGTCTCCCGGAGACCGCCTTGCTTGCTGGGATCCAATAGCTTTTGAAACCAATTCTGTATTTGGGCTCCAATGCCCACGTTTCTTGAAAGAGGCATATTTTGTGTTCATCTATAAATTTGACCCATTCAGGGATGCCCATTTTATTCTCCAGCCCTGCAATGTTCCAACTAAGAACTGTGTCTAAACCATCTATTTTATCTTGGGAAGCTTTGGCCGTGGAGTACCCTCTTGCAGATGAAGTGCAATGGGGAGGTTTAACATCCCTTTCCATCATAGGTGGACTGGCCTCAGTTAGGTTTTCTACTACATTATCACCCATGGTGTTACACGCCCCATTTAGATCGGGGCCTAGCATAGTCAGTTCAAATGCCGGGACAGGCGGAGTGAACCCGCGGTTGCTGGTACCTGTTAAATCCGGGGCTGGGTTGATCTCATAAGCCATGCCCTCCTTCCTAGCTCCCCAAGTGCAGGTCTCCATGCTCTGGTCACAGAGGAAAAAAGAGGGGCTGCTTTCCATCCTAGAGGGTTCTGTCTGGGCTGGTAAAAAGATTGGTGTGGAGCCTCTGATGTCTGCAGTAAGAGTCTGATCAGCCTCAAGACTGCCTATTCCTATTCCTTGTGTTTCAGTAGTTTTGGTTGTAAGATGATTCTTATCCCAATTTCTAGATCTTTGAGGCTTAGGTGGGCCATGCGCGGGCTGATTTTTAGTCAATCAATTTCAGAAAGAGATGGTGAAAGGGAACTACGTCCTGACTGGGGGGCAGGCTGCATCTGAGAGCTAGTGGAACCTCTAAGTGGCATTAGCGCCCCTTAGTAGCTGATGAGACTATATGAGGGTAGAAAGCCTGGAGTCTACACAAAGATACTTCTCCCCCTAGAGGGTTGGATTTGCGCACATTTAGAGCAAGCTGCTGGACAAGGGTGGGTGAATCAAAATTGATAACAATACAATCCCCCGTCCCGGGGTTCTGAAGTAGACCCACTCAACCCACCCTTCTCACCATTAATATTGAGGGTACCATATGAAATGCAAATCTGGCGTTGCTATGTAACCAATGTGTGACCTTATTTTTCAATTCTGTGAATGATTCGGCGATATCGGATTTAAGTTTAGGGACGCTCGTCATAACAAGAACATATGGGCAGGATTCCGGCGGTAGATGTAAAGTTCTCAGATTGGTTCCTTCATCCCTATGCATACGATCTGTTGGTGGATAGTTCTGAACAAGGATATCTTTGTAGGATTTTGAACCCATGTTATTGGAGGAAGCAACTCCTCCGTTCCCCCTCAGAAAGGGGGTAGCAGTCTTAGTACACTTGTCCTTCGAGGCGGTAGACAGCCTGGCAGTTGAAGCCCTCACTGGTTGGTACAGAAGATCAGGGCAGTTCATTGAAGGGTTGTGGTCCATACCCAATGATAGGGGGAGGTTACTGACGCTGTTGCCTGGTAGGCTCGAGGGGAGAATTTGGCGGGGAGACTGCAAGTCCAGTGAGAGGGGAATGATCATCTGCTTGGACTTGATAAGGCCTTCCAGTTTCTCTTCAATGGCTTGTAGGTGAGTTGCTATAGGGTGTAGCCTTTTAGAAAACTCGTCTTTTATGTGTTCAATTATATAATCAATTGCTGAACGGTCATCGTTAGATGCTTGGATTAATATAGAGTCCTTATTCCGAGTTGGTGCACCGTGATTGGGGGAACTCAAATTCGCGGGCCCGTTTGTTTCTTAGATTTACCTCGCCTCGTTTTCTTTTACCTTTTGTGTTGTGCTCAGAATTGGGTAGAGACCTGCCTAAGAGTGGCTGAGTAAGTTCTGGTGGCTGTGTGGCATTGTCCTGGGTCTCCACAATAGACTCTTGGGTAGTTAGAGGAGAGATAGCCAGGGGAGACTGTAAATCGGGTGGATGGAGGGGATGTATTGGAATTTGCGGTGGGGATAAAGATGGACAATTAACTACCGTCAATGGGGGTCAATTAGACGGGGCTCCACCATTTCAATTTCCTTTTCTAGTGCTCCAACAGCTTTTTGGAGAAAACCATCTAGGGTCTTGTTGTTACCGGCCTTTTCCAAGGGTGCCCCCCCCCCTTCCGTCTACCCATCTTGACTCTTTGGACTCCTTTTGTCTAGCAGGTATTTTTGGTCAGCTTTTTACTGTAGGCACTTTGCCTCCCCTGGTCCCACCCTGTTTCCCCCTCACTGGGGCCTTGTTGAAGAAGCTAAAATGTAAGAAAGGTACAAATGCTGCTCACCTATAGCAGTGTATTATCCTCACGGCTGCGGTGGGTTCAAACACTGGTCACCAACCCCAATGCCAGTACCAGGAAGAAAATAGTATGGCCCAGCCCAGCCTCCTCCGGTCGCCGACTGGTGCAGGATGGGCCCGCCCTTGGCCCGGGCGCCGCCCGCGCGCGTCCCGCAAGGCGGGAGAGCGAGGAAATATTTAAAGGGCTCCTGCCCTGTGTGACGCTGCTGCCGCCTCCTCCTCCAGCTGATCGCGTTTCCCGCAAGGCGGGAGCGCGAGTAAAGATTTAAAGGGCTCCTGCCCTGTGTGACGCTGCTGCCGCCTCCTCCTCCAGCTGATCGCGCTTCCCCACTACAATAGAGTTTAGCACGTAGGTTTCACCAGAGGTTCCAGGGGTGTAGCCATACTATTGCATAAATCCTTCCCCCTTACTGTTACCAAGGCGGTCATAGATCCCATAGGGTATGTATGTAGGGGTTGAGAGCCTACTTGAAGGCCACACATGCAATCCCCTGAGTATCTATGTTCTACATCATCTACCCAACAAAATGCATTAAGCCCTTAGGGAGATACTTCTAACTTTTCCCATGGACACCACCATTACAGGAGGGTACTTCAGTGTCACACTCAACCCTGGTATGGACAGTATGGGAACCCCCACACAGTACCCTATGGCCAGGGTGAAGCACTTCATAGGGTGACCAGACTCCCTGGGCTTCTCTGACATATGGAGAGTATGACACCCAAAAGAAAGAGCCTACTCTTACAGTAAAGATCCTACCTTCCATTGAAATTTGCCTTAGAGACTGGGTAAACACAGCAAGTCCCATGTAGCTCCTCAATGCCTGGTCCCATTACAATGAGGGGTGCAAAGAGTCTCCTAGCTCCTGAGTTGGATACTTATTTTGAGATTAATACTGTGACAGTGGACTTTACGGGTATTCTTAGGGCTGCTGGCAAGGCCATATCTCGGGGAGTAGCAATGGAGCTATGTGCGACACACTAAAAGAGATCGGTGGAAAATATTGACAGACCTGAGGTCTGCATCACCGCCACACATCCAATCCCTCCCAGGCCATGATCCACCAATTCGTGCTCGCTAGATCCGCTCTCTGAGAGACAGCCCTCCAGCACTGCTTGGAGGAGGTCAAGCAGTGCTGGAAGAGTCCAGGCAATGAGTTTACGAGAGCGGGGACAAGTCCAGTAAACTCCTATACTGGCTGGCAACCAGAGACACAGCCAATAGGATAATCCCTGGGGACATTTACCTAACAGGTACTCTCCTCTCTACCTCAGTGCAAATAGCGACAGCATTCGCCGAGTACTGTTGAACCCTGTACGATGCTCACCCTCATCCTCTGTATAGTCAGCTCCTCCTGGCAGATATAAAATTTCCGCACCTCTCCTTCGTGGAGTGTGTGGATCTTCAACTAGCATGGAGAAAATTCAGAAGCCATATCCAGACTAGATTCCAAACGGTTACCCCCTGGAATACTACTGTACAGTTTGGGACATATTTTCCCTGCATGTCCTTAATTTACATTTGGAAGTGGCATAGACATGTCACTTCCTCTCAGAGCTGGACACAGCCATGATCGTAGTGCTTCCTAAAGAGGGCCAACTCGTACTGCATTGCGGCTCCCTCAGATCCAAATCCCACATAAACACGGAGGGTAAGATCTTCATGAAAATTATCCCCACTATGCCTCAGCAAGTCATATCTAGCCTGGTCCACCCAGACCAGTGTGGATTCATGCCTAACTGGGGTACCCGGCACTGTATACGTTTACTACAGGTAGCACTGGCCTGAGCCCAAGAGATACCTGAACCTTGTGCACTCCTAATTAATGATTTTGAAAAAGGCCTTTGACACCAAAGACTGGAGCTTCATGAGGTTGGTGTTGCTTAAAATAGGCCTAGGTCCCACTATACGTGATGTTATTTACCTACTTTATTAGTAGCCCAAAGCTCAGGTATTAATAAATGGTGCTCTTTCTGAATAATTATTTATAAACGGGGGGCCCGGCAAGTGTGACCTCTGTCCCCCCTCTTGTTCACCCTCACCATCAACACCCAACAGCTGCTGAGTGATTGGAAAATCACCACAGGGGAGAGAATCACACTATATGCGGACATCGTGTTTCTTTATTTGGTTAACCCACATCTGATGGAACCACAATGTCTCTTGCGCCTTGACCTCTGTGAAGGGGCCTTAGGACTCAAAATTAATGTAATCAGGTCCCTACTAGTGATAATTCACTTTGATAGTTGAACTGTACAATGGAAACTCTCCATACCAATGGAACGGCTGAGTTTGAAGTACCTATCCACATCTCATTACTCACCAAGTAACATGACACCCCTTGTCTCATGGATGAGATCAGACCTTCAGTGCTGGGCCACCCTACCTCTCAACATATTAGGATGTGTGGCCCTTTTTAAATAATGGCCCTCACCTGTTATTACTTCCTCCAGAATTTCCATTAGCTATCCCAGACCGATGGTCCCAGACCATCTATGAGATGCACCTTGATGTGGGCTAACTGACAAAACCATATTGACTGGTCTAAATGCTGAGAAATGATGTATGATGGGGGTATGACGCTGGTGGACATTCACCTTTACTATCAGGCAGAACAGCTGCTTGTGATCAATGACTGGCTGACCGGTGGTTTGGATGATCCTACATATCATGCTGAACTCCTGAACCTAGACAAAATTATGGGACTAGTCCATGGTGACCCACTCCCCAAACATCTCCCGGAGATTAGCCAGAGTTAGCTTCATGACCTGGATGGATTGTCATCTTTGCCATACGTCATAGGGCAGACCTCAATGGCTTCCTGTGACACTGCGGAGACCAGCGGTGCCCCACTTGCGGGCTGTGGTCAGATCGACGGTCTGCGTCTCAGACAGCCGTTTCTGCCACGGGTCGCTTTTCAGGCCGTGACCTGTTTTTTGGGCTTCTGAGTGATCTGGAAATCTTCCTTTTGGCTCTAGTTCATGCTGCCCCCGCTCTTTGCCCTCATAATTTTGCTTACCCGTTTTTTGCTGTTTTGCTTCTTTTCTTATTTTTACTTCCTTTTCTTTTTTCCTCCTTGGCCATGTTTTCTCCTTCCCAGGAGTCTCTGTTTCCTTTCCTGCATGCCTTGCTCACTACTTTTATACTGGGGCTATTTTCCCATCCACATTAATGTGGCTTTTCCCAATCCAAGAAGGTGTCTTCAATACTTCCTGCATGCCACTTCCTGTTTGTCAGTAGATAAGCACACTTGGCCTTCTTTTCCTTGCGTTGCAAACACTTCTGACCTAGTGTTACTCCTCGCTCCCGTATCCTGTGATATTGGATATCTCCTGCTTTTCCTTACCTGCAGTTTTGTTGTTCCAGACTTTTTTGTGCTTCTCTTTTTTCTTTTACATCTTTTTCTGGAGTTCCTTGATCTGAGGTTGTTCCCAAGATTGGGTTTTGTTCCCAAGATTGGGTTTTCACCCCAGGGACTCCTTCTGGAGGTTATGGCCTGCTTGGAGTTATACTGTCAGCAGCACCATGGCTACTGGAAAGGGTCGCCTTTACCTTGGCCAATCCAGAACAAGCAAGAATTCAGATGGTGCCCCGAGACTGGCAGATTACAGTGGTAAGAATCATTCAGACACATACCTCACCATCATTAGGCTCTGGCAAGTGCCAAAGATGCCCACGCCAAACTGTTTCTGCTGCCCAAACATGGCAGCAGATTTTTTTTCATATGACTGGAAAATACTGGAAACAGATAGGCGGTGATTATGACCTTGGCGGACGGCAGAGGCCGTCCGCCAAGGTACCGCCGCCAAATGACTGCACCGCGGTCAAAAGACCGCGGTGGCCATTCAGACATTTCCTCTGGGCCGGCGGGCGCTCTCTAAAAGAGCGCCCGCCGGCCCAGAGGAAATGCCCCTGCAACGAGGACGCCGGCTCAGAATTGAGCCGGCGTAGTTGCAGGGGTGCGACGGGTGCAGTTTGCACTCGTCGCGTATTTCAGTGTCTGCATTGCAGACACTGAAATACACAGTGGGGCCCTCTTACGGGGGCCCCGCGGCACCCCCTACCACCATCCTGTTCCTGGCGGGAGACCCGCCAGGAACAGGATGGCGGTAGGGGGTGTCATAATCCCCATGGCGGCGGAGCGCGCTCCGCCGCCATGCAGGATTCCCCCGAGCAGCGGGAAGTCGGCGGGAGACCAGCGACTTTCCGCTTCTGACCGCGGCTGAACCGCCGCGGTCAGAATGCTCGTGGGAGCACCGCCAGCCTGATGGCGGTGCTCCCGTGGTCGGTGGCCCTGGCGGCCACCGGCCGCCAGGGTCAGAATGACCCCCATAATGTCCTTCATATCCTGGGACCTGGGATACACAATTACAATAACACACAAAGGAGTTCTACTGGGGATACTAGCTGATCATGGACACACAAGGGGAAGAGATATCTCATTGGGATGGCCATGATAATAGCCAGAAGGGACCTTGCCCACAAGTGAAAGGTAGCTACTGTGCCCACGACAACTGAGTGGAGAACTGGGATGGCCTGATGTGTGACATTGGAGGAGCCCATCTACAAGATGTGGGCTGCCCCTGTAAACACAAACGAGTATGGGGTAAATGGTAGAACAACAATGGGTTGAAGTCTATCAATGTCAATGATTAAGTATGTAATTCCACAAGGGAGCATGAGTATGATTTTAAGTGTATTGGTGACTGATTATGTTTACAACTTGAAAATAATAAAATTGATTATAAAAAAAATGAAAATATTAAAGCAGCAAGAGGAAGAGTAACTACGGAGAGAGCACTCTATATGAGTTAATGTTTTTGTATCTGTATTCATTGTTACTTCGTGGGACTACCATTACAATTACTTGAAAAATCCATAGTAAGAACACGCATTGCCTCAGAAGGATCAGACTCAGAGTTAGTGAAAAAGGAGACAAACAAGAAATAAATATAAACAAGGAAGGGCCACCGTGGGTGTCAAAGGCAGGAGAAGAGCTAAGGACATGAGAAAGAAAACTTAACCTAACTAAATACATGTAGAGACTAAGACAAACAAATCCTCATTCAGGAATTACTTGGAAGGTTGAGGGAGCCTGATATTAAAACTGCACTGAAACGTCTTGATAACCCCAATGAAGAAATATATGTATGTAGAGTAAACTACAAGTGTTTCTTCTAGCTTACCACAGATACTCAATATATATGAGGTTAGTGTGGTTATTTCTTTCTGCCTGGAAAATGGAACTCTCATTTAATGGCCTTTTCAGCTTCTAATATTTCTGATATTCTCATCTTTAAATCATTCAAATGAAACTCACCTGATTTGTCTGCTCAGGCACTCTCCCCCTATTCTGTGTTCTGTGCTACATTGAGTGAAAGGTTGGGCTAGATGAACTGTTGGCATCTTCGATGGATTGTCCTACATTTGTGCATTCCAAATATAGGCACTTTTTCCTTCAGTCTCCTGCAGTGCTCACATAGTCTTCTTGGAAGTACCTAGAGAGTACTCCATAAGAACTGCTGTTTTTCTCCTCCTTCTCTTATCTTGCCTTTGTGAGTCATGGAATACTCTTCAAATTTACACCTTCTCTAAAACTATGAATATTTCCTGAAGCAGATTATTCTGTCTGCAATTTGGTAGGAGTTTGCAATATTTAAACTCAAATTCAGGCCCATATTTATACTTTTTTAGCGCCGTTTTGTGCTGCTTTTTGACGCAAAAACGGTGCAAACTTACAAAATACAATTGTATTTTGTAAGTTTGCGACGGTTTTGCGTCAAAAAGTGGCACAAATGCGGTGCTAAAAAAGTTTAAATATGGGCCTCAATGTGAACCACTATGAGGTGCTACCATTAAAAAGTCCTCCTCTAAAGTATAAAAAACCTCTCATCAGTTACAGGGCAACCAAGCGCTAACACAGGGGAGAGTACTGGTGTTCCCTACTGAACCAGACACAGGTACTCTGTCTGAAATGGAAAGCTGGCCTACTGAGTACTCTTAATTCACCAAGTAGAAGGGAAGATACTTGAAAGCTGAGTTTAGGTACACAATTATCATAGTTGAAATAACAATGGAAATGTCCCACCAGAGTTGTATATCTTAGAAAAGACACATTCCTTGAATAATGTTTTATGTATATATATATATATATATACATATATATATATATATATATATATATATATATATATATATATATGTATATATATATATATATTCTGTAAAAATAATTAATAATAGAAACTCTACAGCATAATTCACCAGGTGTTACACCTGACATCCTTGGTATGGTATTCCTCAAAGCATTTCCCCTTGACTCCCTTGTTTTTGGAATGTGTGTTTCTTGGCATTAGGACTCTGTGCACCATACCCTTGCTTTCCAGGGATAAGGTGCCTATGCTCTCTCCCTAAGACATGGTAAAACTGTAATATACCAAATTGGCACATTTATTTTACTTATAAGTCCCTAGCAAATGAAACTACATGCAAACAAGGCCTGTCAATTAAATGATTAAATGCTACTAGTGGGTATTAGCACTCATTTTGACACACACTAAAAAAGCACTGTAAAACATGTACCAAGCCTTCCACTGCAGCCTGTAGTGTAGCTTTAAACTGCTATTTTGATCTGGCAAAATAAACCTTTTGCGAGGCGTGAACCTTCCTTCCGTGAACCTTCCTTTTTAAAACTTGTAAGTCATCCCAGAAGTAGACCCTTAAGGCTCATAGGGCACAGTTCAGGGTATCTAGAAAGTAGAAATGTGTGCTTAAGTTTTACAAGTCCTGGCAATAAAAGCTCCTAACATTGTTTTTCTCTTTGCAGGGCTATCTCTACCATTGACTAACACTTACTAAGAGCTAACTTCAGTTTGGGTCAAGTTATTTGTAATTTAAAATTCACACTAATGGTAAAGTCATATTTTAAGTTACAACATTGAGAACATTGGAATTTTCTGCCCAAATCAATTATGCCTTTCTGTCATGGTTCTGTGCCACATGACTGTGAATGGTTCTCCTGGTGTGGGTTGTGTATTCTTTCCAGACATGTGAACAAAGAAGGCCTAGGTGTGAGGAGAGTGGGTCTTCCAGATAGGATGGCTGGGGAGGAGCTGTGCCCTGGCTGATTATACCTTATAGAGTCCTTCCAGCAGTACTCACAAAGGAACCAGACACCAGGCATGCATTGGCAGTTTGGAGTCAAGACCAGGGGAAGGGGGAGAACTGACCAGAACCATTTTTGGGGGTAGATTAGGGAATTCCCCCATATATAGGCTGAAACCAAGTATAAGAGTGAAACCTTCAGAGCCTTTCATCAGAGCACTTCTGGACCTGTGGAAGATTCAGTAGACCTGCCCTGCCGGCTGAAGAAGGACGACTGTGCCTGCTTGTCTTGAACCCAGGCTCTCCAAAATGACTTCATGGCTAGGTTGGCTAACATCTTGTTTGAGCTTCTAGGTGACAAGAGGCTGTAACTACTCAGCTCACCAGCACCAACTGCATTTGCTCAGACCTGCCAGAACCCTGCTGCTCTCCCCTTCAGGGGTATGTTCTGATTCCTAAGAGGTGACCCCCCCCCCCCAGGTACTGGACCCCTTTCTGGCCTCAGTGGGTACTCCTCTTGAAGGAAAGGTTGAGGTATAGAAGTTTTGGGCTCTTCATGACCTCAAATTGACATCTTTGTATCAAGAATTGACTGCTCGAGTCGACCGCCAACATGAAGCTCCAGCGGCCTGCTCTTTGTGCTGATTGTGAATGTCTTTGACGACCGCCAATGCGAAGCTTCAGGGAGATCTGTTCTTCATGTTGACAGTTCAGCCTATGTCGAGCTCCAACATGAATCTAGAGGCCAGGACTGGCTCTTCGCGCTACACCAATGACCGTCTGTGGCACCCAACTTGCCCTTGCGTCGACAACTACCTTCTTGCAGTCACTGCCAATGAGAACTACACTCTGTATGTGAACGTTCGAATGTAACACTTCAGCAGGACTAACATGGTCCCTCTCTCCTACCGACATCCGATTGCAGTCTGCTTGAACTTATGACTTTCCCCCAGTCTAGTGTGACCAGATACCTGTGATTGTCACTTTGAGTTTCTTGGATCTATTGTTACCAAAAAGGTTAAACACTCATATCTTAGGTTCTATTGTTTTTTCTCATTTTGGTGCAAAGCTAGTAGAGAGCTAAGCACAGGATAATTTTGTTACTTCTGTGGCTCAGCCCGACAAGGATTGTGTTTGTTATTTGAGACAAGTTTCTACCACTCTCAAATAATAACCCATTTTCTTATAAAAAGGCATTTGTGAGTATGTATAGTAGTACTTTCGTAGTAATAGTTCACGTACTCTTAAATGCAATTCACATAGGTACAAGCTGAGATTTACACCTATCTCTTATGTGTGCAACTCTCCACTGGGAGTGCATAGAACTCCAGACAAGTAGTTCTACATCTGTGATGTAAAGTTGAGAATCAAAGACCCACACCTATTTTTGTAAGTAAATGTAATAAACAAAATCTGGTCACATAACTTAGACACATGTACACATCATGTTGTAAATATTAAAAGAAATTAAAAAATAAATCAAAAAATTATAAAAGTTAAAAAATAATTTCACAACAATCTTCTAAATTTAAACATGGCAGACACATGCAAAAATCATAATAAAAATGCAAACATAAGAGATGAACAAATAATAAAACTCGCAAGCATATAATGTGTGAAATATTTATAAAAACACAACTAACCTCACATCTAACAACTCTACACTCACTAAAGGATGCATCATAACAACTTTTACCTCACAAATACACTGACACAATACGAAAACCAGAAAGGGAGCACCCTGCCTCACACTCCAGCATGCAGTTAGCCCCAATGCATCATGGTAAATGCAGTCAAAGTTTGTTTTTTATCCATAAAGTAACCTGTAGTTGTTCACCTTAGTAGGTGCAGCAAGTGCTGTAAATCTCTGGACTTGTGTTTCTGGGTTCAGCCCTTCATTAGGAGAGAGCAGCTTTGTCTGTGGGGTTGCTGGAAATGATGCTGACAAAAGTCCTCTCAGGTTTATGTACCACTCACTGGCACGTAGAAGAGGAAGAGCCTAGGGTGTTGACTGCATTTTGCGCTTGCAGCAGTAATGGTTGGCCTTGAGCCAACCATGTTATCAGTACCAGTTGGGGAGATAAATGCTGATATAATTTATTGGCAGGGTATGGATGCCTGGAAATGGAAAATATGTGATAGCAAGTCAGAACTTTTTGCCTTTTGTGACTCCCAAGTTACCTTGATGTAAATGGAAATGTTTTCATAATTGTTATTATTATTAATGTTATTATTAAAAATGACAATTACAGTAAAGGTGATTATGTACATTGAGTACACCAAGTAAATTGCATTAATGGTTTAAATAATTTATTTTTCCAGATCTGGAGGAGAATAACCGTGCAGCATCATGAAGAATACTGAAACAATACTGAAACAAGCACATCCTGTCCCTCTGATCCCCAGTGTATAGTTTACTTATGGTCAAATGTCCAACATGGAGCTACACTGACAAGCCCGCATGACTCATCATGGAAAACTTTGATAGAGGCAGCTCAAGTAAGTAATCACATTCCACTGTTAGACATTGCAACAAATGTGGAAAGTAACACGGTTCCCCAAGTATTTTACCACAGAGTTCATGAGCCTGTTTACTATTAAGAGAGATTTACAGACTAATAAGCAAAGAGCTGAAGCAAGTGTCAGTGATGATGCTGGAATAAATGAGTGCACTAGTAAACACTTAAACAGAAGAACATCACTAAAGTCAAATGTGCACAATGAAGAATGTATATTTTGTAGAAAGATAAAATGCTAGAAGGGAACATCAATGTGTGAGAAATTAATCAAGGCCAAAGAACTTAGAGTTGACAAAAGGCTTTGAAATTGTACAACCATTAATTGTGATTCAAAGATCTTAGCAGTTTGTAGTAGGGACATAGTGGTTGCAGAAGCCCATTATCATGCATCTTTTTTTTATAGAAACTATAAATGGGTTAAACAAAGGAGGAAGATCATGCATCTAGCATTCCATCCACTGATCAGTACAAATATATGAGAGATGAAGCATATGATGAACTATTTCAATACATTAGAACTGTGATTATTCCTAACAAAGAGGTAATACATGTGGCGACTTTCACTGAAAGGATTGACCTGCAGAAGAAAACAGGAAATAGACAGATCAACCAAGAAGCATATAAGAAAAAAATTGGACTCCGAGTTCGGTGTTAGTCTCCACATATTCCCAGACAACCAAGGAAAATTACTGGCCCAACCTGATAGTGTCATGCTACAGGAGGTTGTAAGAGAAAGCCAGAGTTTGAAAAGAGAATTATCAGTTTTAAAGGTTAAGGTAACAGACATGAACAATATCATTAATCAAACATCATTGCACATAAGAATAGTGATTTAAACAAACTTGACATCAAAACCATGGCCATATCATGCATCAGACATTGATAAAGATTCATTTACAGCACATGATTACCTTAAACAGTTCCTATTCGGACTTCTGACTGGAGATCAAGAAAACACAGAGCCATCCAAAACGGTTGCCTTACTTATGCAACCATTCAGTCAGGGCATTATGGCCCACATTATGACATTGGCAGTAAATCCCACTTACTGCCACGCTGACTGCTGCCAACATACCGCCACAGATATCCGCTCATCACAATATGACACACACACCAAACCGTCATTATTCAGCCATAAACACAAGTCCGCCACACCAAAGGTCAGTGATAGACTGGCAGTATCAATACCCAAACCGTTACGCCAACAGAACTACGCCCACCACATTTTGACCCACGAAACACCACAGCGGACATTCAATGGCAGTAAACCATTGGTGGTACATATTGCCGCACTCAAACCACATTGGTCAATTCAAACTACACACACCAGACACCCATACACATGCCACACACACCACTATAAAATAAAAACACACATTACCCACAACCCTTTACGAATACAAACCATTGGCTAGAGACAGACAAGACCAGAGCCACACACCACCTCACCTATAAACCACCCACGCACCTTACGTCACGCACCCCAACACATCACCCTACACACCTTCACCCACACTGCTCACACAACACTCATGGCACCACAGAGACACCCCAGATTCTAGGAGGAGGAAATAAGGGTCATGGTGGAGGAAATCATCTGGGTAAGGCCACAGCTATTTGGAGCACAGGTGCAGCAGAGATCTATTGCCTGGAAGATGGAGCTATGCTGTAGGATCATGGACAGGGTCAATGTTGTGGGACAGCACCCCAGAGCAAGGGATTACATCAGGAAGAGGTGGAACACCCTACTGCGGAAGGCACGTTCCATTGCAACAAGACACCAACTCGCTGTACAGAGGACTGGCGGTGGACCCCGACCTCCTCCCCCACAACTAACAACATGGGAGGAGCAAGTCTTGGCAATCATGCATCCTGAGGGCCTGGCAGGAGTAGTAGGAGGACTGGACTCTGGTAAGTCAACTCTCTATTACTATCACTCCATTTCCTGCATGCCATCACATACCCTCTCCCTCACTCCCATCACTCCAACACCTCCCACACACCCTACCATCACATAGCACTCATCCCAATGCCAAGCCCTGCATGCACTACCAATGCATGGACACCACTCACAGCCGTGCATGGACACCTATCACTAAAGCATGCACACTAGAGAGAATCAGCTAGCCCACCATATACCAACTCACACAAGTGAAAGCTGCCAGGGCGAATACAACCAAAGAGGGCAACCCACTGATGCACAATATGTCACACACAGAAACAATAACACTGCGTTCACATCCCCACAGGCACCCCAGCCAATGTCAGCGGAGAAGAGGTGCCAGCAATATCCAGTCCTCCTACAGAAGAGGCCCACAGTGATGACAGTGACTCTGGTCACCTGGATCTGAATGACTAACCTGGCCCATCAGGGACCTCTGGATAGCCGGTTACCCAGCCACAGTCACAGACCACAACAGAGCCTCCCCCCTCAGGAAACACCACCACAGCACCCGCCCAGCGTAACCATACTTCTGTCCCAGGACACGTCAATCAACAGTGTGTCCACCACCACAGGGACCCCAGGGCACACCTCACCACAAGACAATCAGGGACCTGGGTTCAGTGGCAGTGGGCACACGGTTTAGGGGACAGAGGCACAGGAGAACAGGGAAACTGGGAGGACTGCTGTGCGCCAGGGGGAGGACAGGGCCAGGGAACCGACTCTCCAGGAGACACTCACTGAGATCCTGGGAGCATACCAACATTCCCAGGATACACTGGGCCAGATCCTGGCCAACATGCAGGAGTACAGACGGCTGCAGGAGGGACAGTACCAGGGGATCAGGGAGGACCTGCAGGCCATTAACACCACCTTGGCCTCCATTGCAGGGGTGCTGGCAGACATGGCCAACATTATGAGGGAGACAGCCTAACAAGAGTGGGCCCCTGCCACAAGAAAGACATCTGAACTGCCTTCCACCTCCACTGCCGCGAGTGGACACGAGGCCCCGTTACAGGACCAACAGGCCACTAGCACTCCTTTCCCTGCAGAAAGTGAACCACCCCACAAACGTTCCCTGTGATCCAGGCAGAAGCCAGAGACTATTGCCAAGACCCCGCCAGGAAATGAGACTCTCCTGATTGTCACCCTTGTGTCCCACTCTGTCACCTTGTTCACCTTGAACTGCCATTGCTCCCCTTCCTATATCTCCTTGGACAATGCACTTGTGCACCAAATAGACTGGAACTATACCCTGGGCTTTTCTCCATCATCACCCCAGCCCAATACACTTGCCCCTCTACTCCTTAGCACTTAAAAAAAAAACAGCCTTTGGAAAAAGTCCAAGTATGGAGTATGTCAAATGATTCAAGTGTGTATTTGTTTAACCAGGTTCAAACATTGCATTTCAAATGTACAGTAATGTTCACATTGGTAGACCTGTAGTTGGCTGCAGTGATCACACCAGGAGCGATACTGGGGCACCAACATCTGCAAAATGGGTGACCAAAGGATACAGTGAGTGGGCATAGATGTGGGAAAAACAGCATGCCAGTGACAAAGATAAACAAGAAAATGTCAATGAAAGCTGAAGTAACACTGTCCTACCTGAGTGTCACTGGAAGTATTGGCTGATCACTGCAGTTCTGTTCTCCTCACCTTCATCCTCTGCCTCTTCATCCTCACTGTCCACAGGATCCCCTGCTGCCACACGGCCATCTCTAGCCTCATCCTCCTCCAGAAAAGGCACATGGCATCTCAAGGCAAGGATGTGCAATATACAGCAGGCCACGATGATCTGGCAGACCTTCCTGGGTGAGTAGCACAGGGATTCACCTGTTAGATGGAGGCAGCGAAACCTGGCCTTCAGGAGGCCAAAGGTACATTCTATTATCCCTCTTGTACACCCTTGTGCCTCATTATAACGTTCTTCTGCCCTTGTCCTGCATTCCTCAGAGGGGTCAGTAGCCATGATAGGTTGGGGTAACGTGCGTCACCTGCAAATACGGAGGGACAACATTTAGCCAAACACCATCCCATATAGCCTACATCATACCCATGCACCAACATCCACTGGGTTGGAACTACTGCTCACGTATTATCCACACCCTGTGCCTCTGTAGTTGGGCCATCACATTTGGGATGCTGCTATTCCTCAGGATAAAGGCATCATGCACAGACCCAGGATACTTAGCATTGACATGAGAAATGTACTGGTCCACCAGGCACACCATCTGGACATTCATGGAATGAAAACTCTTTTGATTTCTGAATACCTGTTCATTTTGCCGGGGGGGTACAAATGCAATATGTGTTCCATTAATTCCCCCAATTATGTTGGGGATATGTCCCATTGCATAGGCGTCAGCCTTCACTGTGGCCAAATCCTCCACCTGGGGGAAAACAAGGTAGCTGCACATGTGTTTAATCAGGGCAGACAACACTCTGGTCAGCACTATTGAGAACATTGGCTGTGACATTCCTGCTGCCAAGCCCACTTTCACTTGGAAAGAACCAGTTGTCAGGAAATGGAGCACTGATAGAACTTCCACAAGAGGGGGGATCCCAGGAGGCCAAAGGTACGTTCTATTATCCTTCTTGTATGCCCCAGTGGGGTGACGGATAGCAGATATCAGGTCAGACTCCAGTTGGGCACACAGCTCTGTGATTGTGGCCCTGTCAAGTCTATAGGTGAGGATAATGTGCCTGGCCTCCATTGCTGCCAAGTCCACCAGAGGTCTGTACACGGGGGTATGCCACCATCTCCTATTCATCCACAGCGGTTGCAGTCTAAGGCACAAAAGAGTGAGGAGTGGTTACAAACTGAACATAGTAGCCACAACAGTACAATGCAGGATGTTATTTTGAAATGGTATTTGTCCTGTATGTCCAATTGTGAACTGTGACGCAGTTATAATCCATGGCCTGCCCCCCCTTGAAATGGCGTCCGCCTGTCCTGTGTGGAGGGACAGGTGGAAGTTAGGTAATTCCGCTGACATTGTGTGCCGTTGCGGGAGGTGGTGGGGAATGGGTGTGCAACTCCTCATAGGATAATATTGGCCCCTATGGGGTACAGTGGCCAATGGTGATGTAAGCCGGCAGTGACAGTATGCACCGCCACGGATGTCACCACCATATGCTATCTGTTCTCTCACTTGCTACCTGACCTTCAAGAGGAGAGGACCTACACTGCATGGGCTGCTGTGACCTGTGTCTGGGACCTACCATGGAGCGTGTTACTGGGGAAAAGGGCCCTTGCCTTCACCTCGGAGGAGTTGGAGAGACTGGTAGATGGGGTCCTACCCCAGTACGGACTGCTGTATGGGCCTCCAGATCAACAGGTGAGTACACTGTGAGCACGCTGCATGGGGCATGAATGCACTGGAGTGGTGTGTGTGAAGGTCTCATGTAGGGGGTTGGTGGATGTCCCCTGGGTGGCGTGCAGTTTGTGTGCTGGGCCCTGTGTGTGCAAATGGTGAAGTGAAGGGGTATAGTGGGCCATAAGTGTAACAGGCAGGACGGTCTGACTAATAGCTTTCCCTGTGTGTATTTCTCTGCAGGTCAGCGCCCATCAAAAGAAGGGTATATGGCGTGCCATCATCAAGGATGTGCGGACCCTAGGGGTCTATGGCAAGCACAGCATCCACTGTGGCAAACGGTGGGATGACCTGAGACATGGCGGAGGCCCAGATGGGGATGTCATCCCGACAAGGAAGGAGTGCCTGTCAAACCCTGACCCCCCCCGATGGCCGCATACTGGCAGAGGCCTATCCAGAGCTAGATGGGCACTTGAGGGCATCACAGCAGCCACAAGGGGGTGAGTACAGTGCCCATCATTACAACTTACTCCTGGTGAGGTGGTATCCGGGTGGTGGATGTGTGTCTGTGGGTGCCCCTAGGCCAGGCCTGACATTACAGAGTAGGTCCCATGTTGGGCAGGGTTTAAATGTGATATTCCTCCTACCTAGCTTGAGGTATCCTCTCCTGGGCAGGGCTGTGTGGGTCCCAGGTATGCTGCAATTGGCGGTATGTGAACCTCACCATGCCCTGGTGGCTAGCATTGGTACTGGTAGCGAATTGCATAGTGTGTAGGCCTGTTCCCTGTCTGTGAGGGTGGTATGTACGCCAACAGTGGTGTTGTTGCAGGCATTGACTAGGTGTATCCTTTGTCTCACCCCCCTTTTTGTTTTGTCATCCTGTCTGTATGTGCATTAGCATCATCTGACGGAGGAGCAGAGGCACCCGCGACAGAGGGAGCTTCATCCCACAGGACCCTGGAGGCAGAGTCCACAGACGCTGATACACCAGTGGAATGGAGGGCAAGGGGAGCACCATGGCGGAGACTGGAGGGAACAGTTCGGACACAGATACCTCCTCCGATGGGAGCTCCCTGGTGGTGACAGGCACTCCTGTGACCACCCCAGCTACAGGTACACCTGCCACCCCCTGTACCAGCACCGTTCTCCCAGCAGCCCCTCAATGAGTTGCCCGTGCCCGCTCACCCAGGAGAGTGGGCATCTCCTTTGCACCAGGCACCTCAGGCCCTGCCCCAGTGAGCTTCTGCCCTGGGTAAGGAGCCTAATGACCTCCTGAGATCCATCTCTGTTGGGCAGTCAACCATTGTGAATACCATCCAGGGGCTGGCAGCCCAGATCCAACAGACTAATGCATTTCTGGAGGGCATTCACACTGGCTTGGCGGCCCAACAAAGATAAATCCAGGGTCTGGCCTCCTCTCTGATGGCAGCCATTGGCCTGTTTCCATCCTCCAACTTCTTCTTCCCAATCCCATTCCCCTCAACCCCAACCTATCGCAAGAACACAGACAGACGAACATGCACACAAGACAATACAGAAGAGTGGCACACACAAACACAAGCACCACACTTAATCCCACAGTCACTCACACAAACACCATCCAGTTGCAGACATACCAACATCCACTGCCTCCACTGTGCCCCCTCCTCCTCCTTCAGCCCCCTCCCCCAGTTGCATCTACACTCACACCTGCATACAATACACCATCATCCACTACCAGCATCACCACCACACCTAGCAGAACACACACTTCACTTGCAGACACCACTACAACAGCCATGCACACGTCCCCTGTGTCCTCTCCCACTGTGCCTGTCACCTCCCCTTCCAAGGTACACAAACGCAAGACACCCAACAGCCATCCACCTCACAACAGCATCCAGCCCATGCACCTGCACTCAAACACAGCAGACAGACACCTCCCAAAACCACTCCCTCTTCCTCCACTCCCAAACCTTCTCCCTCTTCCCATCTAAATGTCCCTAAGCAGCTTTTCCTCTCCACCATTGACCTCTTCCCTCCCCCTCCCCGTCCTTCACATCTGGCCAGGGTGGCAGAAACCCAGGCAAGCACCTCAGCCACCCAGTCCATGGGCCCAGTAGTGTCCACATCCACTCGTGGTAGTAAAGGTTCCAGGGCACCAGGCAGCCTCAAGAAAGGGGTGCCATCCCCAGGTGCTGCCCCGCAGGGCAAGGAGCCTGCCCCAAGTGCTGCAAAGAAGGGCAAGGTGCCATCCCAAGCTGCAGCCAGGAAGGACAAGGAGCCTGCCCCAAGTGCTGCAAAGAAGAGCGAGGAGAAATCCCTAGCTGCTGCCAGGAAGGGCAAGGAGCCTGCCCCAAGTGCTGCAAAGAGGAGCAAGGAGCAATCCCCAGCTGCTGCCAGGAAGGGCAAGGGGCCTGCACCAGCAGGTGGGAAGGACAAGGGGCCTGGTACTGGGACTCAACCATTGTTGTGCAGCCATCCGAGGCTGCACGGGATGGGCAGGAGCTTCCCCCAACAACCGCCGCCAGCAGCAGCACCACCACCACCAGCAGTGGGCAGCCATCAAAGGCTGCAGGGGATGGGCAGGAGCCTCTGCCCACCAGCAGCACCATCACCTCCATTGGGCACCCATCCGAGGATGCAGGGGGTGGACTGGAGCTTCCCCCCACAACCGCCACCAGCAGCTGCACCACTAATACCACTGAGCATCCGTCACCACCGGCGGACGGTCTGTAGACCTGCCTCCATCGGCTGTTGTGCAGCCTGCCCCCTGCAAATCCTATGGGTATGACACCCACCTGAGAGACTGTGACCTTACACTTCCCAGGGTCAGAAGCACAGGGCACGATGCCCCCTGCAGAACCAGTGGGTATGACACCCACTCACCCCATCCTCACCAGAATCAGAAGCACAGGGCATAATGGTCCCTCCAGAAACAGTGGGTATGGCACCCACTCACCCATACTCAGCAGGAGCAGGAGCAGAAGCACAGGGCACGGTGCCCCTCCAGAGCCAGTGGGTATGACATCCACTCACCCCATCCTCCCCAGGATCAGAAGCACAGGGCATGTTCACCCCCTCCAGTGCGTGTGGGCAAGTCACCCCCTTGAGAGACTGTGGCTTTGCTCTCCCCAGGACCAAGCACAGGTCATGTTGCCCCCTCCAGAGCCAGTGGACAAGTCACCCACTTGAGAGACTTGGCCTTGCACTCCCCAGGACAGAGCAACAGGCATGTTGCCCCCTCCAGAGCCAGTGGGCAAGTCACCCACTTGAGAGACTGTGGCCTTGCACTCCCCAGGACCAAACACAGGGCATGTTGACCCCTCCGTTACCAGTGGATTTATTCCATCTGCCGGCTGAGGTGCCCTTCTGTTCCCCGTCCCACTGAGGTGCCTGCCTATTTACCAACTGATGCCCCTGCCGTGTTCTCTCCGTGTTGGTGCAGGAGACAGGTGGGGCCTTGGACTTTGTCATGTGGCCCTGTGGCCCACACACATTGAGGACTGGGCAGTGTCCCATGAACTGTACATATGTATATACTTTTTAATTGAATGTTCATATTTTTACTGTATTTATGTTATTGCACTCACTTTCATCTATTTGTGTTGTCCTTGCATTATTCCTGAGGGGTACGGGCTCAATATGTTTTCGTACTGTATCTGATTGTGTGTATGGTGTTGGGGGTGCGGTGTGTGTATGGTGTGTGTGTGTATCACTCTTCCCCCCCCATGTGCTAGGCGGCTGAACTCACAGTGGTCGTCTTCACTGTCATTGGTGTTAGAGGTGGAGCAGGATGTAAAATATAATGGGAAAGATCTGCAGCTCTGGCTCCATGGTGTTCCCTGTGTCTCCAAAGGTGAGTCTTTTCCTTCTGTGCAGAGTTTCTGCCAGACCTTTGCTGACGTTGGTACTGCCCCGGAAAAGGTGGCGTTTTCAGGGGTCATAATATGGTCGGCGGAACATTGACTTGGCTGCTGGCGGCTACTGTCGTGATGCCAGTTGTTTCTGCCCTGGTGGTCGGTGTGGTAAAGTGGCTTTCTATCTGAGATCTTTCCACCATGGTCATAATTTGACAGTAGTTACCGCCTGTTGGCGGTATTACCACCACTTTATCACCAACCGCCAGGGTTGTAATGAGGGCCTATATATGCAGTCACAAATGGCCAGCAGAACCTCCCCAAGCAATTGTAGCTCCCATACGCCGTACAAATGCTGACATTTGCTCTCTAAACAGACTTGGTAATGAGATTTCATACTCACAACTGGAAGAAAACAATACCACCTTGTGTCTTCAGAAACTTGCTGCTATCTTAAATGAGCAGTAGTAAATAAAAAGTAGCATGGGATAACATTGATAGGCTGGAAGAAACTCTTACTGGTAGGGGACAACTCATCAATTCATCAGTATAGCTGTGCAACCCAAGTTGTTTGGACCATAGCCTTTTTAAGGCATTGTGAAACAAAAGCAAAGAACATTGACCACTACAAATACTGTAGAATTGTTCATGTATGTTTCTGGTGAGCAAGGTGGGCCTCAGCCATTGATGAAAAGTACCAAAGACATGCCGGATTGTGTTGCCCAATTGAAGCGTGCACAAAATAAGAACATAATCTGGGTTGCGACAAGACAAGAAGTGAGCCTTACACAGATATTACCAAGTTGGATGGAATTTGACATCAGTACTAGAGACCTAGTGAGTGTATCACAGGATTCCACTGTAAGTGCTATTTATTTAAAAGTGCTGTAGTGCTATATGTACATTGTCAATGATTGTGAGTCAATTATAGAGACATCTTCCATTGTGATCCTACACAAGTGCAAAAGGACATGTCATTGGACATGCTGGGGTGAAGTGTCAGACAGTGCAGAGGGTCATGTTACAAAGCGCAGGACTTTGGTAATAGGTGGCCATGTGGCAGGGACTAGTGCTACCGATACTTTTACGTGTGAAGGTGATCTGTTCCTGGTCTTCATCTTCTGATGTGTGTGTTGTCTCCTCTGCCCTTGTTGGTGGTGGTTGTGAAGGGGCAACACACACCTCAGTGTGTGTAGTCGTGGAGTCAGACATCCTGGTAGCTGCTACCTGTGGGGGTCTTAAGGGCCGTACTACTGCAAGGAGGATCTGCTGGTTCTGCAGAATAGCAGCCACATCACGATGGTAGGCAGCCAGGTCAGCCCTGAGGGGTTCAAAATTGCATTCGTTCATGTGTTGACAGGATTGCTGTTGTAGGTGTTGGGTCAACTGTATTACAGCTGTGCTGATTTCCTTCAGCCTTTTTTCTACTTCCTGAAAGATAGTTGTTCACCTTTGCATAGCTGCTGCCTGTTCTTCAGTTGACATCATGCACGAACACACCCCCTCTAGGCTGGCTGCCAGAGTTTGCATCCCCTCCCGCACCTCCTTGACCAGCTCCAGCTGTACTCTGACTACAGTTCTCTCAAAGCTGGTGCCAGTGTCGTCAGAGTCCTCAGCTGTATTGAAGCTGGCAGGTCATACAAATGGGGTGGTGGGTGGTTCATCTGCGATGGCTGCTGTATCTGTGCTCCTCCTTGTGACTGAAGGTGGGGTCTGGAGGGTTCCAAGGACCTCTTGGAGGGTCTGGTGGCTGATGTTTGTCAGCTCATCATCCATGTCATCAGGGTAGTCCTGGACAGGCATATCCGCAGGAGATCCATCATCCTCTGCAATGAAATATGGTACAATTAGTGTGTCAGTGTCGTGGGCTTTGTACTGTGACATGCCTGCCTTCTGATGATTTTCACATTGTGATCTTGGTTCCTGTTCATTGCTGCAGTCTTTCAGAGGGGCACTCTCCCAAGCCTATGCCCCACCTGCATGTCACATGTATTGTGGTCAGTTTGTGGACTTGTCAGCATCATCTTCTCTAGGTGTTGGTCCTGGCCAAATAGTGAATTGCCACCTTCTTGTCCTACTCTGCCCTCCGTCTACTTCCATTCTCATGGTGAGGTCTTTCATTGGCTGTGGGTGCTCTGATGGCACTAGCACCACACTTAACAATCTGGACCTGCCCCAGTCTCTGATCTTTCACATCCACCTATATGTAGTTGAAATGTAGCGTATACTATGTATTGCATTGCTATGGCACACTATTGATGTCAGCATTGGTAATGTGTACTGCTGAGGTTGGGGAATGTGTGGTACATTGGATTGTCCTGATAGTCGTGGCAGTGTCCTATTTCCTCCTTTGACTGTGCAGTTGTATTTCCGGGAGCCAGTTACATGTGTCCTCCCCCTCAATGCTGTTGTCTGAGCAGTATGACATTTGGGATGTTGCATTGTGACCCAGGAACAGGATGGACCCTGACATATGCAGCATGGGTGCGACATTAGTGCTGTGCACCTCCTAATGTGGATGACATTGGCTGATGTTTGCGGCAACTATGGACATTCACATTTGACAGGACTGGAACATTTGTCTTGTTTCAGGGGATTGTTAACGTTGTCATCCTAAACCCTCTAATTTGGGTGTGTATGATCCATGGGGACGTTACTGCCATTGGATAATTGACCAGCACACACAGCGGAGGTGGTAGTGGCAACTGTTGTCAATGTTACTTTCCAGTTGTCAGTATGGCCAGAGGTTGCTAATTGGGCCCTAGTTAATGTAGGGAGTATAGTGGCTGACATGTGACGGGATGCCAGTTTGACGTTGTGCCCTTCCCTCCTGGCGTGGCTTTACCTTTGCAATATTGTTGGCATGGCAGCATACCCCCATGGAAAGGTTGTTGGTGTTGTGTAGTGGTGTGCCCCAGGTTTCCTCTGAACGGGCCATGCCCCCGTGCCATGCTCCTTTACCCATGCCACTCCATGCATATGATGACTTACATGCATTGTGTAGTAGGTATTCCCCCCGCTGGCAGTTAACATTAGTGCATTTTAATTCCCCATGCGACTTACCCTGCATGTGCGTTGTCTCCTGGTAGTCTGCGTTGTCCTGTCCTTGGATCCCTGTGACAATCTCCTCAGGGATGACGGCTGCAACCATCTCCTCCATGTGGTCCAGGGCCTCCTGTGGTGCTGGACTCCCACCTCTAGTCTGCAGTGCTGCCTTCCTGTTCCTGGCCATCTTTTCCTTGGTCCTGCGCTTGCAGTCATGCCAGTGTTTCTTGCAATCGATACTGATTGGCAACTTTGAGGTGACAAACAGTTGGTGCTGGTGTTCCGTCACCTCTTTCACCAGAATTTCCTGCTCCTCTTCACTGAAGCAACACTTTCTTTTCTTCTTCTCCCTGTCCTGGGTCTTGTGTGGGTCCTCCTGGCTGGTTCCTGGTCTGTTGTCATCTTCCTGGGGTCTGTACAGGCATCTAGAATCCATTTTGGCTCTCCTCTGCACAAATGGCTGTGTTTCTGGCGAGTTTTGACGCTATTGCGTGAAAAAATGCTGCATATCCGGTTTGCGGTGTCGTAAATCGGCTCACAGTCATTTCCGCCGCATTAATGTCATTTTACTTTATGAAGTGACGCTGTGGTGTGCGTCAAAGAAAATGTCTCACACCTGTGGTTTGCGCCACAGTGCGTCAAAGTATAAATTTGACGCCCGCACAGCGCACAGAAATGGCGCTAGCCGGCTGTAATATTTTTGATGCAAAACTGAGTCGCGCAGTTTTGCGTCAAAAAGTTTAAATATGGGCCTTATTTTTTCATCGTCTCCCTTCCATTATAAATAATTTAAATGAACCGTTTGTTATATCAGGGGAGGACTGGACCTGACAATACACTCATACAGTTCAGTGAATTCTTACATACACTTGACATTTGAGCAGAATCCCCCTCTTCACGTTACACCGAGTCCCTCTTTTAATACACTTACTTAATCAAGGATGGCTGCCCTCACAAAACCTGACCAAACCTCTTGTACACCTGCCAGGAACTGAACGATGTAGTCTTCAGATAGGGTATAGATACCAAATGCCACTTTCCTTTCTCGTTGTTCTAAAATGAATCACAGGTACACTATTCACTCTTCATGACTGGACCTGCCTCCAGCACATTTCTCTTCTCACCGATTTCTAAAGATGTGCCTTATCAGAAAACATGCCCACTTCCTACAGGCGTGTAGCAGAAGCTCCATCCACCTATCATCGCATAATTCGGAAATGCTGACTGCCAATAACCAGGTTTTATCAGGGCATCTGGGTGTGGTGATTTCACGGAGCCCAGATACACCTACTTTGTGCCATTGTATCCAATACTCTCTCTGGTGTGTTGATGCCAGAGTAGTACACAAGCCCAGTCCCTAGGCATGGCCCATACTCCAGATTCTAATTACACTGAACCAGCCGTCATAATTTAACCCTAAAGATGACCCTTATGTATTTTTATAAACAGCTATCTGAGTCCCGGGAAACTGTCCAGAATAACTAATATTTAAGAACTCCCTCAAGTAGGATCCCTAAATGTGGTTGAGTCCACTATGGCAGTACTATCTTACCAGGGTGGGTTGTGGTTGGCTGTGATGAAGCATGTCACATTACGTGAGTGAGCCTTCCTCATCCAATTTTTGGAACTGTCTAAATCCTTGACTAGGGATGAATAGCCAGATGCTGTAAACCACCCTTTAACTTTCCCCCCTCCCTACCTTACCATGCTGTGGTCTTAAAACTAATCCCCCTATTAAGGGCATGTTTGAGTCCCAAACTTTAACAATAATAACCTAACCTGTGCTATCGCTATCACTGCTCGGGTGCAGCCTGAAGTTAGCTGTGTACTGTTTTCCATTAGTTTCTGCCTAACCTCAGGCAGGCTCAATCTAGCAATGAGAGCCCAGTGTCCCCTATTGCTTCCCCAGAGCATATCTCATGTCAGATCTCTCTGGCCATCAGACCTTGCCTATCGCAAGTGTTCAGACATCATGTGGGTTATGATGGGCAGCTGATCATCTTCTGTTTCATGTTCCATTTCTGAACATTCTGAGCAACTACTCTCATCCACTGAAGCAAAGGACCTCTGCCTGCTGTTGCTTAGGATATGAGTATCTTGTTGAACCTCCTTAACGGTTTTACTTACACTGCCTTCATTTGTTTTTTGGTTGGGGAGGTCATGTAGTTTTTTTGCTGTTTTTGCACGATGATGGTGCCGGTTTCTAGTCATCACCAGAGACCATGGTTTTCCAGCCATAACCATGTTTCCTGAGCCTTTGCCAGAAAATTGGGCTTCCCCCTTGCACCACCCACAGCGTCACTGGGAAGAGGAACAGAAACTTAACAGCCAGCAGTCTCACCACCCTCTTGACTGTCACAAACACCCCTCACAATCGCTGAACTAAGTTAGTGTTATCCAGGTACAAGTTCACTTTTTCCCCATCAATCCTTCCTTGTCCCTTCAAGGATGATGACCCTATCGCTGAAGTTCATCAGTCTCACTATAATTGGATTGGGGTTTGCCCCCAGATATGGTGGGTATGCCGATACCCTGTGCGCCCTTTCTACTGAGAAAAATCAGGGGGGATATGTTGTAGAAAATGTAAAAAATAAACACGATGTACAAAATATGAAACATGATAATGTTGCACAAAATTAAGCCAAGCAGACACCACATAGCTGTTCATAGTTTAAAACCATTTGAGGCCCAACTCCCACACTGACACGAAAAGTATGCTTAAGAATGTAAGGGAATAGGAAACATGAACGTTTTTTTTAGTTAAAGGCTAACATGTATATCTGACCCTAAAGTATTTACGAAATAAGTACACAAGTCCCCTTGCATACACTCCATGCCTTCAAACAGGTTGTGGCCCCATTAGACAATAGGTTCATAATCAAATTAGCCCAGAGCACACAGGTGCTTGATTAAACAATGAGTGCAGGAAAGAAACTAAATTCTGAGCCGATGGAGGCCTCAGGCACAAAGAACTGACAGCACAAACTCTAAGGAAATTACATTTACACTGAAACAGCCACGCATTCTTAGGTCTAAGAATGCTCTGTCACAGAGCATTGTCAAAAGTATAATGAAGGATGTGTAATGGCTTTGTTCAGGAATTCAGGGTTATGGGGTCACATGTCTTTAAGTGTTTTTCCATCATAAAACTGTAACTTGCAAATTACCTAGTATTTACTACGTGTAATAAAGCATTGTTCTGATTTGAATAAAAAAAGTCCTGCCTGCGAACAGGCACTTGAGAAAAACCACGGAGGTACCTTGTGCATGGCTGAGGTATAGTCTGTAGTGTTTTCCTCCTGTCACAACAGTTAGTAAATACTGTCTTTGGATTGCCAAGAAGAGTCTGTGAGGTTATTTGAATTGGGAGCTTTTGTCTATCCCACAACATTCCCTTGTAGAACTATTAAATCCAGCCATTCTCCTATGAATAGTTCCATTTTGGGACCCTTGGATCTGGCACTCCGAATATCCTCACTTTGTGCCAGTGTGACCTGCCCTCAGCCTCCTCCAGCCTGTTTGTCAGTATCTTCATGTCAATCATCAGGGTCGAGTATTTCTTTGTAAGGTTGGTTACCTGCGGCAGGGCTGTGGTCCTCTGATTCTTTAACCCGATCAGTTAGTTTCCAGTAGTCATACCACAGCAGGCTTACTTCTGCCACCACTGTGCTATCTGGGTTTCCAGAGATGATTTATTGTCTTTGATGGCTTGCAAAATGGTTACCGTGTGCGCCACCAGGGAGTCATTGCCAGTGTTCTTTTCAGACTGATTGGTCCCCGGCATTGGCTCTGGAATTGCTGGGGGGGAGGTCCCTGTCAATGCGTGTGGGTGAACCATATTTCCAAATATCCACTTTGCAATGTCCTTGGGATACATATGCAAGGTAGTCCTGCAGCCAGATACCATTGGGCATCCTTATCTCTCTAGATGACTCTTTTTTGCTGTGGCTGACTTTGAACTGCACTTGCTGTTCTGAGAGGCAGCCTGACAATCTTGCCCTCTGAATTTTAGGTATTCCACTTTCTGGCTTGGCAACAGCAATTCCCTTGGCCCCTTCCCTGCTCAGTCCCAATCCCCTCAAGCTAACTCAGTGACAACTCTGCTGCAGGTGTGTCATGTTCAAGGTGGGGCAGTGGCACATCCTCTTCCTTCTATGAAACCCGTAATCAGGCACTATCTGCATGACGCTTCCCAGGAGACCTGTGGCGAGTCCCTGGAAGTCCCCTGTGTGGGGCACTTTCCATATTATCAGCACAGTGGGTTGTGCGCTTCCAGGAGTAGTCACTTTGCAGTCCTTTTAGACCTCCCCAACTCTGTCCATAGGCGGCCTGAAAGGGACAGCACCGGGCGGTCTTCCACTCTGCTACCCAATCCCTCGCTCACCCCACCAGCTGGGCATTGTCATCCTCCTCCCACTGTCAAAGTGTTTATTGAGCCACCTACATGCTTTCCTTAGAACTAGGACTGCCAGCATATGTCTGATTAAGGCTGCAGTCATTCAGGTCCCTCATCTTTTTCCCCGCTGTTCGTGAGCCGCGGTTTGCCAGATGCTATCCCAGTCCTCAATGATCACTGTTGTTCCAGATGCAGGTAGGTGGTGCAATTCCCCAGGGCTAATCCATGGATCCCTCTCCCGCACCACCAAATTTCATCAAGGGGTGAATGAGAAAATGAGGCGGAAGGTGAAAGAGCCCCCGCTGATCTGTGGTCTCCTCCAGGCCATTCTGGTCACCAAGGGCCTCTCATGCTGCAGCTGCTGCCCCAGTCTCTGCTGCTTTGTACCTTGGCCTGCTACTCGGAGGGGCCGTTCTTGTCACCGCTGCTGGGAATGTGACGCAATCACCTCTGGAGTTCAGTCCACTGCTCCCTTTGTTTGTCCCCTCTTGACAGGCCAGGGCCTCCGCTGCTTCCCCACAGCTATCTGTGTTTCCTAGACACAGGACCTGTGCCCCATCGGTGCCATCTTGGTGTTGCAGGCTCGTCTACCAACTTGGTTCCACCCCGGTTTGTCACCACCCAGCAGGGCAATCAGCAGCACATGGGGTTGCTTCTAGAGCAGGCCCCTTATTCTGCAGGTTTGGAGGCCAGTTTTTTATCAGGATCTCTGCTCTGAGGCCTCCACTGGACACTGGAGCTCAGTAACTTGTGTCCTACACCATGGATGGTTAGGCCACAACCCTGTTCTCAGTCCCGTCTTAATCTCAAACTTGCAAGCCAACTATCTGGTGGACATTGTACACAAGACTGAGACACCAAAAGGAGGAAGTGTGCTCACCAGGCAGGATCAGCACTCAGCTCATCTGTACATTTAACAGAAAATATTTGAACTACTCGCCTCTAAATTCTGTTGAATTTCAGAGAAGGCTTCTAGGTGGTGCTCCGATATCTATGAATTCCTCATACTTCCTAAAAGGAAACATGCAGCTCTGAGTTTCAATGTCAGGAAGCAATAGCAGGAGTACCCACGCAGGTTTGAAGTTGTCAAATAAGTTAGAGGGGAGGTCCAGTTTATCGTTCTAGAAACTTACAGTCGGGGGAAAAAGCACTTCTAAAATTTCAAAATTCCCATTAACTAGTCTGAGTCAGAGATTGCCTCATCAGAGGGAGTTTTGGATAGTGCACCCTTTTGCCCGTTTCTCAGAATACGCTGTGGTGACCACTGCCTACATGTTGATGGTCAGGCATATTCTCCAGGTCCCCGCGCTAGTGGGAAACAGAATGTATTCCTCTCAGAAAGTTAATAGTGACACAAGAAGCTATGGGAGAACAAGTTTGAGATAGGCTGTCCTTGTTTTTCTCTGTGGACTGCATCCATCTTCCATCTTGGAATCAAAATTTTCACAAATATTAAGATTTTTTTAAATCAGAAAATGTTAAGTATAAAGACAGGGGTGATATGAGTACGTATGCATTATTTTCCATGGGCACATGTTCTGATACTTGTGATCATTAATGTAAAACCTTTGCACATAATGTTTTTTAACATTGTCACTCATTAAAAACAAGAATCACGAAGGCTCACTATCTTTTCCAGAGCACTGTACTTAATTTAAAAAGGAAGGCCAATTGGCACCCACCCTTGGGCAGCAACGCTCTTAAAAATCTATAGTACTATACCATGCAAGTGCCTCTACAGCAAGAGCTAGAGGTGAGAGCTAACACCAAGGGCGCACCAGAATTGCAGTTTGGCAGATTACTAAGGGTCAGTTATCCCCAAACTGTTGCTAAAATCAAGACACTAGTAAACTCCTAGGACCAAAGAGAAAAAAGCAGGGTGGAAGAGCTACACAGGTGTTCCTGAATTTTAATCCCACACCATGTTATGAGTCAACAAGAATCAGAAGTAGGCAAGAAGTCTTTATCAGGCAAGAAAAAAGGACAGCAATTATTCACAAGAAAAGACTGATATCTGATACATGGAGGCTATGGAAGACTGGCCAGTGGAGGCTGAGACTGAGATTCAGAGGGTGAGCCTTCCATGTCAAATAGAAACAAAGAACCAGAGTGGAGGAAGAACTGCACTCTTGAAAATGTAAGCAGCAGTGATGCAATAATAAGTTGGCTCATAAATACTTGGTTGTGTGGTTCTCATTCATTCAGTTAATTCACTGTATTTATGACCCTTGCACCTTTGTTTTGTTTCCCCTACATCTCTTTTGTGTTTTTGCCTTCTTACCCATCCTTCATGTGGAGACAACTCCTGCATCAGTGTTGGACTGCTCACAATCCAGGGGCGGCTCCTCCACAATGGCGAAGGAGCATCGTCCCCCTGGGTAAGAGCCAGGAGATGAAATGATAGTTCTACAATTGTTGCATTTTTCATCTATTGGTTCAACCAGCAGAACAGGGAGGGCGGGGCTAGGCCACAGGAGGTGGTAGGGGCAGGAGGGAAGAGTGCACCCAAGTGCACATTTGTGTTGGGCAGACCGTCTCAGGACAGCCAAACACACAGGCGCACGTAGGTTTCTCCAGCCCAGTTGTACTTAACAGTGAAGCTGGAGAAACTGCACAGACCCCAAAGCTGTGTCTGAACGGCAGTCACTACCACTCAGACCAGTCCTGATGCTGCTTTCATGCTAGCTTTAGCCTGAAAGAAGCCCCAGGATTGCTGGGGAGCCTGTAGCGATGAGCGAGGCAGCAGGTGTCAGCGGTGGCGGAAGGTAAATGTCTTTTAAAAAAAATATATATATTTTCCCTGTCCCCTTCATCCTCCATGGCTCCCCATTGAGATCTGCAGCCGCTGCTCTAACCTGCCTCAATCTACAGTCACACTCTTACCTTCAGCATCTGCTGGTGCTGTTAAACTCAGGGGATGTCTCTGGGCAATTCATGTGTTTGTTATGGGCAATTCCAATTAGAGCTTAAGATAAACCATAAAGGGAATAGGCTTGTGCTGTATTCCATCCATGTGCACCTAAACTGATGCTCACGCTGTATGTGGTTACCTCACTAGCATATTCACTGAGGGTTACACTCCTTTCCTCTTTCAATGCAAGTTTGGTGGGTGTATTTCCAAAACTCTTCGAAACAACAACCAGTCCTTCAGTATGTGTTTTTCTGTTCAGCATTTTTCCCTCCCAACAACCTGTCGACTTGAATTTATTTAATTCTCAGCTTCGAGGTCTTCCCTGGTGGGGGATTTAAATCAGGCCTCCAACGTCTGAAAACCCACTTGAGTCTCCGGGGTCGTATACCTTCCTTGCATATCTGATTTCAATAACAGGTTTAAGAGAAAACCATAAACGAGACAAAAAGAAGCCACAAGACTAACTCAGAGTGAAAGAAGATTCAAGAGAATGCTCAGGATATGACAAGTTGAATCATATGCTTAGCTGTAACCACATACTGCTGACACCATATTTAGTAAACTTTGTAATGGTTAGTAGCAGCAGTATTCCATTTCCTGTTTTATACTTTAAAAATATAAAACTTTCAAATTTTATATATGTTGCCCTAAAACAGTCTCCTATATAATTTTTCCATTTGTCAATACCCTCATTTGTCACCCACTGAACTACATTGATGCAACTTTTGCTTTCCATGTTTTACCAAATATCCTTTTTTATATTCTCCAAAGATATTTAAAAAATGGTCACATGATCTGGTCAGGTTTGAACATTCATCATGAAAATCGTGAGATGAATTGTTCCAACTTTAGTGTTTTCTTTCAGTTAGTTACTAAACAAGCACCATTTGAATACTTTTTGTTAAATTAGGGGGTTACCTATGGCATGGTAGATAGCTAGAAGAGTGTTTCCTTTTTTATGCAAGCGTTATGATAGCTGAGATTCCAACTGTTTAATTGATTTAGAGGTTTTGACGTGTTTTAATACAACTGAGACAATTTATTTTAGCCCACATTAGAGTCATATTGATAAGTTTTATCATCAACTTTTAAGAGATGTTTCTTAGGTTATTTTTTGATAATGTGTCTACATTCAATTCCAGGCTGGTATTCTAAAGATCCTGAAAGAATCAGTGTATCATCAACCTTGGGATCCTTGGAGAATCAATCAAAAAAGTTTTAATAAAACTGTATTTTCCATTTGGATGGTTTTTATAAGATGGTTTTTTATGTTAGTATTTGTCTCAGTGTTGTGCTGTGTGCAAAATCCTTATACTATATGACAGGGGGACTTATCCCAAATATACAAAAATTCTGAACATAAATATATAACACTTTGTGACAGGGTAAAGCATTTAGGGCCAGATGTAGGTACAAAAAAATTAGCGACTCGCAATTTGCGAGCATGTGCGACTCGCAATTTGCGTGTCGCTAACAGGAATGCAGGTACAATTTGCGGGGACAAATTGCGACTCGCACCCGTAGTCGCACCGCAGATAGCGAGTCCGTTGTTTGTGAGGTCGCTTTTTGCGACCGCGCAAAAAACGGACTCGCAATTTGCGAGTGGGTGTCGCAAATTGCGATTTTAATGAAAATTGGTTGCAGGTGCTGCAGAACACTCCAGAAACCACTCCAGAACACTCTGGAAACACTTCCTGGCACATGATGATGACATCACAGCCAGGAAGTTTACAAATACACCTGGGAGGAGGGAGGACCACATCCTTTTTAACTGCTGCACAACTAACAGAGCAACAGCAACCATGGCTGACACTCCCAGAAAGAGGAAATTGAAATTTGCTGAGAAGGAGCTGGACGTGCTCACAGAGGAATGCTGTCAGCACCATGATGAACTATTTGGGAAGGCAGCCCTCAATGTGCCAGACTCTACAAAAAAAAGAATTTGGCGGGAAACTCAGGAAAAGGTGAACTCCCTGGGGGTCAGCCACAGGAGTGTTGAGGAGATAAAGAAGAGGTGGTATGACCCCCGCTCCCGAACCAAGGAG
This sequence comes from Pleurodeles waltl, assembly GCF_031143425.1. Classification (NCBI taxonomy): domain Eukaryota; kingdom Metazoa; phylum Chordata; class Amphibia; order Caudata; family Salamandridae; genus Pleurodeles; species Pleurodeles waltl. Next base: position 719,016,721 of record NC_090436.1, on the reverse strand, counting down.
AGGGTGGCAGAAAGGCTCCGGGAGATGAGAGGCACAGGAGGGGTACCATCATCCATACCACCACCCACACCCCTGGAGGAAAGGGTAGAGGAGACCCTGGAGCAGGAGGCTGTAACAGGATTCGGAGATCTGGACACCTCTGAGCCCGGAATATCAACCAGTGAGTACCATGTGATATGCCTGTACCCCCATCAATGCCATACCCCCACCCACCATGTACACAGGGGCATGCACAACCAAGATAGCTCCATTTCAGAGTTGCAGATACCGGCATGATGCATTATGGGCAATGTAGTCAAGTAGGCAGTTAATAGGCAAATGTTTATTAGGAAGTGTGCAACAGATAGTAGACACTGACAGTGTTTTCCCCATGTCCCACAGGTTTCCCACAAGACCCCACCACCAGCCACAGCAGCCAGGTGCCAACAGTCAGCCAGCCCCATGAGGAAACTACAGGAGCAGCCACCACTCCCACCTGCATCACCAACACCATCCCCTCAATGACAACACCCGCTGCAACAGTGGTTTCGGAGGCAGCACCAGCAACAGGCAGGAGTGCCACAGCACATCTCACAGGGCATCCACTGCTGCGCAGGCGACGCAGGATGAGGAGAGCAGGGCTGCAGGCAGAGTCAGGGCGTCTGTCCACCACACTGACAGAGGCACAACTGCTACGTGGCCAGTGCCTGCAAAATCAGATGTTAGGGCTGATTAGTGAGGTTCTGCACCGCTTCGTAAGGAGCAATGAAAACAGCATGCAGCAGCTCCATGCACAACTGGACATAATAGGCAACAACACTGGTGACCTAGCCCTGTCCATGCATGAACTGGTGGCTGGACTCCTAACACAGAGCGAGGGTGCGAGGCGCAGGGACTGCCAGCTGCTCCAAAGGCTGGACAGGATGGCCTCCTCTATTTGCAGACTGGCAGTGAACACTACTGGGCTGTCAAGAAGAACAGTCGGCCTCCAGGTGGAAATGGGCCACTTTGCAGGTGATGTGGCAAGGGGCCTAAGCCAGATCACACATGTGATTGACCGATGGAGGCACAGCAGGTGTCCAGGGATACAGGGGACTCCCCACAAGATAGCGAAGAGGGCTCCACTGTGAGCAGTGTCTCTGCTGGTGACACCAGGGTGCTCCGGAGTGGGAGTACGAGGCAGAGCACTGCAGACCAACCTGGGACCAGCCAGGCTGGCAGAGGCCGCCGTAGGCAATAAACTAAACACTGTCCCTGATGTTGTGGCACATGATGGCAATGTGCCCCATGCCAGGTTGGCTTTATGAAGTCCCTGAACAGTTTTTCATTGTAAATAGTTGGAATTCTGCACATATTAAAAAAAAAATGTGTTCCACTTAACAAATGGAGTGTTTGGTCAATAGGTGAGTATGGTAGACGTTGGCACGTACCTTCCAAAGTATTGTGTTGCGATGTGTTCCCGTCTCAGTCTGCCTTGATGTGCAATGCTCCGATCCCCATGATGGCGATGTGGTTGCTCTTGCTCTTCATCCTCAGAATCTGGGTCTGCAGGGGTGAGAGGTAGCCCACGTCGGGTGGCAATGTTGTGCAGGATAGCGCATGCGACAACTATTTTGAATGCCGTTATAGGGGTATACTGGAGGGCACCTCCACTTCGGTGGAGGCAACTGAACCGTGCTTTCAGCAATCCAAAGGTGCGTTCAATCAGGTTCCTGGTCCTCTTATGTGCACTGTTCGCCTCTCACATTCATTCCTGGGTGTTAAGTACGGAGTCATTATCCATGGCCGTAGTGCATTTGCACTGTCACCTGTTGGGCACAAAAAAACACACTGTTAGAAAGTCCTGGATGGTGTGCACATTGATCTGTGTGTATGTCTACATGGTGTATGCAGCTCTACCTAGGAGGTATCCGTCTCCAAACTCCCCATGTTCCAGGCGTTGGTGTATCCCACTGTGCCTAAAAATGTAGGAGTCATGAGTACTGCCTGGAAATTTAGCTACAATGTCAGTAATGACATAATGGGCATCACAAACAACCTGAATATTGAGTTAGTAGGTACACTTTCTATTGCGGAACAGATATTCCAGGTTACACACCCTATGACATGGGTAAAGTTGGCAATCCGGTAAAAGTCCAGCTTGGTGCTGTTAATTTCTGCCTCATTCCTGGGTAGGTATATGTATTGGGACATGTGTGTGAGTATGGCATCTAGGAATGCCCTGAGGAACCTTGATAGTGCACTTTGGGATACCCCACCTGCCACAGCAATGACCCCCTGATAGCTCCCTGAGGCCAAGAGGTGCAGTGAGCATAGCACTTGCACATGCGTAGGGATGGCGCATCCACGCAGCGTCTGGCGTTCTAGCTGTGGTTTGAGTAATTCTATTAAATCTAGTATAGCTGCGCTGCTAAGTCTGTATTTATCGTAGATTTCTTCCTCAGTTTGCTGGAAAAGAGTCTGCATTGTTCTGTAAATCTTCTCCTGTCTCTGGCTCCTCCTCCTCCTCTGCTGGGCTGCGTGGGCTCTCCTCCTCACTGCTATCAGGTATATCTCCGCCATCTTGAGTAACCCAGATGCCTTCTGGGTCTCCTTTTATACTTTGGTAATGATTACCACCTGCTCTGAGTTAGTGGTAAATGGGACATGCAAAATGGGCTTTTTGCGACTAGTCGCAATTAGCGAGTTGCTATTGCATATGGTTTGCGACTCACAAATTGCGACTTCCTATTTGCGGGTCGCAAAATGGGGTCGCCCATTTTGCGAGTCGGTAACGGCTTGCATCGCTTTTTGCGAGTCGGAAATGGGATTTTTGCATCCCATTTCCGATTTTGCGGAGTCGCAAATAGCGATTCGGGCCATTTGCGACTCGCAAAAGTTTGCTACATCTGGCCCCTAATATCAACACATTAATTCTGCAACTCAGAAATAGAAGTATGTTTGCTAGTTTTTTTATAGACATAAAGGAAAAAGCACTTTTCTGGGACAATGTCTAGACTATCGGATTGGAGTAATGGTGCGCCTTTATTATGTAATGAAAGAATGTTAAATAATGGCAGACTAGTTAAGTGCTGCAGTTACCTTTATAGTTGACCCAGTATTGGTGAGCACTAGATCGAGGTTACTGTTACTTAAATAATGTTAGAGAAAAGCCAGGTGTTGAATCTGTTCTGGAAGGCCTGCAGGTTTTCAGTGTGAAAGACAGTGAGTTTGACATATGTGATGAAGAAGGAAAAATATCTGTCTCCAGCATCACTATTCTGGAAACAGATAGAAGGACTGAATCAGAATCGAGATGTTTATAAAGTATTTTACTCTAGGATCATGTCTTCAAAGAGAAGCCAGTACCATTGATGGTGCGATGGCAGATGGACAGACTTTTATACAAAATCCTCCTGTGAAAAGGTAACAAATGTAACTTAACAAAATGGGGGAAATTTGGTCCTGTAGAGATACACAGAAAATCATTAAAGCAGTGGAGCTCTAATGAATCAGTAGCTTAGATACTTTGGTAGACCACATTGGATTGATTCACCGTGGTCAAAGTAAGAGGTAATTTGTGTCACTGTTGCACTAACATAACAATCTAGATCCAACAGAAGCAAAACTAGTATCCAGGGGTGGCTCCTTCTCAATGGTGAAGGAGCGTTGCCCCCCTGGCTAAGCTGGGAGATGAAAAATAAAACAATATTTCTCTATTGTTATTTCTTCCAGCTGCTGCCTCAGCCAGCAGCATGTGAAGGAAGGGGTGGGGCTGGGCCATGGGAGCGGAGAGAGGTGACGAGGAAGAAGAGAGAGTGCACCTAAGTGTGCATGTGTGTTTGCCCGGCTGTCTTATGCTGGCCAAACACACATGCGCACTTAGGTTTCTCCAGGCCAGCTGTGTTAAACAGAGCAGTGTCTGAGCAGCAGACCAAGCCACTCAGATCAATCATGATGCTGCTTTCATGCTAGGTTTAGCATAAAAGCAGCACCGGGATTGCTGGGGAGCCTGTGTTGGTATCCCAGTGAATGCTGGGACACCAGAAGAAGTGGAGCGAGGCAGCAGGAAGCGATGACGGGAAGAGGTAGGTTTTAAAAATTATTTTGTATCCCCTACCCTTGACATTGGTGGTCGCGGCCACTGCTAGTATCCAAAATTCGATGAACCCACTGATGATTATGGAAAGGATATCAATGCTGGTGAACAGTTAACTGGGGGAGAGGGATGGGATGAGAGAGAGAGGAACAGAGGCACTGGATAAGTTCACGTAATTATGCAGGGCTCAATTTGAACTACAGGGCCCCTCTCGTGATAGGTTACGCTGGCTAGGCACCAAGCCATGGGCTTGTTTTAATGCACTTGCAGTGAACTCATTTAACCTGAAAGTTTTCCAAATTAATGTATTATTTTAGAAAAATTGCATAGCTGGAACAGAAATCGACAAATCCTGCTCAGTGTTTCCGAGCTGTATTGTCTGAAAATCATGTAACAACTCGAAGAAATATTGGGTAACATGATTTCATACTAGACAGTGCAAGGGCATGAAAGCAGGTCTTTAGCCCCAGGCTGAGCCAATGCAGCCCCAGAGATATGGACTTTTACAACAAGAAATATTTATTTTAGTATCTGGTTAATTGTATTACTGTTCAGTAGTTCCACTATGAGATCTTATAAACCTTGTGGCTATTTCTGTATAAGTAACGGAAGCCTTCAATCACATTATAAAACATGTCTCCAATTTCATTATTGAAGTTATGAAAGTCATGTTGTTATGTTTACATGTTTGTTATGTTTAAAGTCAATTGTAATACGTAAATAACATAGCTGCATAACTATTAACAAAATGTACAGCTTAGCTGTGATGCCATAATGCTACTGCTAGAGCCAGAAGCCAAGGTGAAAGATAAATCACAGAGGCTTGTTGTATTTAAACAACAAAATGAGATATGCGTTTTCCTTCTTCAGATCTGAAATGATCTGTGGTCAGCAGAAACATATAAAGGAAAGAAATGGCCACTTTGCATGCTAGTACTCATTCTGAGCTACAGAATGTTTCTAATCTGAATTACATTAAAGATATATGTTCTTAAACCAATCACTAACTGCTGTTTGGTGTGTTTAGTTCCACACAATATATTCCACTTTTATTCTTTATTTCGCCAACCATACTATCTCTTTTATATGAGGGAGCAAAACTCCAAGCAGTTAAGAGGTTTTTGGGAAGAGTGATGTTGTGACTACATATGAAAAGCAAGAAAACAACCTCTGTCGTACATTTGAAGGATACTGCAAGTCATCTCAGAGTTCCATGAACATGGCCTACAGCCTCCTTCCTTCATACTGGTCATAGACCTCCTCAGTGACTTGCAATATCCTTATACTATAAGACAGGGGGTACTTATCCCACATATAATGCACTAATATATGTGCGTTTGCTCACAACTCTATGAATTTCTAGAGCTGAAATATTTAAGTGTGCATTCGCTCACAACTCTATGAATTTCTAGAGCTGAAATATTTATATAACCTTTGTAAATAATGTATGGAATAACCTTAACTGTCATGTTGTTATACTTTTAACTACCTTCAGCAAGTTAGAAGTCAAGTCTGTGATCTGAATGATTCCCAACACACAGAGTTCATCAGCTGAAACATAGTGGATTCTCATTAGTGTTGTGCTTTCACTCCTGGCAATATTTATTAACCAGCGCTTACATTCTGGGTGTACGGAAAACAAATAACACTGAAATTTTGAGGATTGCATCTCAGTGCCTTCTCAGCATACCCAAGTGAGCTCAGACCAGAGATTGTGCCACTTTCTGTCTGGGTCACTGTCTCCCTGCTATCAGAAAAGAGTAAAAGGTAAAGGAGACGTGTCCTCCCATGGTATTGAGGCAGAATTAACATATCATATTTGTTAGAAATTGGGTCTTTGGTTGTCAGTCAGGTTACCCCCTGTCCAAGCAAGGACCCTCACTCTAGTCAGGGTAAGTCACACACAATCCAAATTATCCTGTGCCCTGCCCCTGGTAGCTTGGCACTGAGCAGTCAGGCTTAACTTAGAAGGCAATGTGTAAAGTATTTGTGCAATAAATCATACAATAACACAAAATAGCACCACAAAAATACACCACACAGTGTTTAGGAAAATATATAATATTTATCTGGATATTTGCAGGTCACAATTATAAAAGATGCAATAAGAAAATGTAAAGATATCACTGGAAAGTGATATAAAGTGTCTTAAGTCTTTTTAAAAGCATACAAAGTCTCTTTCAAGCACAAAGTACCTGGTTTGAGTGAAAAATCTCCACAAAGGGCCGCAGAGGAGGAGATACGTGGAAAATGGTGTGTGCATCGGTTTCACACCTTCACACACGGACTTGCGTCGTTATTTTCCACGCGGGGAAGTTGTTGCGTCAATTTCCGGCGTGCGGACGGGTCTCCTCTTCGGGTCGCGGGGTTTTCAGACACCCCGGGGTCTTTGCGCGGAATCCTGGGCTTGTTGACCAGCTCTGCGTCGTACCGGTGGGCGATGCGGGGAAATTTCTCCCTCACGGCAGGCGCTGCGTCGATTTCCCCTCTGGAAGTCGGGCGGCGTTGTCCAGGTGAGCCGTGCATCGAAGTTCCGGTCGCACAGCAGGTCCCGCGTCGATCTTTTCCTCGCGAAGTCAAGCGCCGTCGTTCCGGTTCGGCGAGCGGTGATTTTTTTCACCGCGGCACAAGCTGTGCGTCTAATTTTTTGCCGCATAAGGAGTCCAGTTGCAAGAGCAAAGTCTTTTTGTCCCTGAGACTTCAGGGAACAGGAGGCAAGCTCTATCCAAGCCCTTGGAGAGCACTTCTGCAGCAAAACAAGAGAGCAGAAGACAGCAGGGCAACAGCAAGGCAGCAGTCCTCTGTAGAAAGCAGTCCTGGTGAGTCCTTTAGGCAGCCAGGCAGTTCTTCTTGTCAGGGTGCAGGTTCTGGTTCAGGTTTCTTCTCCAGGAAGTGTCTGAGGTGGCAGGGCAGAGGCCCTGTTTTATACCCAAATGTGCCTTTGAAGTGGGGGAGACTTCAAAGAGTGGCTTAGAAGTGCACCAGTTCCCCTTTCAGTTCAATCCTGTTTGCCAGGGTCCTGGTAGGGGGTGTGGCAGTCCTTTGTGTGAGAGCAGGCCCTCCACCCTCCCAGCCCAGGAAGACCCATTCATAATGCAGATGTATGCAAGTGAGGCTATGTACCCTGTGTTTGGGGTGTGTTTGAGTGAATGAACAAGGAGCTGTCTGGCTAAACCCAGCCAGACGTGGATTGTAAGGCACAGAAGATTTAAGTGCAGAGAAATGCTCACTTTATAAAAGTGGCGTTTCTAAAATAGTAATATTAAATCCAACTTCACCAGTCAGCAGGATTTTGCATTACTATTCTGGCCATACTAAATATGACCTTCCTACTTCTTTCAGATCAGCAGCTACCAGTTCAACAATGTATGAGGGCAGCCCCAATGCTAGCCTATGAAGGGAGCAGGCCTCACACTAGTGTAAAAAATGAATTTAGGAGTTTTCCACTACCAGGACATGTAAACTATACAGGTACATGTACTGCCTTTTACCCACACAGCACCCTGCTCTAGGGGTTACCTAGGGCACAAATTAGGGGTGACTTATATGTAGAAAAAGGGGAGTTTTAGGCTTGGCATGCACTTTTAAATGCCAAGTCAAAATGACAGTAAAACTGCACACACAGGCCTTGCAATGGCAGGCCTGAGACAAGGTAAAGGGACTACTAAAGTGGGTGGCACAACCAGTGCTGCAGGCTCACTAGTAGCATTTAATCTGCAGGCCATGGGCACATATAGTGCACTCTACTAGGGACTTATAAGTAAATCAAATAGTCCAATTTGGTGTGATCCAAGGTTACCATGTTTAAAGGGAGAGAGCACATGCACTTTAGCACTGGTTAGCAGTGGTAAAGTGTGCAGAGTCTAAAAACCAGCAAAAACAGTGTCCAAAAAGTGGAGAGAGGCAGGCAAAAAGTTAGGGGTGACCACCCTAAGGCTGTCAGGTCTAACAATATTCTCCTGCTTTTTAAAGGTGAGGCACTTGTCAGTGATGATTCCCTAATTTCAAACAGGCTCTCCTAATTTGGAGGTGTCCCTGATAGAAGTCGGTCGGCATGCATTCCAATAAAGAGACCCAGTTTTGCCTGCCGCATGTACCTTTTTTTTATCAGTATTGAGTTTAAGAGACTTTAGAGCATCAATTTAGTAACCGTGATCCAAAATATTGATTACATAGTAGATGAGTGTGGCTTAAAAAATGACATCTACATTGAACATGGTGGGACTTCGGGAAGATTTCATACGGATGAAAGGGGTGAAAACAGCACTAGGCAGGGCGATGGTGTGAGGTCAGTATTAATACCGCCGGAAAGAAACAATCTTTTACAAGGAACTTCTTCCAACATAACTAACTAATAATTGGGATAGACAAAACAATGTTGAAGGCACCCAATAGGTCATGAAGAACCAACACAGCAATACTGCCATGCTACTTCCATTATTGGTGATTTGCCGATGACCTGAGTTTCTGGAAAGTAATTTAAAGCATCTTCCATCATTCTATGAATAAATTCCTTAGACTACTGCTGGGCTACTTGTCATCTATCTTTCTAAGAATAGGTTTTCGTTCAGGTACAAAACTATTGTTCTGTGGCCTACGTTCAACCATAACAGGGAGAGGTACTACTCATTTGGATCTTCTGTAATTACACAATATCCAAAGAAGAGGGAAAACCTATTGGCTAGTAGCTAATGGCCAAGATCGCAATTTGTTTTACTCCTGTTGGTGTTATCTAAGGTGTAGAATGCACTGTGAAAGGATGGACTCAGAATAATCTATTTTGGCCTACTTAAACTCTTATAAATAAAAACGAATATTTCTCTGAGCAATCAAATTCAGCTTTGAAGGTACCCTGCTGGGCAATGTTATTTACTCTGCTTTCAAGCTGCTAGTTCAACGCTCCCCCTGAAACGTTGGCCCATTATGACAGATTAGCCTTCTATTGGGAGAGGAAAAGGTCAGAAATCAAATCTCCATAAGACATTGACAGTATGCTGTGAAAGGGGGCAAAGGGAGACCTTTGACTACAGTCAACAAAGGGGTTCTTCTTTGAAACTTAGAGGGAAGAAAACAGGCCTGGGTGGGTGGAGCTTGGCTCAGACAGAGATTCAGACAATTTCCCTTCATTCTGCCATCTTGATTCCTGCCATAATGGAGTGCAATAGGTTAGGCTCACTCGAAGTGCCAGTCAGTGGTGGAGCAGTGGTATGGCACCTCTGGACTGGGTAGAGACTTTCACTATCTAGGACACTCCACCTATACCTTTAAACCCCTGCACAGGGAAGAGCAGCTGAGATCAACAGAAACCACAGAAGAAGAAGGCCAGACCCCTATCTGGAGTGAAAGAACTCTGGACTTGTACTTCTTGGACTTTTATGAAACCTGCCTCCAGAACTATTGGCACTAGTCTCCATCGTGGGAACAGCAGAAGGTGGGTTTGCTGGAGAAACTGAAGGAAGGGAGTTTCCTTGGACTTCTGTTGTTGTATTTGAGTTAGGAGAGAGTACGCTAGGCTTCTTCTGGACACACAGTCACCCTACATTTGGCAGAAGCCCTTGACTGATTAGAGTGGAGTGGAAGCAGGGTGCATACCTGAGATAAATAGGGTACTGCCTCAGGAACACCACCATATGGGAAGAATGCTTAACAAGAGGACTGGTCCTAGCATTTATATACCACGTCCATTAAGAAGAAGGAAACAAAACAGTTGAGGGGCTATGAAACAGGCTTATGAGATTACTAAGTAATTCAAAAGTAAAATGTGATGTTCAGAAAACAACTCCTAAACATTCCTGTTGGCTGCAGCTCACTATGAGGAGCACAGAGCAACACCTGGAATTTTAAAAGGCCTATTGGACAAGAAATATCCTAATTGAAAAAGGCAACTCAAGAAGTGCCTCCTAGATGTTCCTGGCAGGTACTCCGAGACTCTTTAGGACCATTGGCCAAAGGTAATTCCAAACATTATGAGTGTTTTCTTAAATATCCCCTTGAGAAGCTGTGAGCTGGTAGACTCTCTCAGACCCAAAATGCACCTGATCTGTGAGTGGTTTCTTGTCCAGGAGCTGGAGGCAGCCAAAATATCCATCTCCAGAACAGGCAGGAACATGAGGTGTTGGTGGTCTTTGTCTCCTGGATTTTCTATTGTGGATGATCCAGTGGGCTCCCTGGAACACCATTACCACAGAAAACTCTTTTTCTGTTCCCCATGCCTCGGTCTGAGTTGATTGAAGAGTGAAGAGAGCCAGTTTCAGTGCCTGGCTCTGGAGGATGTGTGCTAGGTGACTGGAGGAACAGTCCCCTGTATATGCAATGCCCTCAGAAGGCGCACCTGCTCTGCCACCAAAATGGAACATCAACCATTTGGAAAATGGATAAAAGTAAATATCAGTCGACTGTGCAGGGATCTGGTTTAAAATGAACAATGAAAAAGCCCTCGGGTAAAGGAGTGCCCCATAAGGATGTAAGGCACACTATAAATGTGCATATTTGTATCTTGTGATAACCCAGAAGGAAAGGGTCAAGGCTGTAATTGGGGACTGCAGGGAGCTGCAAAAGGTATGTCACATGGGTATCTACTGTGATAAGAACACCCTAAGCCTCATATAGTATTGGACCAGTGACGTCTGGAGAGGTTTATACCTCTTTTAAGAGTTGACCATTTGGTGAGTTCTAGGGATTTGTGAATCCATTGGATTTGTGGTTCTTTTGTGGTTGCAAAGTGACCTTGTTCAGTGTTAGAGTTACCTTCCTTGAAACACTTGCTCTTTTGTACTGTTTGCTAGTGAATTTGTTTCAAAGCTCATAGGTATGTTTTTAATAGGAAAACCAAAAATGTGCATATTTCTTATCACACCACAAAGCATTTATCAATAAGCGCGTATTTGTTATAACATCAGAAAGTGTTCATTATTAATTATATTTTTATTTTTGTATATATGGTGAGCATTCTGTGATAAAGCCAGTAGCTTCTGACTTTTTATAATTGCATAGCACATTAATATTATAGGCATACATAGGACAGTTATGGATTTAGGGGTTAATGTATTGTGGTGTACCATGCACGAGGTGTGATTCAGACTTAGGAAATAATCAGCATTTGGAGGTATAGTCGACTTTTGTGACCTTTTATTATTTTTATTATAGTGAGGGTGTTCCCACTGGGATTTTTTTCAGACATTTTTTAAATGTTTCTAACTTTGCATTATATTTCTTTTTTCATATAATATATTTATTTTCCTCTCTAAACTAAACACACTGAATGGACATTGTTTATTGACTGTTTTTCTTCCTTGATACGTTCTGAGTTTCTAACCTTCCATAACTCCCTTGGTAAGCCTTGAACTACCCTGTCTGGCTGCTGTGAGAATCAAGGGCTAGAATGCATGTCTACCTTAGAGTGAAGTACTGTAACAGGTAGTTGTCATTATTATGAGATGTTGTTTTTAAAATATGGAAGTAATAGTGAGTACTTTATTCATTGATTTAGATATCACACACCAAATTCCTGATAATAGCACTATGAAAAATGTAATGTTTAAAGTGTATTTGCTCAGAAAAACTTGTCCAATGGTCAGATGACTTATATTTTGCTCATAATAATGACCACCCTTTGAGAGTTATTAAGATATTATAAATTTTTTCAGTAAGCGCCAAAAATATTCCATTAGCATGACATTTATTGCTATGTGGTAATGGTCACAAATATTTGAGAAATGTTTCTTATAAAGCACTTTACGTCCATGGAGAAAGTTCAGGTAAGAGCTTTATTCAAACACCACAGCCAGCTCTTCTGCTCAGCCCAACTGACCACTGTGGGATGCTCTCAAATAGCATTCCAAGGTTGCTGGGTTTTGCACAAAAAGCAATAGCGAGGTGACATAATTGACAATGTTTCCCAGGACGTCACATTATAGTAGTTATTATCAATTGAGATGGCTTATTTAATTGATTCTGGTTAATGGAACTTTTGAGTCGTGTTAAAGTTATTTGTGAACTAATCTGCTCCATGAGGTATGCGTTGGGGTTTTAGGTTTGGGCTTCTTCCAACACTTCTAAGAGGCACAATCTCACCATATCCAACAATTGTTTCTATTTCGGGTAAGAAATCCTTTATGTAGGATGACAATATGCGAAACTTACCTAAAAATAACCAGGGTGTAAAGAGAGTGTTTTTCTGCTGAAAATATTTTCCTTGGGAAGAAAAAAAGACTATCGAAGTGGAAATTTACTTTTCCTTGCAATTACCTTTGCACAGTTGTGCACTTATTACGTTCATACATGCGTATCTATCTACATTAATTAAGTAGGCATTTAAACCTGCACAGTTGCAGCATTTCAGGGGAGTTCTCCTCCGTAAATCTCAAAAATATTGCCATTTACTCCAAAGTTAGACTGAAGTATATACAAGTAAATGTCTGACTTTGTAAAGCATTGGGTAGTTGGTTGTCATGTCTTCCACATCTGACGAAACCTCCTGTACCAAGAAACCAGAAAACGTCAACCTATAGAGGGATGATACACTTCCATTTATATTATGATACAGTTGGAATTCTCCTGAAGTCAAATATATTTTCGCGCCTGAGGACTTTTCCTACACAAGAAAAAACCTGTGAAAATATAACACTGCCTCATAGTGCATTTATAATATATTGCATTGTATGCAGGGTTTCCGTTTTTTATACAAATAGATGTAGGTAGAAATATTTTGTGTGTCTATATGTAATAATAGAACGGGAAAAATACGGGAAATTGTACAGCGGTTTTTCTTTTTGGAAAGTTTTTTTAAAATTACTTTCATAAACAGAAAAGCAAAGATGAGGGGCCCAATTCACAACCATGTTGGTATGTGTAGGTTTGAAATTACTCTAGTAGTAATCCTATTTTACTAGGACTAAGCCACGAGGACTACAAGAGTAGGTGCATTAGGTCCAAGGTGTTCAGCACAACAAAAGTGGGTCTCCTGGAGAGACAATCTGGTGCAGCAGGTCTTCTTTAAATTGCCCCCAGTGATGAATATCATGAAGGTGAGGAGTATTGAGAGTAGAGAAGATTGGGGGCATACGTGCCTCATTGTGAGAGAGGGTGGTATTCTGAAAAAAAATTAACACTCTTGAAGCTCTTCATAATTATGCAACCATTGAGGTCTCTATGTTGTATGAAAATAGACTGGGAAAATTGACCAATAGACCAAGAAACATATGTCCAGGAATGCTGCCACTTACAGTTCCCCCACTGATGGCAAGCACATTTCTACTTTGGGGGTAATTCAAAATTACTGTGAACAGCATTTACTACAATGTAATGTGAGAACTGGAGCTAATTTGCTAGCAGTGTGCTCCCTCTATACTAATTTTTAGGCTCCCTCAGACGTCATTTGATTGATGAGCTATGGGGTGTACCTGGAAGCTGTGAAGCTGTGAATGGTCTTTTACTTGATGTACTACCAGCAGTAATTCAAGCTCCCTGAGTCTATCTGCTACTTTCTGTTGAAGATAGGCAAAAGGCCAGAAACCCATGCCCAGAAATGTAAGCACTAGCGACGGCTACCCTCGTAGCAAACACCTTTCTTTTTGCAAATAATTCACAAACAAATAAACTGCATCTTCTATATTACAATGGGAGGACTAGTGCTGATGTGCTAGCAGTGTCCACCACATTCTGGATTATTAGGCTGCTCTGGGAGTCATCAGATTGATGAGTCTCGGTTTACACCTCCATGCTTTGAAGTGGTACTTTATCTGATATATTACAACTAGAATTCCAAGTACTTCCCAAACATACTAGCTACTTTCTGTTGGAGATGGGCAAGAACCGAGAAACATTTGCTCAGAAATGCAAGCATTGGCTGTGCCCACACCGATGGCAAACACTTTTCTGTATGTATATATCTAAAACATAGCTCTAAACTGCAGCTTTTATAAAGCATTGGAAAAACTTGTGCTAACTTGCTGGCAGTGTTCTCCCTTACTCCTTATCGATTTTAGAAACTAGATGTACCAATGCATGATTATTCCACCAGGTGCAAGTTTGTATTTTCTGTAAATATTTGAAGTACCATCTACAGAGGCATCTTTTCCATTCAGAAAAAAATATGGATACATTCTGACAAATTCATTACAAAATGTGGACGAATAACGAAGCAAATGTCAAACAATAAATACCATAATATAGGAAGCCTTAATTGTGTTCCTATCTCTTCCATAGCTCTCTTGTGGCCAGGATGCAAAGATATTGAGATGTGTAAGTTATAAGTGCATATTTCAAAATATGCAAGGCGCACTTGCATGCGTATGTACTGAAATGTAATTGAGTAAACAAGAAACGTTTAGGTTAGGTATAGGGAGCTGTCTTTTACTAGTGCAGAATATTGCAAATTGTGCAAGACTTTTCCATCCATTAATATCACCTAGAAGATTACATATGGAGATCCAAGGGAGTGTCAGAGTAATGGCCAGAAAAATGGAAAAAACTAAGGTGAAAATACACATAGTCATAAATTTGTGGGTGTTAACATACATTTATAATTCACTTCATGCACGTATCAGTACTTCTAAATCTATATTAAATTGATGTAGGGGTAAACGGTGCGCAAAGTATGGAAAACGCTCTTAGATATTCCTTTTTTCATAGGTTAGGTGTAATAAGGAAAATGGAAATAAAAATGTATTTGTGGCATATCACAATTTTCCTAGAGCTAAATCTGCAAACGCTAAGTGTTGGGGATTAGGCAAAACACGTTATATCTACCCTCTTTTTTAATACAATGTACTTCTGTGTGTACGCTCTATAACTCATAGTTAATTTATATGTACTTCTGGAACTTTCGAAGTTTTGCAAATGTGTATGTAGACTACTATTCATCTTCTATTGTATAATACATTTGCGAATTAACCGCTATATGGGTAAACACCACTTTTTAGAAAGAAAGCAATTCAAATATTAAAAACATGTTTCAGCTCTAGAAATGGTTGGCAGTTTTTGTCATGATGAAAATGACATCCAACATTTCTAAACCCCAAATAACCTTTGAGAACTTTTAGATTTTTTTTTTTATATATAAAGGCAGATCATTGGCTGAACTAAACATAAAAGTACACAATTAAGCTTCACCATAAAACGCGTATTTACGTAATTAATTATTTGCAGAGTTCTTGTTAATCAGCTTCTTCGCCGTATAGTACATGCTGCGTGGCCTCGCTGTTTCACGCCGGGACACTAATGGGAGTAACTGTGCGCTATAAATTGCATTCATCATCATGGTCAACGAAGACTCATGATTCAGATTTCAAGAATATCCCACAGATGTTCTGAATATGAATTGGGGAGAGGCTGGGTGAATTTAGGAACTACAGCTTCTGGTGACTGGCACAGATTCCTGACTGACGAGTTTAACGTTTCTACCACATTTGCCCTGCAGTGAGATGTCCCACCAGAGACGGATAGGAAGTGAGGTTGCAAAAATCTGACTTCTCGGTTTTCTAGACATCTACAGGGGCTGGCCTTGAGTAGCAACGGCGAAGCGCTTCAGTACTTGTGTAGACTCCTTTCCTGCTTAACCGGGAGCGTTTTCCAACTGTTAAACAGAGCTCCGATTTATCACAGATTTTGTAAATGTAGTTAGTTTCGAACTTTGCAAAACTGGACAATATTACAATGAAGGAGTATACAACAGTGTACACATAGTGTGAAGCACTGAACACACCACTAGAAGTGATCAGATACGAATACCATTGCACAGTAATGTATGGATATTCCAAGAATTCGGCCAAAATTCACTAAAAATTACAATGTCAGCATTCTCGATGGGTGGTAAGTCATCTCCCAAACTGCTATTTTTTTGTTCTGCTCCAACAGCCACTGTCTTATTAAGTAAGCGGGCACCTTTTCTAGTGAGCAGCACACATACCCACTGGATGTGTGCTGAGATCTAGCCTACAGAATTCTAATTAAAAGTTATAATCTTTATTGGTGACTACGCCCAAAGTTTCATTCTCTTTAGGAGTAAGCCCATGTTCTATAATTGCTGATTTGGGCAATGCACACATAAGGCTACTCTAATTTTTTTGAGCTTGGGCTACTTAGATAATCATTTACACATTATGGCCCTCATTATGACATTGGCGGTAAGTCCTGCTTACTGCAATGCTGACTGCCACCAACATACTGCCGCCGCAGCGGATCACCCCTACCCATATTATGAAACACACATAGCAATTGGTCACTATACAGCCACACACACATGTCCGACAGCCCAAAGGTCAGTGATAAACTGGCGGTAGCAAAACTCACACTGTTACGCCAACAGAACTACGCCCACAACATTATGACCCATGAATCACTGCAGCAGACATTCAATAGTGGTAAACCATTGGCGCTACATACAGCTGCGCTCAAAATACACATACACATACAAAACAACGCCACATTGGAAAATTCAAACTGCACACACCTGACACCCATACACACACCACACCTACACACCCACAACACTATAAAACACCCACCCAGATTACCCACAACCCTTTACCACTACAAACAAGTGCCACAAGAGAGATAGCAAGACCACAGCCAAGACCACAGCCACACAACACCATCACCTATACACCATCCATGCACCTTACATCACACACCCAAACACATCACCCCACACACCCTCACCCCTCACAGTACACCCATGGCACCACAATGACACCCCAGGTTGTCAGAGGAGAAGCTGAGGGTCATGGTGGAGGAAATCATCTGGGTAGAGCCACAGCTATTCGGATCACAGGTGAAGCAGCTATCCATTGCTAGGAAGATGGAGCTATGGTGAAGAATCGTGGGCAGGGTCAACGCCATGGGACAGCACCCCAGAACAAGGGATGACATCAGGAAGAGGTGGAACGACCTACGTGGGAAGGTGTGTTCCACTGCAGCAAGACACCAAATAGCTGTACAGAGGACTGGCGGTGGACCTCCACCTCTTCCCCTACAACTAACAACATGGGAGGAGCAAGTCTTGGCAATCATGCATTATGAGGGCCTGGCAGGAGTAGGAGGAGGACTGGACTCTGATAAGTCATCTCTTTACTACTATCAACCCCGACCTGTATGCCATCACAAACCCCCACCCTTACCCACACTCCCATCACTCCACCACTTCCCACATACCCCACCATCACAATCCACTCATCCCAATACCAAGCTCTGCATGTAACACCAATGCATGGACCCCATCACAGACCTGCATGGACACCTATCACTAAAGCATGCACACTAGAGGGAAACAGCAAGCCCACCAAATAACTACTCACACAAGGCAAAGCTGCCAGGGCAATAACAACCTTAGAGGGCAACACACCCATGCACAAGATGTCACAAACAGAAACAATAACACTGCATTTACATCCCAAAGGTCCCCCAGCCAACGTCACTGGATAGGTGGTGCCAGCAACATCCAGTCCCTCCCCCCCACAAGTGCCCACAGTGATGACAGCAGCTCTGGACGCCTGGATCTGGATGACCAACCTGGCCCATCAGGAATCTCTGGACAGTTGGTTACCCAGGCACATTCCCATACCACCACAGAGTCTCCCCCCTCAGAAAACACCACCACAGTACCCACCCAGCGGGCCTATACCTCTGTCCCCAGGACATGTCAATCAGCAGTATGTCCACCACTACAGGGACCCCAGGCCACCCCACAAACACAGGATGATCAGGGACGTGGGGTCAGTGGCAGTGGGCACACGGTTCAGGGGACAGAGGCACAGGACAACAGGGAAGCTGGGAGGACTGCTGTGTAACAGGGGGAGAACAGGCCCAGGAAACCAACTCTCCAGGAGGCACTCACCAAGATCCTGGGAGCATACCAACATTCCCAGGAGACGATGGGACAGATACTGGACAAGTTGCAGGAGACCCAGCGGCTGTAGGAGGGACAGTACCTGGGGATCAGGGAGGACTGACACTCAGTTAACACCACCCTGGTCTCGATTGCATGGGTGCTGGCAGACATAGCCAACACTATGAGAGAGGCAGTGGTACCCCACTGGGACCCTACCACTAGCCAAACCAATGACCAGCCCTCCACCTCCACTGCTGCTAGTGGACAGGAGGCCCCCCACAGGACCAACAGGCCACCAGCACCCCTCCCCAGCAGAAGGAGAACCACCCCGCAAACGTTCCCTGTGATCCATGCTGAAGCCAGAGCCAAGACCCCCGCCAGGAAATAAGACTCTCCTGATTGTCACCCTTGTGTCCCACTCTGTCACCCTGTCCACCTTAAACTGCCATTGCTCCACTTCCCATGCCCCCTTTGACAATGCATCTGTGATCCACACGGACTGGACTCTATCCTGGACTATCCTCCACCATCACCCCCAGCCCATTGCACATCCCCGTCTACCTATTAGCACTTAAATAAACACCCTATGCAAAAATACAAGTATGGAGTCTGTCAAATGATTGAAATACGTATTAGTATAACAAGCTTTAAACACTGCAATACAACTGTACAGTCATGTATACATAGGAATGATCTGTAGTTGGCTGCAGTCAACACACTAGGAACGATAGTGGGGCACATATATCTGCAAATAGAGATGCCAAAGGGTACAGTGAGTGGCCCTAGAAGTGGGAAAATCACCCTGCCAGTGACAATGTCAAACACAAAACTGTCATTTAAATGTGAAGTTACACTGTCTTACCTGTGTGTAGTTGGAAGTATTGTCGAATTATTGCACTTCTGTTGTCCTCATCCTCATCCTCTGCCTCCTCATCTTCACTCTCCACAGGGTCCACTGTTGCCACACACCCATCTCCAGCCTCATCCTCCTGCAGAAAAGGCACCTGGCAACATAAGGAACGGTTGTGCAACATACAGCATGCCACGATGATCTGGCAGATCTTCTTGGGTGAGTAGCACAGGGAACCACTTGTCAGATGGAGGCAATGAAACCTAGCCTTCAGGAGGCCGAATGTCCTCTCTATGATTCTTCATGTTTGCCCATGTGCCTCATTGTAACATACCTCTGCCCTTGTCCTGGGATTCCGCACAGGGGTCAGTAGCCATGAAAGGTTGGGGTAACCAGAGTCACCTGCAAATATCGAGGGACAACTGTTAGACACACACTAACCCTTAGGCCCCACACCATACCCATACACCAACACCTACTGGGTGGGAACCAGGGCTCACCTATTAGCCACACCCTGTGCCTCTGGAGTTGAGCCATCACATATGGGATGTTGCAATTCCTGAGGATAAAGGCATCATGCACAGACCCAGGACACTTTGCATTGACGTCAGAGATGTACTGGTCCTCCAGGTACACTATCTTCACATTCATAGAGTGAAAGCTCTTTTTCGATTTCTGAAAACCTGGGGAGACAAGTGCAATATGTGTACCATCAATGACCTCAATAATGTTAGGGATATGTCCCATTGCATAGAAATCAGCTTTCACTGTGGCCAAATCCTCCACCTGGGGAAAAACTATGTAACTGCACATGTGTTTAATAGGAGAGACAAAACTCTTGTCAGCACTATCGAAAACATTGGCTGTGACATTCCTGCTGCCAAGCCCACTGTCACTTGGAAAGAACAAGTAGTCAAGAAATGGAGCACTGATAGCACTTGCACAAGAGGGGGGATCACAGTGGGGTGATGGATAGCAGCTATCAGGTCAGGCTCTAATTGGGCACACAGCTCTGTGATTGTGGCCCTATCCAGTCTATAGGTGAGGATAATGTGCCTGTCCCCCATTGTTGCCAAGTCCACCAAGGGCCTGTACATGGGGGGATGTCTCATCTCCTATTCATCCGCAGCGGTTGCAATCTAGGGGGCAAAATGGTGAGCAGCTGGTCAGTATCTCATATTTCCAAACACTACACTTCATTGCATGTTGTGTCTGTAACATTATATTGTTGGATAGGCCCAAATGATGCTTGTGTGTACTGTGAAACAGTTAGGTGCCATGGCCTCCCCCCTCCCCCCGAAATGGCGCCTGCCTGTCCTGTTAGCTGGGACATGTGGAAATGAGTTAATTCTGATGACGTTGTGCCCTGCTGCCGGAGACAGTCGAAAATGGCCGTGCTACTCCTCATTGGTTACCATTGGGCCCTATGGGTTACAGTGGCCAATGGTGATGTACGCTGGTGGTGATGGTATGCACCACCGCAGAAGTGACCACCATTTTCTATCTGTTCACTCACTTGCTACCTGACCTTCAACAAGAGAGGACCTACACTGCATGTGCTTCTGTGACCTGCGTCTGGAACCTACTATGGATCGTGCCACTGAGGAAAGGGCCCCTGCCTTCACTGCAGCAGAGTTGGAGCGACTGGAGGATGGGGCCCTACCCCAGTACCAAATGCTGTGTGGGCTTCCAGACCAACAGGTGAGTACACTGTGAGCATGATACATGGGGCATGAATGCATGGAGTGCTGTATGTGAAGGTCTTGTGTAGGAGAGTTGGTGGAAGGGCACTGGGCAAGGTGCTGCATGTATGGTGGGCCATGTCTGTGCTAATGGGGATGGGAAGGGGCATGGTGGGGCAAGAGTGTAGCAGGCAGGATGGTCTGACTGATACCTTTTCCTATGTGTATTTCTCTGCAGGTCAGCGCCCACCATCCTTGGCGTGCCATCGCCAAGGACGTGCGGACCCTGGGGGTCTATGGCAGGCGGAGCACCCACTGGCGGAAACGGTGGGAGGACCTGAGATGCTGGGCACAGAAGACCACGGAGGCGGTCTCCCAACGAGAAGGAGTGCCCATCGAACTCTGACCCCCTGATGACCCACATACTGGCGGTGGCCTATCCGGAGCTGGATGGTCGCTTGGGGGCATCACAGCAGTCAAAAGGGGGTGAGTACAGTGCCCTAATATACTACTTGCGCGTGGTGGGGTGGCATCCGGGTGGGGGATTGCAGGGTAGGTCCCATGTTGGGCAGGGTCTAATGTACACTTCCTCCAACCAAGCTAGTAGCCATCCACTACTGGGCAGGGGTCTGTGGGTCTCAGATATCCTGCAATTGGCGTTAGGTGTCCCTGTCCATGGGCTGGTGACTAGCATTGTGACTGGTAGCGCATTGCCTAGTGAATTGGGCTGTTCCCTGTGTGAGTGTGCTGTGTACGCCAACGGTGGTGTTTTTGCAGCCATTGACCAAGTATATCCTGTGTCTCTCCCCCCCTTTTTGTTTTGTCAACCTGTCCTTATGTGCATTAGCATCATCTGGCAGAGGAGCTGAGGCACTAGCGACGTGGAGAGCTGCATCCCACAGGGCCCAAGAGGCCTAATCCACTGACGGTGAGGGCACCAGTGGGACAGAAGGCGAGGGGAGCACCAGGGAAGAGACTTGAGGGGAGAGTTTGGATGGAAACTTCCTGGTGGTGGCAGACACCTCTGTGCCCACCCCAACTACAGGTACAGCTGCCACCCCCCATACCAGCACCGCCCTCCCAGCAGCCCCACAGTGTGTTTCCCGTGGCCGCTCACCCAGGAGGGTGGTCATCTCCTTCGCCCCAGGCACCTCAGGCCCTGCCCCAGTTAGCCCTGCTGCCCTGAGTGAGGAGGCTATTAACCTTCTGCAATCCATCTCTGTTGGGCAGTCAACCATTGTGAATGCCATCCAGGGGCTGGCAGCCCATTTGCAACAGACTAATGCATTCCTGGAGGGCATTCACTCTGGCATGGTGGCCCAACAGACTCTGGCCTCCTCTCTGATGGCAGCAATTGTCCCTGATTCTAGTCTCCCCCCTCCACATTCCTCTTCACAATCCATTTTCCCTCAAACCCAACCTATCCCAAGCACACAGGCAGACCAGCATGCACACAGGACAACACACAGGAGTGGTTCAGGCAAACACAAGCACCACACATCATTCCACAGGCGGCACACAAACACCATCCAGAATCAGATATACCAACATCCACTGCCTCCATTGTGTCCCCCTCCTCCTCATCATCCACCTCCCTCCAAGTAGCCTCTACACTCACACCTGCAAGCACTACATCCTCATTCACTACCACCACCACGCCTATCACTACACATCCCTCACTGGCAGTCACCACCCCCACATCCATGCACATGTCCCTTGTGTCCTCTCCCACTGTCTGTGCCCCCTCCTCCCAAAGTACACAAACACAAGCACTCAGACACCCAACAGCCATCCACCTCACAACAGCATCCAGCCCATGCACCTGCACCCAAAATCAGCAGACAGACACCTCCTACAACCACTTCCTCTTCCTCCACTCCCAAACTTTCAACCTCTTCCAGCCCCAATATCCCTAAGAAGCTTTTCCTCTCCACCACTGATCTCTTCCCTACCACTCCCCCCATCCTTCACGTCGGGCCAGGATGGTCTGAACCCAGGCGAGCACCTCAGCCACCCATTCCACGGCCACAGTAGTGTCGACAGCTACTGCAGGTGGGAGAGGATCCCGGGCACCAGACAGCCACACTGAAAGGGTGCCTGCACCAGTAGTGTCTAGGAAGGGCATGGAGGCAACACGAGCTGCGTCTAGAAAGGGCAAGGAGGCACCCCAAGCTGCTACAGGGTAGGGCAAGGAGGCACCCCCAGCTGCTATAGGAAAGGGCAAGGGGCAATCCCCGGCTGCTGACAGGAAGGGCAAGGGGCCTGCACCAGCAGGCAAAAAGGACAAGAGGCATTGTGCTGGGACTCAGTCGGAGCCTCCACCAACAACCATTGTGGTGGAGCCGTCCGAGGCTGCAGGGGAAGGGCTGGAGCCTCCCCCACCACTGCCAGCACTGCCACCTGCACTGCCACCAGCAGCAGCCCGAGTGGGCAGCTGTCCGAGGCTACAGTCCCCCACCACTGCCACCAGCACCACCGCCAGCACCGCTGCCAGCAGCAGCAGCTCCAGTGGCCAGCCGTCTGAGGCTGCAGGGGAAGGGCTGGAGCCTCCCCACACCACTGCCAGCACCACCACCAGCACTACTGGCAGCAGCAGCAGCCCAAGTGGGCAGCCGTCCGAGGCTTCAGGGGAAGGGTTGGAGCCTTCCCCCACCATTGCCAGCACCGACACCTGCGCCACCACCAGCACCGCCGTCAGCACCGCTGCCAGCAGCAGCAGCCCCAGTGGGCAGCTGTCTGAGGCTGCAGGGAAAGGGCTGGAGCCTCCCCCACCATTGCCAGTACCGCCACCAGCACTGCCGCCAGCAGCAGCAGCCCCAGTGGGCAGCTGTCTTAGGCTGCAGGGGAAGGGCTGGAGCCTCCTCCCACCACTGCCAGCACCAACACCTGCACCGCCAACAGAAGCAGCAGCCCAAGTGGGCAGCCATCGAGGTTGCAGGGGAAGGGCTGGAGTCTCCCCCCACCACTGCCAGCACCGACACGAGCAGCAGTAGCCCAAGTGGGCAGGCGTCAGAGGCTGCAGGGGAAGGGCTGGAGCCTTCCCCCACCACTGCCAGCGCCGATACCTGCAACACCACCAGCAGCAGCAGCCCGAGTGTGCAGCCGTCCAAGGCTGCAGGGAAAGGGCTGGAGCCTCCCCCTACCACTGACAGCACCGACACCTGCACCGCCATTGCCACCACTGAGCAGCCGTCACTGCCGGTGGGCAGTGTGTAGTCCTGCCTCCATGGGCTGTTGTGTGGCTTGGGCCCTGCAAATCCTGTGGGTCTGACACCCAGGTGAGAGACTGTGACCTTGCAATCCCCAAGATCTGCATCACTGGGCACAAAGCCCCCTCCAGAACCAGTGGAAGAAGCCATCCACTCACCCCATCCTTCCCAGAATGAAGCACACTGAGCACAATGCCCCCTCCAGAACCAGTGGAGATGCCATCAACTCACCCCCTCCTTCCAGGATGAAGCACACTGGTCACAATGCCCCCTCCTGAACCAGAGGAAGAAGCCATCCACTCACCCCATCCTTCCCAGGATGAAGCACACTTGGCACAATGCCCCCTCCAGAACCAGTGGAAGAAGCCATCCACTCATCCCATCCTCCCCAGGATGAAGCACACTGGGCACAAGGCCCCCTCCAGAACCAGTGGAAGCAGCCATCCACTAGAGAGACTGTGGCCTTGCACTCCCCAGGACCAAGCAGTGGGCAAACCACCCACTAGAGAGACTGTGGCCTTGCACTCCCCAGGACCAAGCAGTGGGCAAACCACCCACTAGAGAGACTGTGGCCTTACACTCCCCAGGACCAAGCAGTGGTCATGTAGCCCCATCCAGGACCTGTGGCGTTGTGCCATCTTCTGGCTGAGGTGCCCCCTATTCCCCATCCCCCTGAGGTGCCTGTGTATTTTCGACCTGATGCCTCTGCAGTGTTCTCTCCATGTTGTTGCAGGAGTGAGGCATAATAGTGTGGGTGGTACAATGTCTTCCGCCTAGCTGTTGGCGGTTACCACCGTGGGGCTTGTTGATTTTGCTGTGGCAGTCGGTGTGTTAAAGTGGCTGTTTGTCTGAGCGGTTTCCACCATGGTCATAATTCCATTTTTGTTAGCGCTGGCCTGTTGGCGGTATTACCGCCACTTTATCACCGACCACCAGGGTTGTAATGAGGGCCTATGAGTTTTATGAGGCCACTAGCCTTACAGTTGTCATATGCACTCACCCAGGTCCAGTTAACTCTCTATTATGTCTCTGTTCTACCCCCTTCTGAACCCTTTTGAATCGTCTCGTGAGTTTAAAAAGTATCTCTGAAATGATTAAATAACTCATTAAGGCAATACAGCAATAGCTCTGTGGGGTGGTTAACAAACTGTTTAAGAATACGTATGGGACAATTTTCTGCCTGGAGCAGTAAATGTGATGCTCTACCTCATTCAAATGCTTGCAGGAGCTTTCCTACAGAAAGGTCTAAGGGCAACAGAAGTTTGACCATAGTACAGAAACTGATATGTTGTATTGATGGTTTGCCTTGCCCACATTCTTTCTACATCTCATCTAGTCACTCCGTACCTCGGGTTGTCTCACGGGGCAGTGTCTATTAAGCCTGACTGTGAGATTCAGTATAGAATCTGGGGCCACAGTACATTGGTTGTGACCTTCAGATTAGGGCTGAAGCCTAGCCTCTACCTTTCGGCCACAGCAGTCACATGTGTCACTTGCCCCAATTTTTCCAAACATCGTTGACTGATCCACTATTTTAGGGTAGAGACTGATGGAGGCGGAAGTTATTGCTGGAGGTGGACTATTAATCTTTCATTTGGATGCCTGATGACTGGTCCCTTTTAGTTTACAGTAAACACACCCCTCTCCCTTTTAGTTATCCTTTACACATGATTTTTAAAAACAACAACAGTAGAAGTGGTAACATAAGTAGACTCAGCATATAAAAGATCTACTGTGCAATGAATTACCATGTTCAATTCCTCTGTTTTTCCCACCACTAAATTTTGAGATGCCACAATCTCTAAGTAGCCTCTTTGTGCTCATTTCCAGCCCTACTCCTTCGAGTTCATCTCTTTATAATGTCTTCTGAAGATTGCATATGATATGGGAAGCCTCAGATATTTGCTGACTTTTTCAGCTATAGCAATAAATAATTTGCAGATCAGCTGAGATTTTAGTAGAAATGACACAGTATCAGCATTTGCTTATAATCTGAATTTGTAACAGACAACTGGCATTTCCTTGGTGTACATATCAATCCTACACCTAATTTAAAACAGTACTGGTTAAAGGGAGCACCTCTGTCATTGAAGGCAGAAGTAGAATGATGCCCTGCCAATGACAACAAAAAGGTATTTAGTACACTTTCATGTACTCTTACACCCAAAACATCTAAAATGTGAATGAAATGGGAACAATGAAGAAATATTCATATATTATTAGTACAAACAGAAAGCACTGTGCCCTTTTGCTCTTTTACTAGTAAGATGTTGGCGTCTGGAGGCTGATTCACAAAGGCATGCGAGAAGACTGAGTGAAAGAGTACTATAGTACAACTTCCCATACTCAGAAATGATTTTGATAATCAGCCACTAAGTTCCAATGATGAGAAAGATAAATGCCCATAACAGTTTAAAGGCCTTTTCGGCATTTCATATTAAAGTCCTTTCACCAAATCTGATGATTTGGGTTTAGGATTTCCTCTATTTACGATCACAAGCTTGATGTATATTTTGCAACATTCAAAACATGGTGCAGGTCATGCTGATAGGCATAGCAAATATCGTGGCTTCTGTAGAAGAGGTCTTGAATTATGGTGATGATAATGATCATGATAATAACGATAATTATAATGTTAATAATAATATTTGCATACACAGTTATTTTCTGAGTCTATTATATCCTTATTTATTCTCCACCTCTTGCATACATCACTCGTCATCTTGGACTTGCAGGATAAAGAGAATAGCATATGCCTAAATAATCAGACATCTAAATCGGAATAATATGTGGTTGAGATACAAAAATAATGACAAGAGATAATCCGTTTCAGAATGCAAGTTATGAGAGTTTGAATTGAGCATAAATTCCTTAGGTCTGACATTTTCAATGCTACTGGGGTCCACTAACCTGGCGCTTTTTCAGAATTTTATCGCTACTTGGGAGTAGAGCTCAATAACAAAAGGTATTGAGAAGTGATCCACCAACCATGATATAGAACTCTCTTGCAGAGTGAACAAGTATTTGCACAGCCAATAAGAGAGTTATAGACCTTGCCAATGTAAATGCATTTGTGTACGGTTTTGGGGCTGTTTTGACTGATATACACAAATGCATTAACATTGCCAACAACTATAGCTTTCAGATTGCGAAGACCTATTGGCTTTGCCAATGCTTGTTAGATTTCGCAGTAATACAATACACTACGTAATGAAGAGTTTCAGAAGGATCCCAAGCAAAAGACTGGTGTCACTTTCAGGCCACTATGGAGCAAATTTACAAGCCCTAGCACCCCATTAGCATCATTTTTTTTATGCTAATGTGGCATTAAGGAGGCATTTTTGCCACACCATATTTACAAAGTGGTGAAATGCATGCATTGCACCACTTTGTAACCCCTTGCGCTACAGTATGCCTGCGCCAGGCATAATGTACGTGAAGGGGACTTTTGGCACTAGGAGGCCCATAAAAATGGCGCATTGAAATTTATAAGATTTCACTGCACCATTTTTGGCATAATTTTTAAATCCTGCTCAAAGCAGGAGTTATAATGAGACACCCATAATAACCTATGGGTCTCCTTGCACTTTGCTGCACTAGTGTCAACATTTTTGATGCTAGTGCAGCAAAGCGCCACAATAGCATCAAAAAGTCTGATGTTATTGGCCTAACAACCAACATGGTGGGCCGTATCATAAATAAGGCACTACCATGGTGTTGTTAGGTGCTGGTATGGGGGGACTCAAGAAAAGTGGCGCACTTTCTTGTAAATATGCCCCTTACTTTGGCAGCTGTGCCCCATCGGTCTGAGGAATGGGATAGTTTGCAGCTTCTTTTGGGTTTGGGTTCACCTGAAGATGCAGCTAGTCAGAACACGGCTCATGGAACCCGGGACACTTGACAGCACACGCAGCATGCGTGCTGAATCCAGCCCTGGCAGAGTTTATAGCACAGATTTAAACCCTAGCCACAGAGTCCATGCCCAGCAGCACAATATCGAGGAAAGGCCCTTTGGAGTAGCGGGCACCTGTGCACCCCTTGAGCCCAGGTTCACTTCTAGGAGCTGTACATTTGTTAATTAGATGCAGGCTGAGGGACAGCCAGCGCAGAACCGGTCATTGCTGGAGTGTTCTCTCTGTCAATGCTTCCTGTATCCCCGAACAGGTGCAGAATCGAATTCCAGCCCACACGGTGGAGCGAGGACATGACTCATGGCATTGAGAGAGCCTGTTCTCCAGGGCTCTGCCACATTTGTGCATTTCTGTATTACGACGGCTGCTCAATATACACTGAATTGGCTGTCAGTGAGCAGGTTACTTAAAAGGAACACACTATGGCCCTCATTCTGACCTTGGAGGGCGGCGGAGGCCGCCCGCCAAAGTCCCGCCGTCAGGTTACCGTTCCGCGGTCGAAAGACCGCGGCGGTAATTCTGACTTTCCCGCTGGGCTGGCGGGCGGTCGCCTTCAGGCCGCCCGCCAGCCCAGCGGGAAAGAGGCTTCCACGATGAAGCCGGCTCGGAATCGAGCCGGCGGAGTGGAAGCTGTGCGATGGGTGCAGTTGCACCCGTCGCGTATTTCACTGTCTGCGCAGCAGACAGTGAAATACATTTAGGGGCCCTCTTATGGGGGCCCCTGCAATGCCCATGCCAGTGGCATGGGCACTGCAGGGGCCCCCAGGGGCCCCGCGACCCCCCCTACCACCATCCGGTTCCCGGCGGTCGGACCGCCGGGATCTGGATGGCGGTAGGGGGGGTCGGAATCCCCTCGGCGGCGCAGCAAGCTGCGCCGCCTTGGAGGATTCAATGGGGCGGTGGTACACTGGCGGGAGACCGCCAGTGTTGCCGGTCCGACCGCGGCTTTACCGCCGCGGTCGGAATCCCCATTGGAGCACCGCCGGCCTGTCGGCGGTGCTCCCGCGGTCCTCCGCCCTGGCGGTCTTTGACCGCCAGGGTCAGAATGACCGCCTATGTGATTACAGGGAAACACAATATATTGCTAGGTGCCTTGCACATGCTGCAATCCTCCTCGCTGCTCAATCAATGTATTCTAGATATGTCGGGCCATCTCATATACTGCATCCTGACTGCATGCAACCTTACCAAGCATTGGCAGAGCCATAGGTCTTGCCTATGCAAGAGCTACTGGCTTTGCCAATGTGTTTTAGCTATGTTGTTCACCAACATGGATGCTGTTCAGAATGGCTAAAAGTTAGTATCGTAGAGGAGAGTGGCGTGGAGTGTCCGAGTGGAATGGCGAAAAGTGGAGAAGAGTGTTATAGAGTGGAGTGGCAGAGTGTGTTGTGTATTTTAGTGGTACAGTGTGGAGTCGCATTGAGTGGCATACAAAGGCGTGGTATAGAGTACAGTGGATTGGTGTAGAGTGCATTGGTGTAGAGTGTTCCAGAGTATTGAGCATTGAAAGCAGTGGCATTGAATTCAGCAGCATGCAATGCAGCGTCATAGATTGCAGTGGAGTAGATAAGAATGGTGCATTGTAAAGTGGAGCGGTGCTGAGTAGAGTGGTACAGAGTAGAGTGGTGTAGAGTTGAGTGGCATAGAGGGCAGTGGAGTAGAGTGGTGCAGAGTAGAGTAGCATAGAGTGGTGCAGATTAGATTAAAGTGCCATAGAGCACAGTGGCATAGAGTGCACTAGCTGAGAGTGGAGTAGTGGAGAGTAGAGTGGTGGAGCCTGCAGTGCTGCAGTGCTGCAGTGTAGGGTGTCAGAGTGCAGTGGTGTAGAGTGGAGTAGAGAGGCATAGAGAGCAGTGGCGTAGAGTACAGTGATGCAGAGTAGAGTGCAGTGATGTAGAGTGCAGTTGTGCAAAGTGCAGTGGTTACGACTAGAGTGGCGTAGAGTGTAGTGGGGTAGAGTGTTGCGGCACAGAGTGGAGTAGTATTGCATAGAGTGCAGCAGCATAGAGTAGATTGCTTCAGAGCAGAGTGAAGTAGCAAAGACTGGAGTGGAGCAGGCTAGAGTGCCGTTGCATAGAGTGACACAGAGTGTAATGGCATAAAGTAAAGGGGTGTAAAGGGCAGTGGCATGGAGTGCAGTGGTGCAGAGTAGATTAGAGTGGCATAGAGTACAGAGACAATGAGGGTTGAGTGGTACAGAGTAAAGTGCATTGGCGCAGAGTGTAATGGCATAGAGTGCAGTGTTCCAGAGTGGCATAGAGTGTAGTTCTGCAGAGTAGATTTGTGTTGCCTTGAATGGAGTGGTGTAGAGTACAGTGGCAAAGAGTGCAGTGGTGTAGAGTAGAGTGGCAAAAAGTGCATTGGTATAGAAAGAGTGGTACATGGTAGAGTAGAGAGGTTTAGTATGAAGTAGGAGTGAAGTGGTGTGCAGTGGTGTGGAGTGGTATTAAGTGGAGTGGTGCAGAGTAGAGTGCAGTGGTGTGGTGCAGAGTAGAATGGAGTACTCCTGGTGTCGAAGCACACTGCCATTAGAGACAACACATTTTCAATTGAAATGACCATAACGGTTGCACACACATATAGTTTTACTGATGGAACTATAAAGTGTACAGACAAAAATGTGTGGAAATTGCATCATCTAGTTTAATGATTCGTTTTGATCAAATAAAGGTGGTCATTACAACTCTGGCGGTCAGTGTTAAAGCGGCGGTAAAACCGCCAACAGGCCAGCAGAAAAAAAAATGGAATTACGACCGTGGCGGAAACTGCCAACATAGACAGCCACTTTAACACTCCGACCACCACGGCAGTACAAACAAACACCGCAGTGGTAACCGCCAACAGACAGGAGGAGGACAATATACCGCCCACATTATTACAAGCCACCAATCCGCCACCATTTCCGGGGTGGATTCTCCCTGAACAAAAACACAGCAGAAACAGGACTTGGAAGGGAAAACGCTCACCTCTACACATCCCACGAGGAGCCAGGACGCCATGGAACCGGAACTTCAGATTCTTCCAGCCCTTATCTTCCTGCTCCTCTACCAGGAGCACAAATGCCGGTGGCGAAGACCTAAGTGAGTATTGCACCTACGACACAGGGGAGGGAAAAAACAGTGACACGCAACACGCAAAACCCCCAACTCCACCCTCACCCACAACAACACACACACTAATACATCATGATACATCACAGTTACACCCCCCAACCCCTCCTGGAAGAATGCAAGGACAAAAGGAAATGAGTCGAATGATTGTAATTTATACGAAGACAGTAATCAAAAATATATACATATATTAAGATATTCACACTATAAACAAATATATACACCAAGAAAACAAGTCCAAGGTATTCCACTATCATAGTCCGTGGACCACTGGGCCCAAAAAGCATGGGCGAGGCCCACACTCAATACCAAAACAAGATGGAGAGAACACTGCTGGGGCATCAGATAGAAATAAAAAAGGCACCTCAGGGGGAAGGGAAGGGGCGGCACCTCAGCCGGATGATTGCATGACGCCAGATCCACAAGGGGGCTCCATGCCCATTGATGTATCCTGGGGAGTGCAAAGCCACAGTCTCTCAAGTCTCTCCAGTGGGTGGTTTGCCCACTGCTACTTCCTGGGGAGTGCAAAGCCACAGTCTCTCAAGTGGATAACATACTCCACTGGTTTCTGGAGGGGGCTTTGTACCCAGAGTGCTTTATCCTGCCCAGGACAGAGGTAGTGGATGCCTTTCTCCACTGGTTCTGGAGGGGACTTTGTGCCCAGAGTGCTTCATCCTGCCAAGGACTGGGGTAGTGGATGTAGGTCTTCACTGGTTCTGCAGGGGTCTTTGTGCCCAGAGTGATTCATCCTGCCAAGGACAGAGGTAGTGGATGTGATAGTTCACTGGTTCTGGAGGGGGCTTTGTGCCCAGAGTGCTTCATCCTGCCAAGGACAGAGGTAGTGGATGCCTTTTTCCACTGGTTCTGGAGGGGGCTTTGTGCCCAGAGTGCTTCATCCTGCCAAGGACAGAGGTAGTGGATGTCATTCTCCACTGGTTCTGGAGGGGGCTTTGTGCCCAGAGTGCTTCATCCTGCCAAGGACAGAAGTAGTCGATGTGATACTCCACTGGTTTTTGGAGGGGGCTTTCTGCCCAGAGTGCTTCATCCTGCCAAGGACAGAGGTAGTGGATGCCTTTCTCCACTGGTTCTGGAGGGGGCTTTGTGCCCAGAGTGCTTCATCCTGCCAAGGACAGAGGTAGTGGATGTGATACTCCACTGGTTCTGGAGGGGGCTTTGTGCCCAGAGTGCTTCATCCTGCCCGTGGCGGCCTCAGTAGCGTCGGGATTATTGGTGCTCACTGGCCTGCGCTGCTGCTGAAGGTGGTGTCCTGGGCAGTGGGTATGGTGGCGGCGGTGTCCTGGACAGCGGTGCTGCTGGTGGCGGAGTCCTGGGCAGCGGAGATGGCGGCATCAGTGTCCTGGGCAGGGGGGATGGTGGTTGCGGTGTCCTAGGCAGCGGTGCTGCTGGCGGCGGTGTCCTGGGCAGCGGTGCTAGTGGTGGCGGTGTCTTGGGCAGCGGGGATGGTGGCGGCGGTGTCCTTGGCAGCGGGGATGGTGGGGGCGGAGTCCTGGCCAGCGGTGCTGCTGGCGGCTGTGTACTGGGCAGCGGGAATGGTGGCGGCGGTGTCCTGGGCAGCGGGGATGGTGGCGGCGGTGTCCTGGGCAGAGGGGATGGTGGCAGTGGTGTCCTGGGCAGCGGGGATGGTGGCGGTCTTGTCTGCTGTGCAGATCTTCCCAGACTTGCTGGTTTTACTGTGCCCCTTCCCCAGCTTGGGTGGTGGTGCAGCTGTCTCCACACCCCCAACTGTACCCCTGGGAGCGGCTTTGGTGGCTGATTTCTTTCCCCTCTCCCGCCGGGCACTGGCCAACTTTTTATGCTTTACAGGTGGGGGACTGTCCGTGCTCTGGCTCCTTGCCACACTGGCTGCCCTGCTGCCTGGCGTACCCCAAAAGCCGGTTACTACTGGCACCACTGGTCCCGCAGATGTTGTGGCTGAGGTACTGGGTTAGGACCTGGAGAGTCGGGCCCTAGGAGACTGAAGGGGTGTGGGAGGTGAGGGAAAGAGGTCAAGGTTGGACAGGAAAAGTTTCTTAGGAACACTGGGACAGGTAGATGGAGGGGGTTTGGGAGTGGAGGAAGAGGTAGCGGTTGTAGGAGGTGTATGTTTGGTGACATTGGGTGAAGGTGCATGGGCTGGAGGCTGTCATGAGGTGGATGGCTGTTGGGTGGGTGTGTGGCTGCGTTTGTGTACCTTGGGAGGTGGCCTCACAGACACACTGGGACAGGACACAGGGGACGTGTGAATGGTAGTGGGGGTGGTGACTGCACGTGAGCGGGGTGTGGTGGTGGGTGTGCTGGTGATGGACGTAGTGGTTGAGGATGTAGTGCATGCAGGTGTAAGTGGAGACGAGACAGGGAGGGAGGAGGGAGACGAGGAGGAGGGGGACACAGTGGAGGCAGTGGATGTTGGTGTGTCTGTATGTGTGTGATGCTTGCGTGAGTGCCTGTGGGATGTGTGGTGCTTATGTTTGCCAGAGCTTCCCTTGTGTGTTGAGGTGTGTGCATGCTGGTCTGATGGTGTGCTTGGGATAGGCTGAGGTACATGGGTTTGGGTCTGGGTGGAGGAAGTTGGAGGGGGGAGGCTAGAGACAGGGACAATGGCTGCCATCAGTGCTGAGGCCAGAGTCTGAAAAGCTCACTGATTGGCTGCCTGACCAGAATGAATGCCCTCCAGGTATGCATTGGTTTGTTGCAACTGCCTCTCTATACCCTGGATGGCATTCAAAATGGTATACTGCCCAACAGTGAGGGACCTGAGGAGGTCAATGGCCTACTCAGTGAAGGCAGCAGGGCTGACAGGGGCAGGGGCTGAGGTGCCTGGGGCGAAGGAGATGTCCACACTCCTGGATGAGCAGGCACGGGCCAAACGCTGAGGGGCTGCTGGGAGGGCAGTGCTGGTGGAGGGGTGGCTGCTGTACCTGTAGATGTGGGGGGCACCGATGAGCCCGCTACCGCAAGGGAGCTCCTATCAGAGGAGGAGTCCGTATCGCTGGTGTGAGCTCCTGTCCCCGCCGTGGAGCTCCCCTCGCCCTCTGTCCCACTGGTAAATTCCGACTCCGTAGTGTCGCCCTCCAGGGCCATGTGGGATGCAGCTCCCTCCCGTTCCGGTGCCACTGCTCCTCTGCCTGATGATGCTAATGCACACAAGAACAGGGAGAGCACAAAAAGGGGGGGGGGGGAGACAGAAGAAAGACATGTTGAGTGCATGCAATACCGCTACGGTTGGCAGACAATACAGACACAGAAGCCCCCTGCACTACGCTGCGCACTTGGAGTTCCCTATTCAATCCCTGGGACTTGGGTTACAAGGCTATGCCCGATTGCTGCACACATGGATGTCACAGGAGCCTGTCTACGTGCAGTTGCCACTGTACACAGGTGGGGTGGGGTGCCACAGGGCCTGCCATAAGAAGGGTGCTTGCCTACTAAACTCGCCCTGGCCTAGAGGAACCCACAGCCCCAGCTGGGCCTCCGCCGTCTTCTTGCTCCAGCGGCGAATGTCCTCCCATCTTTTCCGGCGGTGGGTGCTCCGTCTGTGGTAGACCCCCAGGGTCCGGACTTCCTTGGCGATGGCACGCCAAATGACCTTCTTCTGGTGGGCACTGACCTACAGGAATAGTACAGGGAAAAAAGATAAGTTATTACCGTCCGCACTGTCAGAGTAATTAGCCCGCATCCCTACCCTTGGCATGACGCACATGCACTCACCGTCGTTTCATGCACGCCTTATTTTCCCCCTCCCCCATCTTTCATCCACACCACTCCACACAGGCATTGCCAATATACAGCATGCTCACAGTGTACTTACCTGTTTGTCTGGAGGACCATAGAGTAGCGTGTACTGGGGGAGGACCCCATCCATGAGTTTCTCCAACTCCTCCGTGCTGAAGGCAGGAGCCCTTTCCCCAGACACACAAGCCATTGACTCTTCCAGACTGAGGTCACAGCAGCACTTGCAGTGTAGGTCCTCTCCTGTCGAAGATCAGGTATCAAGTGATTGAACAGAGAGAAAATGGCGGTCATGTCTGCGGCGGTGCGTACCGTCACCGTCGGCGTACATCATCATTGGCTCCTGGGACTCATAGGGTCCAATGTTAACCAATGCAGGATTGCGCTGCGGTCTTCGACCGCCTACAGCGACGGTGTACATCGCCAGCGCAGTTACCTCATATCCCATTGTCCCACTTTACAGGTCAGGCAGCCGCCATTTCATGGGCCCACATGCCATTAGTTTGGACTGCGTCACACATATCTAGGCCTTGCCTAAACACTCATACAGGCATATGTCGATTTGCTAATATTTCTGAGTATGCTGTGTTTACGTACCTCAGATTTGGTTGACTCTCTGCTCGCTGTTCTCCTCCATAGGCACCGTCCGCTGGGGCATGTGAGGAGATGGCGGCATCCTCCGGTGTACAGACCGCTGGTGGACCTGTCGACAATGGAGGAGCGACATGTGATCATCACCTACAGACTTGATCGTGCCACAATCCAGGAACTGTGTGCCCAGTTGGAGCCAGACCTGATGTCAGCTATCCGCCATCCCACAGGAATCCCCCCTCAAGTGCAGGTGCTGTCAGTACTCCATTTCCTAGCAAGTGGGTCATTTCAAACAACAGTGGCCATAGCATCAGGGATGTCCCAGCCTATGTTTTCCAACGTGTTGTTAAGAGTGTTGTCTGCCCTGCTGAAACACATGCAGATCTACATTGTTTTCCCTCAGGTGGAGGATTTGCCTACAGTGAAAGGTGATTTCTATGCCCTGGGACATATCCCCAACATCATAGGTGCCATTGATGGGACACATGTGGCCTTGGTCCCCCCCCACAGGAGTGAACAGGTTTACAGAAACCGGAAGAGTTACCATTCAATGAATGTGCAGATGGTGTGTTTCGCCGACCAGTACATCTCCCATGTGAACGCCAAGTTTCCTGGCTCAGTGCATGACGCTTACATTCTGCGGAATAGCAGCATCCCTTATGTGATGGGGCAATTCCAGAGGCACCGTGTGTGGCTATTAGGTGAGGACATGGACCCTATACAGTGTGGATAGTTGTCTGGGTCTGGGGTTGTCCCTAAGGGTTAGTGTGTGTCAAACAGTTGTCCCTCAACATTTGCCGGTGACTCTGGCTACCCCAACCTGTCATGGCTACTGACCCCTGAAAGGAATCCCAAGACAAGGGCAGAGGAACGCTACAATGAGGCCCATGGGCGAACTAGGAGGGTTATAGAGAGGACCTTCGGCCTCCTGAAGGCCAGGTTCTGGTGCCTTCATATGACAGGTGGTTCCCTATTCTACTCACCAAAGAAGGTATGCCAGATCATCGTGGCCTGCTGTATGCTTCACAACTTGGCTTTGCAGCCACAGGTGCCTTTTCTGCAGGAGGATGGTCCAGATGGAGGTGTTGTGGCAGTTGCGGAGCCTGTGGACAGTGAAGACGAGGAAGCTGAAGAAGAGGACATAGACAACAGGAATACGGTGATCCTGCAATACTTCCAGTGAGACACAGGTAAGAAGACAACACAGCCTGCTACATTTGATTTAATTCTTCTACCTCTCATCTGTCTGTCATTTTCACCCAGTGTATGGTCACTGAGTTGTCACTTTCCCTTACGATTTCACAGATGTGGGTCCCACTGTGTGACATCTGCTTTGTTTACACATGGACTAGTGCTGTGTGACATAGGTATGTTGACGTTACATTTGATATAGCATTTTGCCACTGTAATTGCAAATATACATTTTCGAAAGTACAGACTGACTCCAGATTGTTTTTTGATTTAAGGGTGTTTATTTAAGTGCTCAATAGTGGAGGGGGTTGTAAAATGGTCAGGGCTGATGGTAGATGAATGTCTATGGCAGAGTCCAGTCTATTAGTCTCACAGGTGCATTGTCCAAAGGGACATAGGAAGTGGAGCTGGGGCAGTTTAAGTATGGACAGGGTGACAAAGTGGGACAGAAGGATGACAATCAGGGTGGTCTCATTTCTTGGCCGGGGTCTTGGCATTGTTCTCTGTCAGTGTCCTGGATCTCAGGGACCGTTTGCGGGGTGGTTCTCCATCTGCAGGGGGTGGGGTGCTGGTGTGGTGGTCCTGTGGCGGTGCCTCCTGTCCACTAGCGCCGGCGGAGGTGGTGGTGGGCAGTTCATCATCCAGGCTAGTGTCAGGGGCCCCTTGTTGTGCCACAGTGTCCCTCCTGGTGTTCACGAGTTCCTTCAGCACCCCTACAATGGTGCCCAGGGTGGAACTGATGGATTTTAGTTCCTCCCTGAAGCCCAAATACTGTTCCTCCTGCAGCCGCTGGGTCTCCTGAAACTTGGTCATTACCGTTGCCATCGTCTCCTGGGAATGGTGGTAGGCTCCCATGATGTTGGAGAGGGCCTCATGGAGAGTGGGTTCCCTGGGCCTGTTCTCCCCCTGTCGCACAGCAGCCCTCCCAGTTCCCCTGTGTTCCTGGGCCTCTGTCCCCTGAACCATGTGCCCACTACCACTGCCCACAGGCCCCCTATGATGTAGGGGTGGTGGGTTAGCCTGGGTTCCCTGTAGTGGTGGACACACTGCTGATTGACGTGTCCTGGGGACAGAGGTATTGGCCCGCTGGGTGGGTGCTGCGCTGGTGTTTCCAGAGGGGGGGAAGCTCTGTAGTGGCCTGTGCCAGTGTGAGGGGAACCGACTGTCCCGAGGTCCCAGATGGGCTGGGCTGGTCATCTTGATCCAGTTGGACAGAGCTGCTATCATCACTGTGGGCCTCTTCTGTGGGGGGATTGGACATGTCTGGACCCTCCTGTCCGGTGACGTTGGGTAGGGGTCCTGCAGTGGTGTAAAGGCATGATTATTGCATCTGTGTGTGCCATGATGTGCAATGGGTGGGTGACCGTGTACTCCAGTGCTTGCATTCCTGTGTAGGACTTTGTGTGATAATGGTTTAGGGGGGTGTATGGGTATGTGTAGTGGCCATGCATTGGTGATGGGTGTCCATGCTTTGGAGTTACATGCAGGGCTTGGGTTTGGGATGTGTGGTTTGTGATATTGGAACATCTGTGAGGAGTTGGAGTGATGGGGTGACGGCGAGGGTGGGGGTATATGATGGCATGCAGGTAGTGGGGGTGAAAGTAGTGAAGAGTGACTTAACAGAGTCCATTCCTCCAGCTACTCCTACGAGGCCCTCTGGATGCAGTAAAGCCAAGACCTGCTCCTCCCATGTTGTTATTTGTGGCGGAGGAGGTGGGGGTCCGCCGCCAGTCCTCTGAATAGCGATGTGGTGTCTTGAGACCACGGAACGCACCTTCCCCCGTAGGTTGTTCCACCTCTTCCTGATGTCATCCCATGTTCTTGGGTGCTGTCCCACTGCGTTGATGCTGTCCACGATTCTTCGCCATAGCTCCATCTTCCTAGCTATGGTGGTGTGCTGCACCTGTAATCCGAATAGCTGTGGCTCTACTCGGATGATTTCCTCCACCATGACCCTGAGCTCCTCCTCAGAGAACGTGGGGTGTCTTTGCGGTGCCATGGGGTGGTGTGGGTGATGTGTGGGGTGGTATATTTTGTGATGTGTGGGGTGATATTTAGAGGTGTGTTGTGTGAGGTGCGTGGATGTTGTGTGAGTGATGGTGTTGCGTGCCTGTGGATGCTAGTTTGTAGATGGTGGTGTCTCTCTCTGGCCCTCAGTCGCAATTGTGGTCATAAGGGTTTGTGGGTGATGTGGGTGTTTTTTTATATTGTATTGGATGTGTGGGAGTGGTCTGTGTATGTGTATCAGGTGTGTGTATTTTAAATTGTCCAATGTGGTTGTGTTTTGTAAATGTGTGTGTATTTTGAGCGTGGCGGTGTGTACCGCCAATGGAATACCGCGGTTGAAAGACCGCTGCGTGGATTCGTGGGTCGTGATAGTGTGGGCGTATTCCTGTTGGCGTGACAGTGGAGGTTTTGTTATCGCCAGTTTATCACTGACCTTTGCTGTGGCGGACTTGTGTGGGTGTCTGGATTTTGGCGGATTCCAAGCTGTGGGTCATAATGACCGTGGCGGAATTCCGCGGCTGCGGCGGTGTGTTGGCGGTCTTCTGCAAGGCGGTAAGCGGCTTTTAACGCCAATGTTGTAATGACCCCCAAAGTGTTTGTTTCCAACATACTTCAGAAATAACAAAAATATTCTGAAATACTCATACAGTTCATTTAAATGTTGTTGTGTGTCACATAGATCCTCTCATTTTGAAGTCATAGAAAAAAAGTAAACAAGCCTCCTCGGAAGACAGTGCATGACATTTGACCTCGGTCTTTAAATGCACAGCAAACGTGACAAGATAAGAACAAGATTTTGAGGCCTTTTAGCAGAAAGCGAGTTTGTGGAAGGATACCAGAAACACGGTTTAGGTGTGTCTTTAGCAAATCTGACAGCTGTCTGGTAGTCTGCGACCTAGAAACAAAAGCAAATGGTGCCTGTCAGTCTGCTCGTGTGTGCATTAGGTGTAAAAAAAAAACACCTGAAGAATATGCACTGTCTGGCCTAGAAAAACATGTCTGTTAAAAATACTCCACTGTTCGTCGAAGACAAAAATTGCCAAATTAAATTTTCCCTCACCAAATCCGCCAATATACATAAATGTTTTAACATGTAAAGAAGGAACCTGTATGAGCATTGCTAACAATTTATAATTTAAACATTGTTTACAGTACATTTTTGATGTATAGAAAATTCAATGTGTGTAACGATTTTGAACATTTGTACAAATAAATTATTCTGATTCTGATAATGCGCGCATCAGTTCTGATGCATTAACATGCATACGTCTTTTTGCTATTGCCAGCAACGATCGTGTCAGTCCGTGTCATCATTTTTTTTCTTAACAGTTATTTTTGGGGGTGGGCAATGCTGCACAGTGTTGGGTAAAAACCTTATGCTATAAAGAATCGCTAAAAGGCTTAGGCAAAGACAATAGATCACAAAGACAAAGCCTATTGGCTTTGTCAATGCTTGTTCATTTAGGCCCATATTTAGACTTTTTTAGCGCCACATTTGCGTCATTTTTTGACACAAAAGCGGAGCAAACTTACAAAATATAATTGTATTTTGTTAGTTTGCACCACTTTTGTGTCAAAAAAGGATGCAAATGAGTCGCTAAAAAAAGTACAAAATGGGCCTGAGGGTTTTAAGACAGGGTCTTTTTGAGCACTCCTGAGTAAGGTGGATAAATGTAGGGATGCACAGGGAATTAAAATATTTTTCCCAGGATATCACTTTTTGTTCAAGGGAAGAAGCTTGGTCTAAAACTGAGGCCCCATTTGCTATCTTCATAGCTGACCACTTGGTTGCTTTACACAACAATAGAAAAGAAATGGACACTGAAAAATCCTACAACTATGTAGACTGGGCGTTCAGATTCACAAAGAGCTTCGTGCCATGCAAATGCATGAAGTGCACTATTCAGATGTTGGTCACATAATACATTACAGAACATATCATAATAATATATAGCCCATCAATGCACAGTATAGCCTAAGATAACATAAGGTATAACAAAGCATAATGTTTTGAAGGTAAATTCTTGTTTCATGACAAAATGATACATGTTTTCAGTTCCATTTTGTAATTATCATTTACTACATTTTGTATTTAATGTAATTATTAATATATCCTGATAATTCGTCCTATTAACTCTTGCTGCACAACCATTCCAGGTGATTACCATAAATAATACCAATAACAGACCTTAAATAGTAAATATTTTAAGATATAATAGCTAACACAACTGTCATCTATGAACACACATAAAATACACCTAACATAAAATAAAATAACATATAGGGGGTCATTACGACCCTCGCGGTTGATGGAGAAGTGGCGGTTTTACCGCCAATAGGCCGGCGGTAAAAAAATTGGAATTATGACCATGGATCCGCCACTTCTCCGATCAGACCGCCATGGCGGAGACGACCGCTGGGCTGGAGACTTGGGTCTCCAGCCCAGTGGCCGTCACAAGACCGCCGGCGGTATCATGACCCGGCTTACCGCCATGGATTTCATGGGGTTTGGAACCGCCATGAAATCCATGGCGGTAAGCACTATCAGTGCCAGGATATTCCTTCCCTGGCACTGATAGGGGTCTCTGCCACCCCCCACCCCCTCCCCTGAGTCCGTCCCCGACACCCCCCCACCCCCCTGCAACCCCCCAAAGGTCGCAGGACCCCCTCCCACCCCTACCCCCGACATCACAACACAGACACACACCGTACACGCATGCAGACACCACCAACACACATTCCCGCACACGCACGAACAAACATGCCAACAGACACACACACAGTCATACACGCACACCCTCATTCAGACATACACGCACACATCCATACAGACATACATACAGATAGACACACACACATTTCCATTCACACTACACCCCTGCATGCATACACGCACTAACACCCCCCCTCTACATACTCACACGCACACCCCCATGCACGCACACATCACACAACACCCTCCCACCCCCCCCTCCCCTAACGGACGATCAACTTACCTTGTACATTGATCTTCCGGGAGGGGACGGGATCCATGGGGGCTGCTCCGCCGCCAGCACCCCGTCAACTGAACACCGCCACGCCGAATCACAGAACGTGATTCAGTGGGCCGTGTTCTGTTGACGGGGAGGTGGAGGTGGGGCAACCTCCACTTCCCCGCCACCCGCCAGTATGGCTGCTGGCGGCTCTCCGTCCGGAAAAGGACGGAGGGCTGCCAGCAGTCATAATACGCCGAGCGGAAAACCGCCGCCACTGGCGGTCTTCAGAACGGCGGTCCCTCGGTGGTCTTGTGAAAAGACCGCCAAGGTCGAAATGACCCCCATAGTTTTGAAATTAAATTAGTTAACTGTACAAGGGTTCCTTTCTAGAAGAACAGCTAGGGCTTTGAAAAAATGCATTTCAAATTAAAACATTGACAGCGAGGTTCTCCGGGCTTGGCTTCAATTCTTCTAAAACTGAAGAAAACAATTTTCATGTAGATCCTGCAATTAAAAAGGGACATCGCAAAAGTTAGTCTTTCGCAGGGGAGGACGGGCCTAAACGACCACTAGGGGTGTCCGTGTCAAACTGGTGCCCATGAAAGGACAGAAAGGCTGGGGTAAGTCAAAACATGTCTTACAGCATTTCCAGGGTAATCGTCATATATTCCTAATGGCCAGACTGCAGTGCTCTTGGATATTAACCTTAGAAACCCTGGGTAGAGGTACCAAGCTCCTGCAGTACCGCAAGCTCATAGGAATGGCATAACTAGGGTTACGGATGACAACATGTGGCAAAAGATACAGTGCGCCAGTTCAGTTTTTTTTTGTTTGTTTAGCAACTGGTTGCATTCTGGGAGCCGTAGTCTGGGTTTTATTTTCCATTGGTTTAATTAAAAAAAGACACCTGAAAAAATGGTTTGCATGAGAAAATTACAGATCTGGAGCATTGCATCTTTTGTGACATTGAGACATACATAACTTCAACCAATCATCAGAAACTTGGAGTCAGTAATCTTTCTGCACCATGACCCATGTGGCCACGAATAATCACACCTTTTAGTAAGGTTAGAAAGTTTATTTCCCTAGATTAACAATGCTAATATCATGTAAATTTATCTTAGAACCAAATGATATGCATATACAAACAACACAGGCTGACCAAACCGGTGGAAGAATCTCAATTTATCCAAAGCATTTATCATTAAATATTCAAAAGTTACAGTGTGAATTAATAACAACAATAACTGAACAATAGAGGTGGAATACATCTAGGCTCAACAGATGAATAAAATCAATTATTTGTTAATAACATCTGTTAACACATGGCACACTAACTAACCCTCCAATTAGAATGGCATGTTTGGGCTTCATGCAAAAGTAATTTAGTCAAAAGTTCATTTGGAAAACATTTAACTAGGGCTCGTACCTAAAAAAAGAACAAAAATCTATAACAAAGAGAATAGCATTTTGTTATACCTTTCCTGAATGGATCAGCAAGCTGTGATTTCTTCATCAGTTGGACATCCGTCTGGTCAGCATTGGCAAGAGACAGTGAAAGGGATTGGCTCAGCCACGGTTGGGCTCTAAGTTTACTGAACCAACTTAGAAAGGGCATCAAGCCAAGGAAACAGTATCAATAGCATTAAACACAATTAAGCTATGAGGCCAAAGCTAAGAAGTGAGGACATCATGATCTGCTGTGCTCCTTCAATGGGGCTGGATCAAGACTAACTCTCCTTCTAAGTGTAGTCAGGTGTAAACAAAAAATCCAAAAAATCCAAAAAGTAAGAGTAAGGTCGCAGGAGTGTGTGTGAAACTCCTCGGCATGTTGAGACCTTACTCTGTGTCTCTTCTATACCTTATACTTCTAGATGAGACGGAGGGCTCACAAGTCCTTTTTCTCTACATACACACCAGCTTAATTATCGGCGAGCAAGACACAGCACCCCCAACACAAGAATTTACCCAAAAGAACTGTTTTGTTTATAGATCGCACCGTAAAAGATTTTGGATCCTTACGTGCTGACTTATGAGTACTCCCTCACGAAGACTCGGGGATAATAGTGTTTTGCCCCATCACGTGATTCCCACTACTCTTTCTCTATTGATCGTACATTATCTTGAAGTGTTTTACTTGATTAGGATAAGCCACTTATTCATGTTAACACCTTACTTACACTTTGCCCTGAGGAAGTCAATGAGATTAATTTCTCGGAGACGAAGCACGTGTTGGCTGTTGCATGTTGTTGTGATGACCACCTATGGAATCTTTCTGATGTGATGAACATGTATGAAAACCTCTCACAAGAATAAAGACACTGAACTTTAATTCTGTTTGGATTATATATTGATTCTCCAAAGACCAAGAACCTAACTGCACAGACTCTTATCTTATTTCATACGAGTGCCCTGGCCTTTTGAATCAGTTTGGTTTTTCCTATTGGAGAAACACTGGAGGTGCTGGGAGGACCCTCCGTTCGGGAGCACCGTATCTACTATCTATTGTTGAAGAAATGTTTTGGTGATATTCTGTTAGCGCCTATCCCTATAATTTTCCCCCCTTTTCTTCACAACCATGGAGTTTGTTATTTATCAGGTGCAATAAACAGCACCTATAACAAGTTTGTGGGGAATAACGTGCAGATTTTGGTGTTTACTGTACCAAAATTCACATGGTATGGTAAATAACTTACACATTTCCAGTGTTGAATTTCAGCAGATTTGACATGCTGAAATTGAATAAAGCTGAGGCATTTAAAGCCTCCGAACACTACAATTGCTCTTTCTGCATGTCAGCATGAGAAACGTGAGAAAGACATAAAATAAGGGCGAGAAAGTAAACACACAATGAAAGAAAGAAACATATTACACAAAGAGCAATATGATAAAAGGGTCTCTTAGATCTGTCTTAATTCTTATAGATGTTGGCAAAGCTAAACTTTCACCTAGTTAGAACCATCTCTCTCACAAAGTCCTGGTGGAAATGGAATATGCAAGCTCCTACTCAAAATGTCAGCTTGCTTTAACTGGACTAATGCTGATGTCCTAGTATCTTAAAAATGATTTGTCACATTTTAGTTTGAAATGGCAAAAATTTCAGTGGGGTTCTATGTAGTGTGTTCACTTCGAATGGCAGAAAGGATTTCTCACGGCAGATATATAGGGTAAGCATCTTAATAAATCTCTTGAATTGCCCCAGAAAATTGAACAGTCTGGTGCTATATTGCCTGAATCTATTTTCAAGGTCTAAGCTTTTTGAGCTTCTGTAATATGCTGGCAACAGAATTAAGCATCTTCTTTATTATCTGCAATTTTCATTGCAGCATCCGACATTCATGAGTTCAGGATGACTTTGTCTCCTGGCACTGTGGAATTAATCTGGCC
This sequence comes from Pleurodeles waltl, assembly GCF_031143425.1. Lineage (NCBI taxonomy): Eukaryota > Metazoa > Chordata > Amphibia > Caudata > Salamandridae > Pleurodeles > Pleurodeles waltl. The sequence goes on along the minus strand of NC_090436.1, from coordinate 718,972,194 downwards.
TGCTTTTCTATGGTTGCCCTTATTTCTTCAAGAAGTATATTTCAAAGTGGACACATCTTTAATGGTGGGTTTCAAATAGGTTACAATGTAATTTACATTCTATTCAGAACTTAGATTTAATTTGGCAACTCTGTTTAAACGTAGCGTGTGAACAGATGGTAGCACGGATAAATCAGCTTTCTTGTATGCCTAGCGTTCTATCACATGTGCAATTTTGGCATATCAGCAATTAGAAGGGAATGCTGTAATAACTATATTCCACCGTGGTGACTTACTTGAATACCTAGGGCTGAATAGATTTCAGCAGATGGATTACTCTGTCACAAAGGTGACGGATATTCCGTCTGCCGAAATATAAATCCTACTATTTCCTATGGTATTTATACTGCGGTGGATGCGATATCCATCACTGCTGTGACGGGGGTACCTGTCTGCTGAAATCTAAATGAGGCCCATATTGTCTAATGGCACTGAGTAGTGGACAATCAAGAAGGATGACCTGCCTTATGAATTGTCTCTAAACTCCATAAGGAGATAATTGCTTTTGCTCAAGTCTTATGATTCAGTAACGTTTGAGGCTAGTTACCAAAACCAGGGGCATATTTATACTTTGCTCTGAATTTGCATCTTTTTTTTTATACAAATTCAATGCAAACTTAACTCTATATTTATATTTTGATGCTAGGCCAGTCTAGCGTCAAAATATTGGAGTTAAAGTAATTTTTTTTAATGGGTAAAACCACCTTGCGTCAATGAGTTGCGAGGTAAGCGTTCCCGTCCAAAAAATGATTCAAAGCCCCTAGCGCCTTACTTATCCTCCCATGCAAAAATGGTACACGGGGGGAGACGGCCTAAATAAAGGTGCTAAGCCTGCTTAGCGCCATTATTTAACGCCTGGGTCAGGGCAGCCTTTAGGGGACCTGGGGACCCATTTCCATGATCAAGCACCATGGAAAGGGACCCACAGATGCCCAACCCAAGCCCCAGTAACACCCCCACCCACACCAGAGGTACACCAGAGGATGGAGAGACCCAATCCCAGGTAAGTTGGGTAAGTAGAGGTAAGTACTTAAAAAAACATTATAAGGTGACATTGGGGTCCTGAAATGTGCCCCCCTACATAGCACTGGGTGCAATGGCCATGCCTAGGGGACCCTTGTCCCCTCTGGTGGCCATTGAGGCGGCGGGTATGACTCCTGTCTTTGATAAGACAGGACTCATGTGGTATGGATGGTTTTGCATCAGGAAATAACGCTAGGCTGGTTAATGGCATTTCTGTGCCTCTAACCAGCCTAGTGTCATTTTTGGTGCAAAACCCTCTTCCCCCATACTGCCACCCCCACCCGGCTAACACCATTTTCCCAGAATCTAGTCCACCCTTTGCACCGGCTTGTGGGATTCCATAAATCTGGCACCCGGACAAATTTATGGAATGCCACAAGCCAGTGCTATACTTTTTGACGCAAAACTGCCTCAGTATCATAACTCTGCTCCACATCCTGGCACAACAGCAGCTTTCCCATCACTTTGCATTTGGCATACATGTGTATTTGTGGCTAAGCCCATTTGCATCTGGTGGTCAGGTGTTCTCTGACAGTCCAGTGGGGCCCAACAGTCTCCTTGCAAAGGCTTCTTGGGCCATTACTCAGACATCTGTGAAGTGACTTGTGTCACCCACCAGGGCCAGCTTTAGAATCTGTGGCGCCCAATGTGACAATCGTTTTTGGGACCCCGCCTCCCCCTCGCCCTCCTTCTTCACAGATTTCCTCACTACCACCCTGCAACAGACCCATCATCTCCACATAGACCCTGCATTTCATTTCATTTGTTTTATAGCACTCCTCATACCAGCATAGGGTGTTGAGCACTTTACATCACACACATTTAACAGAGACAAAAAGTCATACATGTATCAGTCTACTGCAAATACTATACAAGACAAGGAGGATTACAAAGTCTAGGAAACAGATGCCATCCCTACTTGTATGCAGTATATTTTAAGAGTGTTTGGTCTTCCTGGGTGCCACGTCCCCCTTACTTACTTTTCGCTGGTCTCTTAGAATAGATCTTTATCTGAAAGTGGCTAAAGAAATTCTTAAGCTACAACATCAATCACTTAATTAGCAATTTAGTTCTTTTAGAGTCAGTGAGAGTTATAATAGTTTTTAAAATATTTATTTCAGGAATTATTATAGTTTTTATCAATCACAAATCTCGAGCTACAGAAACACACATGAAGAGTGTCCTAAATATGTCCCTACTCTACTTGTCTCCCTCCCACAATTATAGTACATCTGAATGATGCTGTCTTTTTGTCTGCGAAAGTCAGAAAGGAACATGCAGTCTGTTATATTAAACAAGATTCTCACGGTTATCTGTCTCATGTGCTTACAGTTATCATACTATTCTGAAACAAGTTATCAACTATCTCTAAGACCTAATACAATCCTTGCAGTGGAAAGAATACCTCTGTTGTATCTAGCGACTCGGTAACTACACAGTTCCCACAAGTCTTTTTAAACTTGATCCTACTTCCTTAAAATAATAAACCCAGTATGGTCTCTGCAAAATATCACCTCACACCCTCTTTAGTGTTCAGATAGTGATCACTAGTTACCTGTAACTCTCAGCTCCAACAGCAGCAGTGGCAAGAATTAGTGGTCAAGCACAGTGGTCATCTCGCAGTCTATCTTGATCGATCAATAAGTTCTCTTCTGTCATCTCTTCTGTCATCTGCTGTGTGTCATCTGCCTCTGCCATCTGAAGAAGATCTTGGAGCTAGGATATGGCCTTTTCTTTGATAGGACAACTTTTATAATTAATTTGATTGATACAATTATTGACAACTGTTGGACCTGCCCTTTTTGCAGGGTTATGCCCCAAACATTTGCCTTCTTCCTCCTATTTTTTCTGACCTGTTTTGTTGGCTTTAGGACTCTGGGACTTTACCACTGCTAACCACTGCTGAAGTGCATATGCTCTCTGTCTAAGAAGTATTGGTGATTGGTTAATCCATAATTGGCATATTTGATTTAGTAGTAAATACTGAGTAAAGTGCACAATGTGTGCCCAGGGCCTGTAAACCAAACACTGCTATTGGGCCTGCAACACTGATTGTTCCACCCACATGAGTAGCCCTACTAACGTGTCTCAGACCTGCCACTGCAGTGTCTGTGTGTGGAGTCTTGCACTTCCAAATCGACTTGGAAAGTTTACCCACTTGCCAGGCCCAAACCTTCCCTTTTATTACATGTATGTCACTCCTAAGGTAGGCCCTAGGTAGTCCCAACAGCATGGTTCAGTGTAATTATAAGATAGGACATGTCCTGGTGTGTTTTACATGTCCTGATTGTGAAATACTGTTGAACTTGGTTCACACTATTGCAAGGCCCATCTCTCCCATAGGGTAACATGAGGATTGCCTTGAAATATCTTTTAAGTGTATCGTCCCATTGGGAGCCAATGGAGATACGGAGTTTGGGGTCTCTGAACTCACAATTTAAAAATATATCTTTTGATGAAGTTGGTTTTTGAATTGTAAGCTAGAAAATGCACCCTTTTAGAAAGTTGGCATTTTCTTGTTAACCATTCTGTGCCTCTGCCTGTCTGCTGAATACACGCCTGGGTAGGGATGACAGTTGGGCTATTTGTGTATTCAATTTAGACAGTCAAACAAAGGGAGCTGAGGAGTGCCCTGCATATCATGATTGCCAATCGCCAGGCTAATGAGTCTTCCTGAGCTACAGAGCTGTACCTAAATAGGGCTATGCCTGCCTTCATACAAAGCAGTCTCCAACCCCCTGGATTGTGTCTGGGACAAGGGCTGGGAAAGGGAGGGTCTTGTGCACTTCAAAGACTTCTCTTTGAAGTTTGCATACTTAAAATACAGAAATGGGTATAAGAACTGGACCTCTGACCCCACATAGTTAGAATCATTCTAGACTGAGGACATTCTTCCAGAAAGAAGAGCTGGATGCTGTAGGAGGGACTGCCACTCTGCCTGTTGCTTTGCTGTGTTGGCCTGTTGCTTGCTGCTTCTGTCCTCGGAGTGAAAGGACTTTGCTTTCTACATCCTACTTCCAAAGGTTTTTCAACCAGAAAGAAACTGCCACCTGACCTTCATGGTATCAGTAAGGAACCAACATCGCACTGTATCGAGTGACACCTCACCTCCTCAACTCCGTGCAGCGTCTTTGTTTCCTCATTGTTTTCAATGGTACTGTACCCGGGGCCTTGTGGCTCCGTGACCAGCCCGTGCTGCCTCACAAGTGGTGTCAGACTGTTGGAAACAACCCTGTCAAGCTGCCCCAGTTGGAGCTATTGTGTTTCTAAGCACTAAACTAAGATTTTATCTTTGAAAACTTGTATCATTACATGTATACGTTGGATCTTTGTTGTTTTGGACTAGTTTTATTCAGAATAATATTGGTTAAATTTCTAAACTGGTGTGGAGTACTTTTGAGGTGTTTTCACTGTGTGTGTGTGTGTGTACACATACTTTACACTTTTCCTTTGAGATCAGCCAGATTGCTCTTGCCAAGCCACTAAGGGGGTGAGCAGGGGTTATCTTAGCTGTGTGTCTCCCATTCCCTGACTAGAGTGAGGGTCTCTACTTGGACAGGGTACAAACCACTGCCAACCAGCGACATCATTTCTAACAAAAATGTAATAGTTTTCTTGAGATATTGCAACAGTAGACAGCGCATTGTCTTGTTGGATGGCAAAGATCGGATACATGAAATTCCTTTCTCATGTGCTCTTCACTTCTGTAAGAACAATGGTTCATACAAAAGTATAACACCCACTCCATTTCACTCATTCACGTAATGTTAATGTGTCAACTAAAGCAAAATGTTATTTTCTAAACACACATCTCTTTGATAACAGTTCATAGGTCACAGTGATATACTAGGATTGTAACTAATGAACTGCAAGTAACAAAAGATTTCTGTGATAAAAACAGTAAACCACTGAACTATCTACATAAAATACAGTTCTGTGATCTGCAAGGTACACATTCTTTGTAGCAGGCATATTAACCTGTGCACTACTTTATAATGAGTCAAATCTGTCACTAGACATAACTTTACTCTCTCCAGCAGTAACATTAATCACCAGAGTTATCTTGGCATTTTTTGTTGCCTTATTGCTTAACACACATGGAATTTTGCAGCAGGTGCTTCTAAAACGCTCATTCATTTCTAAACAGAGTAACCCCCCTCACCCCCCCCCCCAACCCTTCAAGCTCAAGGCCAGGTGAGGTTTCGCCGGTCGCACAGCCCTAAAAGCCGGCCCTGCTTTCCACAGCTCATGCACAAGTACTCCACTACTCATAAAGAAATGCCCACAGTGCAGGAGAGGAAAGTTCTATAGAATATTTGGGACTTTTCCAAAGGAGTGGTGGAAGCAAAGGATAAACTGTTTTTTTTTTTTTTTTTTTGCCGGCTTAGAGTCTCTAGCATTGTTCCGAGTATAATTTACCGCTCACCCATGCATATACATCTAGTCTGGCCACAACAGACCTCCCGTCACATCTCCAGTTGCATCATATATCTATGGTAACTTGTTTTGTATTTTACCCAAAAGCTGTTGTTTGTTAATGGACAGGTGCTTCATTTTGAAAAATGTCTACACAATGTTCTAAATGAAGATAGAAATAAACTGATTCAAAATATTCCTGATTATAAGTTACAAAAGTAATAATAATGTATGCTGAAATATTGTTTACACTGGATACCGGAATCCCATTCCCGAAAAGCCAGAACCCCATCCCAAATAACACGATTGAACATTTATTTTTTTAAGTCCTGTTATGAATTTCGGAAACATGGCATCGTACGCTTGAGCATTTGTTCGTCTAGTGAAGGTTTGCATCTTTGTGAATGATTCATCGTTGTGTCTACGATAGTCTGCCTTTTTTTTTCCAAACGCCACGATTCTGAACTTTTGAATTACGAGATCTGCACATTTTCAGGTAATTGGCGAAAACGAATCATCCTCCTGTACGCCAGCTCAGCAAGGAGGAGGACCACGAATCCAATTAAGTTGTTTATGTGAATCGTGCATGAATGAAGCAAAGTAACTTAACATTTGTATAGTTAAACTATGAAACGGCTGCTGCGGAGACAAGGTCGAGTAAAAAATGTTACATATGCTACTTCCTTTGTGCTGAAATAGACACAGTCAGAACTTAATTTGAGAGAAATTCGAAGTATGACGACCTGGAGAACAATTAATAACAGCGAGATGAAATGCAATTGGAAAGCCAGTGGGAAGGTGTTAGGATATAATGGTTGCAGGCTAAAAAAAACGATATATCAGAAATATTACCGCTAGATAAAATCTTAAATTAATGAATTCAAACTGTTGAAATCTACTGAATATACATGCAATTGTTTAATCTACCTTAAATATGCAAAACAATATGTTATTAGTGAAATGTTTTATTACTGATGGATATACGAAGTGCAATCATTGTCAATGTTTGAGGACATTTTCAGAGTGCAATGAACTGAATTCTGTCAATAAAAATAGTCTCTTTTATGTGAGAAATCCGTAGTACTTGCAAAAAGATCTCTCTATCTATCTATCTATCTATCTATCTATCTATCTATCTATCTATCTATCTATCTATCTATCTATCTATCTATCTATCTATCTATCTATCTATCTATCTATCTATGCTGGTTGGCCGGACTGTCAGCCTGTCTAGCTTTCTGTCTATCTGTTTCTCTGTCTATCCATCTGTCTACGCAGCCCACAGAAAATGAGGGCCTGACTGAAAAAGGTTTTTCTCGAAGTCATTTTTTCTGTTTTTTAGGTGTGAATTACTTTTGAACTTCCATGCTCAACTCCTAATAAAAGTGCAGCGGGCACAGTACTTTCTATTTGTAACAACTGTATATGAATGCTCTCTGAATATTTTTCTGCATTGAGATGTGTTAGGGACAATTTACAAAGGGATGTAAGAGAACGTAAAAGAGCACTACTGGCGTACTGCTTTCAATTGTCTTACTAGAGACTTAGATGTGACTTACCAATGGATTTCAATAAGACATTTATTTGCATATCTAATTCATAAAGCTTTTGACAAAACATTTTCACTTTCAGTTACCATTCATCAAATCAAAACAGGATAAAAAGGCTGCATACAATTGCTATATTTAAAATATATGGAGTTCAGTAATTTTTAACAAATCATCATCAGCTGCGCACCTTGCCTATTCAAAGTAATGAAGAAGAGCAAATTTAAACAAAAAATAGTTCACTTTCATTATCTTCATTTGTAAGTTCGATGAAGAGGCACAGTTAAGCTGGCAACCCTCTGTGACCCTGTGCCCTCTTGGTACATGAGGGAATTATAGGCAATGAAAGCAACCAAAAGTAAGCATCACATTTTAAACAGTTAACCTTGAAAATCCTTGTAACTAGAGAACATATGGATCTGCTGGGTACCACTCATATCATATATCCACATCCAGCAGTTTAACAGACACATATCTGTCACGGTGGGCACAAGCAGATCCTGAGCGCAATTTGTTTAGCTAGTCAAAATTCAAGGGTCTGTGAAGAGTAAGGTACAGAACATCAATAGGAGAGTAGTTTATAAGTGCATATAATTTAGAAAAATCCGGGGCATGGTGGGACATTTTTAGGAAATAAACCAACTCTGGCAGTCTTATGCAATGCTGCAACAAATCGGGGTACAGGGAATGGCCCTTTCTGTCAGCTCAGCCAACTGGCTAGTGATTGTGTCCGAAAAGCCTGACACTCGAGAGCAGCCCCGGAACATATGAATGAACTTTGCTCCCATTTGAGTACAGCGGGAGCACTTTGCGTCTGTGGTTGCGAAGTATCGGTTTATTCTATCGGGGTGAGGTACACCCTTTGGAGGACATAGAAGTTAATACGTTTAAACTTGCCATTTCTGGGAGCCCTTGTCATGTACCCCAAAATGTGTTTCCAGTTCCTATCTGGAATGTCCGTGCCTAAGTTCTCCTCCCAACAGGGCTCTCAATCTCAGCAGGGGTTGGTCAATATCACTCCACAGTCTGCAGTATAAAAAGGTCACCGCCCTGGAGGTTCTTGAGGCTGTCACCACATACTGGTAGCTGGCTGACTGTGTTGACTCTGCCAGACCCTGCTTCCAGTGTTTGCAATTAGCCACGGTGGCTGCACGATGGAGGAGGAAGTACCCTTGGATAGGTCGTAATATTGGCTGAACTCAAAAGGGAGGACCACAGCAGACTCAAATAAGGCCCCCTTCATCATTCCCCCACCACCTCCCACGCCAGTCCCCACAATGTGGTAAGGCCCGAAGGAACTGCAGCGGTAGGTCTGGGAAGTAGGGTATGGAGGCTTGCGCTCTCTTTTAGCTCCAGATCCAGCAACATCTAAGAACCTGAGTTTCTATGTGTCAGTGGGTCCTTGGGGTACAATGCGTAGTCAGTTGTGTCAGCCCTTGAAGATTCAGGGCTGAAGAAGGCACCACTCTACCCTCGATAAACCTCCTCGCCACCCATTGTGTCAGCCAGTGCAACTGCGCTACTACTTAATAGGAATTGAATTCCGGCGCTGCTCGGCCTCCTGCCAATGTCTCTCTCTGGAGGGAAGATAAAGCTACTCTTCGACGTCCAGTACCCCAGAGGCAGCTTAGAACAATTGAGTCTATGTCCTGAAAGTAAGCCCAGGAAACCCACACTGGTAAAGTTCCCAAAAAAATACAGAAGGCGTGGGAGGACAATCATCTTCAACAACTCCACCCATCCCACCACTGATAATGAAAGCGTCCACTAGAACTCAGTACTGGTTCTTCGAGCTCTAATTGCCTGACCCTCTTTACCCTCCAGGAAACCTCCCATATTATGATAAATTTGCACCCCTAAATAAGGTAGACAATGGTGTTCCCATTGTATGGCCCCAACCCTTCCAGGTTGTAGAGCAGTGGACTGCATGAGGAATAAACATGATTTATTCCAATTACCTCGGAGGCCAGATAAAGTACCAAAATGGTCCAGTAAGAGCAAAAGGTTGTCCACATAGGGTACTATCTGATGTGTCCAGTAACACACCATGAGGCCTGGGTACGCATCCCCCATTCTGGCAATGCGTGCCAGGAGCCCCATTGCCAGTGTGAATAGCAGAGGTCATGAGGGCAACCCTAACGGGTGCCCCTCTCAACGGCATAGCTGTCCGAGATCATATGCCCTGTTTTAACCCGGCTGTGGGATCTATAGATAGCAGCTTAGTCGAGGAAATGAACCCCTGACCCAGTCCGAAGTGCTCCATCAAACTATAAAGGAAAGTCCTTTCCAAACTGTTGAATGCCTTCTCCATATCGATGGGAAAGATCACAGAGGTGGTTTCTTCATCTCCAACACCCTCCAAAGTCTCAAGGAGCCTGCGCATATTGCGAGCCATATTGCGACCCGAGATAAAGCCCGCTTGATCCCAATGTCATGTGGTGGAGTAGGTGGGAGGCCAAGAGTTTACTCAAGATTTTGTAGTCAGTGTTCATTATGGATAGAGGGTGATAGGCTCGAGTGTCATTGGCTAGCTTGCCCAGCTTCAATAATGGCAGCATAAGGGCTTCCCAGGTAGACTGTGGGAGTTGTTTGGTGTCTATTGCCACCTTATATAACTCCGTCAGTTTGGGGGTCAATCTCTCACCATAGGTGGAGTAAAAGTTCACTGGGAGGCCACCTGTTCCAGGTGTTTGTTTCAGGCTAGGCACTTCATATCTGCATGCACCTGCTGTGTGGTAATATCTCCTCACATGTCCTACGTGAGAAGGGCCCCCGCTCGGTCACCCTCGGCATGGGGTCAGGCTGTATATTCCCTGTGGTCAAAACATTGCAACCTCTCATTGTGCTTTGCCACTTGTTCCTTGGCCTCCAGCACCTCGGGCTGCACCACTGGATTCCCAGGTCTACATCACTAATGCAAGGTTGCTTCCACCTGGAGGATTCATCCATACTCCTACCGACTCTGCTATGCAATGCCTCCTGAGTTTCAATTTAAACACCTCCCACTTTAGTTGCAGAGTAGAGGCCATTTGTGTGTTGTTGTCAAAATACTGCATGACGGCCAATCCTATAGTGTCGCAGAAGACTGGGTCTTTGAGAGCCTCCAGGTGCAACTTCCACATCACAAGTCTAGTGCATAACCTTTCGCACTCCAGTCTCAACAGTAGAGGATTGTGATCTGATATACTGTGGGAGAGATACTCAGTAGAAATAACTCACTCATGGAGATCAGGGCATACTTAGAAATTTGTCGAACCTCACATGTAAGTCATGGAAGTTAGAAAAGAAGGAATAGTTCAAAACACCCAGATTATGAAGGTGCCATGAATCCAGCAAGCCACGTTCCACCTGCCAAGCAGAAAACACCCAGGCCATGCAAGACACAGGTGAATCCCTCAGGGGAGGATGTGAGCGGTCCTGTGCTATGTCTGCTATGCAATTGTAGTCACCCCCAATATAAGTGGGATGCCAGGGTCTTAGATACATCCACAAAGAAGGCCGCCTGGTTAGCGTTGGACCCATAAATACTGCCAATCACATTATCCCTACTGTTCAGTCATTCAACTACCACCACGTAACATCCCACCAGGTCAACTATCTGGAACATATGCTAAAAGGAACCACAGGGCAAATCCAAATAAGTGTCCCTCTCACGCAGGACAAATAGGTCGTGTAGTGAGCTTGGGCCCTCCACCTATGCTAAAGGCCCACATGTTCTTTAGCAAAATTGTGAGTTTTCTACAGTAGTGCTAGGTGCACTCCCATTTTGTTCAGATATGGAAAGACTTTGTGTCGCTTATGCATTGTGTGTATCCCCCTAATATTCCAACTTAGTATTTTATACAGTGGTGGTCATCAGGTTTGGTTTTTGCAGTGGTCTGGTAGGTCCCTAAGCGTATTTAACAGTCATCTTGGAGTTTGTAATCTCTCCCCCCAAGAGTAAAGTCACTATGTGGGACACACACCAGCCCGAGCTTTCATGCCAACATATATAACAACAACATACCCAAAAAATCCCCCTCCCAGGACAAGTAGGACCAAGCCCCCTATCAAAACTATTAACCAAGAAATAGGCATTTACGGGAGGACCCACTAAAAGCTCAAACTGGCAGGGCTTGTGTCTAGTGAGCCACTCCCTGCCAAGATCCCCCCACCCATGATCGCTATGAAAATATGTAAGAAGACAAATAGTACACTGTAGGCCCCCCTGACATTATGGATCACTGTGACAGTGACCCCCAGGATTAATCAGAATCAAAATCCCAGTCATAGACCCCCAGGGGAATCATCCCACTGCTCAGCACATGAAACATCTGGTTTTTCCTTGTGTGCCAACTAGGTCAAAACAAATCATCTGCAGTGCATGATGTTACTACAGAAAGTTCTTTGTCAGAGGGCTCTGGAGCACTATCACTGCTTGATTGTTCCGAGACTCTAGATCCTCCTAACCCTTCCAATGAGGGCCTCTCCAGTTCTTTGCCACTCAAAGTCACCACCTCTTCAATTGTTCTTTGTTGCTCCCTGTCCGTCTTTGCCTTAGTCGGGGTCTCCAGCAGCCTTTCTCTCTTGCGTCAAGCTTTCCTTCACAGTCTCTGTATTGTCCAAGGCGAATCATGTCTGGATTCCGCTAACAGATTTGCCTGTATCCAACTCCATGCCTCCTGAAGAGTATGAAGAGTGTCCACTCTTTAGTAATTACCGTAGGTGGGCAGGAAACAGCTTGGAATACTGCACTCCCACCTGGCATAAATGGAGCTTAGCTTCCACAAATATGGCCCATTGCTTCTGAGTATTCATCATGAACATCACGATGTGGTCTTGATCTGTGAAGTGAAGAAGACGAGCCACCACTAGACGTGGTGGTTCCCCTGGTGGGAGCGATCAGGCCAGGACCCTATGTGCCCTTTCCAGGGCAAAGAAGAGGGATAAGCCCTCCAGAGCCACCTCCTCCTACAACCAGTGCTCCAGGAACATCATGAGATTTTGCTCCTTAGGGACTTTGGGCAAGCTGCTGATCTGGATGTTGCTTCTTCTGGACTTGTCCTCCATGAGGGTGATTCTTTCCCGCAGAGTGGTGACATCCTGGAGGATGTCCCTTAAGGTGTGTTCCGCCGTCGCAGCCCTCTCCACCAGGCGTCTGTGGTCATCTTTTAGGGTGGTAAGATCTGCCCCCAACATATGAATCTTGGTCTCTAAGATCTTCCTAGAGGCTGTGATAGCCTGTAGGATGTCCTCCAAGGAAAGGCTGTTTTGTGAAGCAGTAAGCATTAGTTGGGCCAACTCCATATGGGTTTCCTGCTGACTCAAAGTAGGGGCCCCTAGGTCATGCTTCCGAGAAGCTTTACCCATTGTGCCTATTCAGTGGATGGTGGTAGAAAGTGAGTCACACCCCAGGATCTATGTTACTGTATGAGGGTTGCTATCTGCTGCCTCAGGTCTTCATCGCCCTCACCTTGGGACCCACTCATCAAGGGCATCGCAGTGTCAGTTGGAAGGATTCCCGTGTGGGTCCTCTGAAGTCGAAGCCCCTCAAGTTGCATGGGCCAGGTCCTGGATCATGCCCTCAGGATTACCACTAGGCTGCACAGATTGATAGGGGAGTCATTGGATCTCAACCTCTCCAAAATAGTCTAAACAGTAATGGGGAACACTCAGCACTCTTCAGGATCCCCCGCTTCTTGTGTTCCCATGGTCTCCCAGTAGGGAGCTAAAGAACCAGCACCAGGGCCCGCTTCAATGCAACACAGAGATGTAGTGCTCCTTATGCTTGCTGAGGCCCTAACAGTACATTCTAGAGCTCTCTAATGCCATAGGAGGGGCAGGTCTCACCCTCAAAGACAGCTGGTCCCCAGCAACACAGGCTGCAGAGGAGCAGGTATCACAGTCAATGGCGGAGAGGAACCGAAGCAGCGGGGATGGTCCTATGAGGTGCAGGCTCCAAAGCAATGTCTGGCACTAGGTGCGGGTAGAAAATCAGTTGTGGGGGCAAGAGCAATGCTGCAATGGTGGGGGGGGGCTTCCCCAGCCAAGCTCCCAGTTAGACAGATTGGGGAATGCACTGTTCAGGCCCTCCCATCTCTCAGCAAGGCCTCCTGACCACTGTGGTTCCTGGCATGTGCTATGGGTTATTGTTGACCAGGTTGTGTAGGGGCCCCATACTGGTCCACTCATCCCTGGTCCCCGCTCCCTGCATTCAGTTGTTGCACACAGTTGGCAGCTTCCAGCATAGTGTATTTTACCATCCACAGACCGATTATCAGTTGAGGGAAGTGCAGGGGCTACACTACGCCAGGGTGCCCCCACCCGGCTTAAGCGTTAAGTCTGGTGAGTGTGAAGATGTCACCCGGGCCCCCAATACCACCTCGGGCCTCCTGGTAATCGCACCTCTGAGCTGTTCTTGTAGGCTGCCAGTGCAGGGCCATCCCCTTGCCTCCAGGCCCACACTTTCTTCTCTCCATTGTTGCTGGTATAGTGGCACATAATGCAGTCCTCCTCTCATGCCACTCAATTGCTCCATGGCAATTCCTCAGCACCAGGCCTCAACTTCAGAAGATGTAGGCCCAGCCCACACTGCGAAGCTGAACTTTCCCATCTGCATGTGGCCCCACCAGGCTCAGATGGGGGCCCACAGGTGTCACCAGGCACACCCCGACATGAGTCCTCCTGCTGGGATCCTCCTCACTTGGCCACAAGTCTCTGATCAAGTCCCAGACAGGCTCACGGCCTCCAGCAATGCCATCTTTGCCCACCTGCTGGTCCACAGCTGTGCGGCCAACTACAGTGACCTAGATCGGTCACCCAACAATGTGCTGGCACTCTGTGGAGTGTATCCTGCCCAGGAGGTGAAGTAGGAATATGAAGGCTCTACAGGGTCATTTATCAAAGCAGGATGAACACAGATGGGAGCTGAATTGCTGCATCTTACTTTATGGCCACTTGTCCATGCCCCCCTAAGTTGCTCTTTGCTTTGAATGTATGTGTGTGAGTTGGAGTGCAGTGATCTGTGTCCTGCATGGAATCTTGAGGGTGAGCCTGGCTGCTGTGTTGGATGGTTTGGAGTCTTCTAGTGAGTTGTTTGATGATTGCAGCATAGAGGGAATCCCTGTAGTCCAGCTTGCTGGTGATGACAGCGTAGGTGACAATTTCTTTGGTGTTGCTACGGGGCCATTTGAAGACCTTCTTCAGCATACTCAGGGTGAGGTAGCAGGATTTTGTGACAGTGTTGTCCTGTGTGGACTTGCTTAGTTTGTTGTCAGTAGTGATGCTGAGGTTCATGGTGTGTGAGTTGGGTGTGGGAGTTGGTCCCAGGTTATCCGACCACCAGCTGGAGTCCCAAGTAGAGGTGCTTTTTCCAAACATTACTATTTCTGCCTTGTTCATATTGAGCTTCTGGCAGTGAGATTTCACCCTAGTGGACACTACGGTAATGCAGGAGGTGAGCTTGTTCCTCATGCTTGGGGTTCTGTCCAAGAGTGGCCATATATGTTGCTAGTCAATGGCATACAAGAGGATGTTGATGTTTTGGACATGGATAACGTTAGCCAGTGGAGTCATGTCTGCGTTGAAGAGGGTAGGGCTGAGTGAACATGTGCAACATTAGAAATGGCAAATTCCTCTAGTGATCAGGCCCATAACTACATTGTTGCGGGTCAAGCTGTAGCTGGCACATGGGAAAAGTCCAAGCATGGACTAAATACTTTAGTCTATAATACGTGACCTATACCAGCTACAGACTCCATTGAAAGACATATTTTGATACTTAATAAACATCTAATGTAATGGTAAAGTCATATTTCTATAGAATACTTGGGGAAATGTAATTTTAGAAAGTTACTTTTAACCCTGCCTGAAACTGCTGAGTGTTAATGTGTGGTAATTCTCCAGCAACTGCCCAGCCTAATGCTTGGTCTGAATGAGGTATGAAATTCCTCCCAGAAGCTACAAAATAGATCAACCTGAGTGGGCAGATGTGGTGTGAAATTCTCCCCAAGAGCTACAAAATAAGTTGACCTGAATGGGTAGATGAGGTGTGAAATTCCCCACCGGAGCTACAAAATAGGAAAGCTTAAAGGGGCAGAGATTAGTTCTATGTGCTCAGCAAAATATGCAGGTTGGGATGTGGGTATTGTTTTGCCGTTACAATGTCAATTCCTGCCTGATAGTTATGTTTGAGCCACTCCTACCATTTTGGTGCACTCAAAAGGGAGAAAGTAGGATGCCAGTACAATCCTTGTGTGTCCTTTGTCTGGGTGATGTAGGACCCTGCTATATTCCTACCAGATGTCTGTCCTCGAGTCTGTTGTGGGTACAGGGCCTGCTTTAAACTGGATTTTAGTGCTACTTATGGGAGGAAGCAGGGATTACATACTGCAGTCCTGTACATACCCACAGCCGTCAGAGCCCATGTTTAGTGAGGCCAAAGACTTTTGCCACCTTGAGAATGCCCTAGAATGTGGCATTTCAGATCTGTTTGCAGTAAGGCAACCTAGAACTACTGGAAAAGTGGGTAGGGGTGACCCCAGAAACTTTTACCCCATTGGTGAGGGAGTGCACAGGAGTCAACATCGCCCACTAGCTGGTGCCAGTCATGAATGTGGCATCCGCAGGAACACAGAAGAACACAAGAGGACTGGACTTTCTGTCTGTGACCTGTGAGGAGCTCTGAAGCACAAGATCTACTGGGGTCAGTTGGCTGGCTTCTTACATGGCTACAGGAGTACAAAATTTGTAAGAAGCCTTTTCTCTGCAATTTCCAGGTGACCAGTGACAAATGGAACATGAGCTTGACTTTTCTGGGGCACCTGCCAGGCATCCTGAAAGTCTGTAGGTGCCCCCCTGAGGTCCTGGGTGGCTTTGAAATGTACTCCTGTGGTTGTTTGAGCACCAGGAAAAAGTCTGGAGACTTTTGAAAACTTTTGCTTCAGAGCTTCAGCACAAAGCAAACCTACCAGGAAAAGCACACAACTGTCAGTTCTATAGCGTATTGAATTTCAGATTAATTTCTCTGAAAGGCTTCAGCACCATTGAAAAAATGACAAAGTCTTTCCCTATTTTGGGTCTTAAAACCTTTTTCAAGTAAAAACCTCAAAAGCACCAGTACCTTAGTTAGACCACCCTACGGCAGTTGTCCAACCTGTAGTTTCACTGAAGTGGCTACAATGTCAGATTTGTCCAGTCAAATTTTCTTCCAAAAAATGATGAAGTCCCTTTTTCTATTTGGACTCTGAGACGTTTTCAAACTTTTTAACCTCCTTATTTTCTCCAGGACCAACCCACTTGGTGTACCTGACCAGGCCTCCATTGCCATCAGCCTCAAAAACTGCATAGGTGCTTTCTTAGACTGCTATTTTGGTGTTTTGTACTTTTTGTGCTCTTTTCAATCAAATGTTTAAAGATTCATATCTTCGGTTCCCCTATTTTGTTTTTTGTCATTTTTGTCATTTGGTATTATTTTAGTAGTCATGTTATTTCCCTTTATTTTAAAACTAGCTGTGGAATGTTATTTTGTGTGCCTTTTTTAACTTGTACTGCTTAAGTACTTTACACGTTGCCTTTGATCACAGATTTATTTTATTTACCTTTTGTGACATCTAGTAGATGGTTGACTTATCCTTTAAAGTTGCAATTTGTCCTCTCCTCTGCCAAAATAATAATCCACATTCCTACAATCTTCACAAGCCCATTATATTTAGACCTGCAAATATCTTTGTGATGCAGGTCCTTAGTTTTGAATTACAGTGTTAGTTGTTCAGTTCTCTTTTTGTTTCTCCATCAACCTCAGGCCAACTTCCCAGGAAGAAACTCTTTTGAAATCTATATTTTGTATAATTATTCATGGTCCTTTTATTCTTCTAGTCTTAGTCGTCTTCTGAGTGTACAGAACCTATTGATCCGTTTGCTGATCATGTGCCTCTTGCCTAAATGTAAATGACAATTGTTCCTGTAGACAGTGGCATGCATGTTCTTGCCAGTAAGTAGTTCCATAACACTCTCTTGTTCCTTGGGTTCTGATTATTTACCCCTCTGCCTTTTGTTTAGGGCTTCGCTGCTTGTGGGTTGTATGTCAGAATATCTTTGTCAGAAATATTGTCTTCATAAATGTTGTGTCCTAAATATTGTTTACAAAATTATTGCCCTGTAAGGGGTGTAGATTTTATATTAATAGCTCCAATGGAACAATATTTTTAAGTTCAATTTTAGAGGTGTTATTTAGGTCACCCATCATTTTGCCAATAATGTTCAGGTACCACATCTTAAGTAAATATTTATGAGTTATTGTCTCCCTTCCTATTGTATTGATTTATACAATGTCATAATCTGCAGTATTGCATTATTTTAGCTTGCTTGCTTAATTTCTCTGCCTCAGGTATATTGCATATTTGTAATAACTGTGTCTCATGTTTCTGTGATACCGTTAATCACAATGGCAGAAAAAAATAACTTGGTATCTTCTTTGTATTTTCCTCTGTTGGATTGATTTTTCTGATTATCACGTTTGCTTTTTTGGAATTCAACCATGTACACTAAATTCACCTATTCAAGTTAATACAAAACACCAGATAAGCTTTGGACATGCTTCATGTACATTTGTACCTAGTCTTGTTTTAAGAATGTTCCTGTAGGTGTCATGTTATGTTCACCTTTAAAGGGGTTATTTACTAAGGTTTTGCTTGGTCACTTGTGTGGTGAAAAGCACTGTGTCAATTTAAACAACACTAAAAAAGGTCATTGGAGCAGGTCAAAATTGGGCAGCACCATTCATGCTCCCATGGTAAATCAAGTCCTAAATTTTCAAATTATTTACTGACTGCCCTTCAGTTTCATCATCAAAACAATTTGCTGACAAATGGCCTTTTAGTAAATTATTTGAGACGTCTTGACAATTTCTGCCTTTCTAGATAGGCCTACTTTGCCCACAGTGCTCATTCCAGTATACAGCTTGTTGTCCTTTCAATCTAATAGAGACTTCTAGCTGCAGATTCCTTACCTTAGAATTTCCCACATGCGTCAGACTGGATCCAGAATTTTTTCTTCGAGCAATACCCTTGTGCGTCGGTAGGTGGCGTTGGTCGACTCAGTGGGCACCGTTGGCATCATAGTCGGGACGTCAGGAGTACTACATAGACCCTTTGTCGAGTTTTGTGTGAGATTTTTGGTGCGTTGAGGATGTTCCCGAAGACCGGGTTCAAGCCGTGCAAAGACTGTCACTGCATGGTGTTGGTGACGGATCCACATCAGGTTTGTATGTGGTGCCTGCAGCGCAACCATGACCCGAAGTCGTGCTCCAAGTGCCAGGCCATGCACCCGAAGGCCTTGAGTGAGCGTTCTCTCAAGCTCATGGTGACCTGGCACTCGACTCCGCATAGGTCCTTGTCTCATTCGAGAGGAAGGTCTCGAGACCATTTGCGGAGCCACCACCACTCGTCTTCCTCCAAATCTTCGGGTACAGGTAGGAAAAAGAAGAAGTCGAAGTGGTCCCATCACACTTCGACTTCGCCCTGTCGCTCGGCTGATTCGTCTTGGGAGGAGCATCGATGTTCAAGATTTGGATCCTTTTTCCTATGGGTACGAATTTGGGGAAAGATTGGAGGGGTCCCTGGACCCTTATGAATACCAGGATGACAGATCTTTGGACTGGACACAGGAATTGGGCGAGGCCAGTGGACTGGACACTTCTCCAGATGCTGGCATGCTGTCTCCTCCTACCATGGCTACGGTGGAGGGAAGGAGTTATGCTTTGGTGGTCAGTAGGGCAGCTGAGGTCCTTGGCCTTGAGCTACCTATTGTAGAGGTCAAGTCCAACCTCCTGACAGAGGTGCTTCAACCAGGGAGTTCCACATTTGAGCCCCTTTCACCTTTCAATGAAGCCCTCACCAATGTCCTTTTTGGTACTTGGTCCAAACCCAACACAGGGGCTCCTGTGAATAGGACTACCGTGCGCTGCCATCGCCCCACCCTGAATGACCCTAAATTCCTGTCCCAACACCCCACACCTGAGAGTCTTGTCATCTAGGCTTCCTCTTCCTCAGGAACATTCCCTTCCACACCCCCGGATAGAGAATCAAAAAGCCTGGAACAATTTAGGAAGAAGATGTTTTCTTCCCTCCAGTCTCGCGCTGCGGTTTGTGATCACCGCATGCCTTTTGGGCTGCTATACCCACTCTTTGGTGGATACGGTTGTGCACGTTCTGCTGCAGATACTGGAGGAGGCACGTGCTATCGTCTCCTAAGCTGTCAACGATGGGAGAGACGCAACGAAGTTCACTATCCGATGTGGACTGGACATGACTGACTCTCTGGGTAGATTGGTTGCTACGACGGTGGCCTTGAGACACCATGCCTGGTTGCATACTTCAGTTTTTTTGTCGGATGTCCAACAGTCTTTGATAGCTCCTGCCTCTTTGGAGGGAAAGCGGACTTAGCCTTGGAGAGATACGGCTCGGTCCCTTTGTCTTTCTGCTGTCCCTCGGCCAAGCAGTCTGCTTTTTGTCCATTTCGTGTCCACAGAAGGGACTCCCTGTTGCGTCCCCTACCCAGCCACCATTCCACCCATGCTGTTCAGCCGCTGCATGGCTGAAGATGTGGAATCCCATGTGGGTGTGGGACAGAGAACTAGAGGTCTGCCCAGTCCACCTCTGTCCCCGTTGCAGCCTCCAAACCCTTCTAGTCCGTCCGCTCACTCCGATCAAGTTGGCGGCAGGATTCAGCATCACCTGCCCCACTGGGAATCCATCACTATGGACAGGTCGGTATTGCAGATCGTTCAGAAGGGCTACTCCCTCCCTTTCGAATCTGCCCCACCAAACATGCCTCCATCACTCAGCCAACTCCCGGAGGATCATTTGGCACTTCTCCACCAGGAAGTCATGGCTCTCTTGGCCAAGGGAACTATAGAGAGGGTCCCTGTGCCAGAAGTAGGTCGTGTTTATTAATCCTGCTACTTTCTGTTGCCGAAAAATGACAAGGGCTTACATCCTATCCTAGCCCTTTGGGACCTCAGATACTTCCTCAAGAAGGAGAAATTCAAAATGCTCACCCTGGCTCAGGTTCTGTGTACCTTAGACCCAGGAGACTGGAAGGTAGTGTTGGACTTGCAGGATGCTTATTTCCACATCCCCATCCTGCCTGCCCACAGACGTTACCTACGATTTATGGTAGGTCACGAGCACTATCAGTTGACGTGATCCCCTTCGGCCTTACCAGCGCCCCTCAGGTCTTCATGAAAGTGATGGTGGTGATTTCAGTACATCTGCGTAGGTTAGGGGTCTCGGTCTTTCCGTACCTCGACGACTGGCTGTTGAAGACGGACTCACCCCAGAAAGTCATCTCCCACCTTCAGACTACGGCGATCTTCTTGCACATGCTGGGGTTCACTATAAATGTGCCAAAGTCACACCTGACTCCCTCTCAGATGCTCCCTTTCATCGGAGCTATTCTGGACACAGTGCAGTTTCGGGCTTATCCTCCTGAAAAGCGAGGCCAAGATATTCAGGCTATGATTCTGATCTTTCAGCCTCTGTCTTGGGTTTCGGTGAGACTGACTCTGAGACTGCTGGACCTCATGGCCTCCTGCAACCTGCTAGTTACACATGCCACATGGCATATGCGGGCTCTGCAGTGGCACTTGAAGTTCCAGTGGGTGCAGCATCAGGGGAATCTCTCCGACATGGTCCAGAACTCAGAGGGGACTGCGAAAGAACTGCAGTGGTGGCTTTCGAATCCACATTGGGTCCATGGCAGATCCCTCTCCCTTCCCCACCCAGATCTATTGATAACGACAGATGCGTCGCTCTTAGTTTGGGGCAGCCACATGGGAGAGGCAGAGATCAGAGGCCTCTGGTCTCCAGTGGAGTCTAGGCTCCATATCAATCTTCTGGAGCTCTGGGAGATCAGGCTTGCGTTAAAAGCATTTCTTCCCTCTCTCAAAGGGAAGGGAGTGCAGGTGTTCATGGACAATGCTACCGCCATGTGGTACTGCAACAAACAGGGTGGAGTAGGGTCCTGGATCCTTTGTCAGGAGGCACTATGGCCCGTATTTATACTTTTTTAGCACCGCATTTGCGTCGTTTTTTGACGCAAAAATGGCGCAAACTTGCAAAATACCATTGTATTTTGTAGGTTTGCGCCGTTTTGCGTCAAAAAGCGGCGCAAATGCGGCGCTAAAAAAAGTATAAATACGGGCCTATGTCTCTGGACATGGCTGGAACATCAGGGCATTACACTGGTGGTACACCATCTGGTGGGTTCACTCAATGCCAGAGCAGACAAACTCAGCCGTCAATGCACAGCCGATCACGAATGGCATCTCCATCCGGAGGTGGCGCAAGGTGTCTTTCAGCAGTGGGGAGAGCCTTGGTAAGAGCTGTTCACCTCCGCAGAGAACGCACAATGTCAGCTGTTTTAAGCATTGGAGTTTCTAAGGTGGCAGTCACTCAGAGACGCTTTTCGTCTCGAGTGGAACTCGGGCCTCCTTTACACCTTTCCGCCTATACCACTTCTGCCCAGAGTTCTCAAGAAGATCAGGAACGACCGGGCCCAAGTCATCGTGGTGGCTCCGAACTACGCACGGAGAGTATGGTATTCAGAGCTATTGAGTATGGCCATCGATCCTCCACTCAGACTGTCTCTTCGGGCAGATCTTCTGTCGCAGCAGCAGGGGACAGTTATCCACTCGAACCTGTCCAATCTCTGCCTTTATGCGTGGAGATTGGGCTGCGCCAGCTGAGAACTTTTGATCTTTCACCCCAAGTCTGTGAGGTTATCTTGGCAACCAGGCACCCCTCCACCAAAAGGGTATACACCCGTTGTTGGCATACATTTGTGGCATGGTGCACCAACAAATCTGTTGATCCCCTCTCTGCCCCTCTATCTGAGGTTCTTTTGTTCATTCTTTCTTTGGTCCCAGCAGGGCTCTGCTTTGGGCACCTTTAAACTGTATTTATCTGCTATTTCTTAGGTTACCTGATCAGCCCTCACTCTTTAAATCTCCTATTGTGAGTAGATTCCTAAAAGGTCTCACCCATTTATTTCCTCCCACTCCATTTATCATGCCTCAGTGGGACCTCAAACTTGTCCTTACCAATTTAATGTGTACCCCCTTTGAACTGACGCACAATTGTCCCTTACGGCTCCTCACCTTCAAGACTGTCTTTCTTGTTGTCATCACTTCTGCTGAGTGAGCTTCAGGCCCTTTCGTCCAAACCTCAGTTTATGTCTGTGCACAAAAGTGGTGTTGCGCACTAAGGCTTCCTTCCTTCCCAAGGTGGTTACTCCTTTTCATGTAGGTCAGTCCATCATCCTGCCTACTTTTTATGCACCCCCACATCCTTCCCATGAGGATGAGAGACTCCACCGTTTGGAACCAATAAGAGCGTGGGCGTTATATCTGAATCGCACTAAAGATTTCCGGGTGGACGATCAACTCTTTGTCGGGTATGTAGGTGAAAGAAAGGGAAGGCGGTGCAAAAACATACTATCTCTCGATGGGTACTTCTTTGCATTAAGATGTGCTATGCTTTGGCCAAGAAGCAACCCTGAGGGCTTTTACGCTCATTCCACCAGAGTGACTGCTGCTTCCACTGTGTTAGCATGCAGAGTTTCTGTCCTGGATATCAGCCAGGCAGTTACGTGGGCATCCCTGCACACGTTTGCTAAACACTACTTCCTGAACAGTCAAGTCAGTCGGGATGGCTACTTTGGTCATTTGGTCCTGCAGGACTTTCTAGTATGATCTTGGTTCGCAGCCCACCTCCGAGGATGGCATTGCTTGGGTATCTATTCTAAGGTAAGGAATCTGCAACTAGAAATCTCTATCAGATGAACAAGTTACTTACCTTCAGTAACGAAATATCTGGTAGAGACATTCTAGTTGCAGATTCCTTACCGACCCACTCATCCTCCTTGCTTGCGAACTGATTTCTAGGGACAGAGATTCCCCCTTCAGGTCCTTAGCTCTGGTGCACCAATCTCAGTGTTCTTAGCGGCTCTGCACTTTGGCGTGGAAAGTCGTTAAAAGAAACTGACGTCACTGCGTTGAGGCGGCGTCTCTGTACTACTCCCGACATCATCACGGCGACTACAATGCCAACGACGCCCGCGGAGTTGACCAACGCCACCTACCGACGCACAAGGGTATTGCTCAAAGAAAAATCTCCAGATCCAGTCTGACGCCGGGGGGAAATTCTAAGGTCAGAAATCTGCAACTAGAATATGTCTCTACCAGATACTTCGTTACTGAAGGTAAATAACTTGTACATACAGTTGTACAAGGATCTGTAACCCTCCTTCCCCTCTTCACCCCATCCCACCCAACGCCAGCGCTGGCAAATTTTCAACTAAATTAGTAAAGTTAAATATAAAATGAAATGAACTCTCCTTGGTCATGGACAGTCACATCCATCAGAGTGTGCGCAGACTTTAACAAGCAAATATTGCGCTCTCCGCAGTGACCTGTCAAACCCGCTCTTGCTGGTTAGAACAGTTACTGAGAATTTGTGCCGTAGTGTTCTTTGGTCCTGTGAGAGGTAGGCCCAATCCACGAAAACAATGCAGTAGCAGCCAGATATCCGCCGGACTAGTGATTTATAAACTCAACCTCTGGCTCCCAACAGCTTGCAAAATGGCACTCTTTATAAACGTTCTCTACAAATATGAATATGGAGAGAACACAGAGAATTGCAGCAGAGCTATCTTGAGGCCATATGGTACTGTGGGGTGTGATATGCAAATTCTGAACTTTTGCTTCTAAAAGCCTGTGGGCGAATATTTGCATTATTTCAAAAAATTGCAAATGTATCGAATTGCCTAGCCAATTATTGCGTGTCCTTTGGAGTTCTGTGCACCATCTCATTGTACATCCAGGTTGATGCCAAATAGGAGTATGAATATAACATGAAGTGTTATGAAGTGCCAGGACCAATCAATGCCCAAGAGGGGCAGCTTATTTAGGAGCCGTGCTTCAGCAACATTCTTAAAAAGTGCAACGCTGTTACTCTGTATTTAGTGCAGTTATTTTATTTGGGAAAGCAATGCGAATATTGTGCAGGAAAAGCTATTACCGAGCAAGCACTAAACGACTAGACGTCAAAGTTTTCTTTTTGCTACATTGATGTCTCTTGAATATTTGTTGGTTTTCTGCACAGCTTAACATTTAGATAATTTGTGTGTTCATTGTCCAGACACTGGATTCATCGTTCCACGAAAAGCAGCAGTTTATTGCTCGCTATGCCTTAAAGTGTCTCTTTTGCTTTGATACAGTTCTTTTCTTCACCTGTAACTGAAGTGGCTTGCAACAATTGTCCAAGGTTCCTGACATGAAAAGAAATAAAAGTATTCTAGTGCGAGATCCAATTCTCAATAAAGCGTATGTGTGTTATATAAAGCATTCCCCTTCAACTATGAGAGAATTCTTTGTGCCCAGAAGCAGAAGAAAATGGGTTAGTTCCCTTCAATGTCCCTATGTTTATTAAAAAAAAAAAAAAAAAAAAAAACTAGTAAGTAACACACTTATATAAGTGCTAAAATAGCAAATAAATAACCAGCCAATGTAATTTCCTGTGACATTTTTTCATTGTCCCAATTATTTTTAAATGTGAATCAACATAGTGGTTGAAGCTGTCAATATTTTCAGAATTCTTCGGAGCACAATAGCCCAGAACAATGGGTACAAAATGAGAAATATACTTTTTACTGCTGTAAAGTAAAGTGTAATTTCAGGGTCTTACACGCTGTAGGAAGTTGGCTCTGTATGTGCTATTTCAAAGTAAGGAATAGCATGCACAGAGTCCAAGGGTTCCCCTTAGAGGTAAAATAGTGGTAAAAATAGATAATACTAATGCTCTATTTTGTGGTAGTGTGGTCGAGCAGTAGGCTTATCCAAGGAGTAGTGTTAAGCATTTGTTGTACATACACATAGACAATAAATGAGGTACACACACTCAGAGACAAATCCAGCCAATAGGTTTTTGTATAGAAAAATATCTTTTCTTAGTTTATTTTAAGAACCACAGGTTCAAATTCTACATGTAATATCTCATTCGAAAGGTATTGCAGGTAAGTACTTTAGGAACTTCAAATCATCAAAATTGCATGTATACTTTTCAAGTTATTCACAAATAGCTGTTTTAAAAGTGGACACAGTGCAATTTTCACAGTTCCTAGGGGAGGTAAGTATTTGTTAGGTTAACCAGGCAAGTAAGACACTTACAGGGCTTAGTTCTTGGTCCAAGGTAGCCCACCGTTGGGGGTTCAGAGCAACCCCAAAGTCACCACACCAGCAGCTCAGGGCCGGTCAGGTGCAGAGTTCAGAGTGGTGCCCAAAAACACATAGGCTAGAATGGAGAGAAGGGGGGGCCCCGGTTCCGGTCTGCTTGCAGGTAAGTACCCGCGTCTTCGGAGGGCAGACCAGGGGGGTTTTGTAGGGCACCGGGGGGGACACAAGCCCACACAGGAATTTCACCCTCAGCAGCGCGGGGGCGGCCGGGTGCAGTGTAGAAACAAGCGTCGGGTTCGTAATGGAAGTTAATGGGAGATCTCGGGATCTCTTCAGCGCTGCAGGCAGGCAAGGGGGGGGTTCCTCGGGGAAACCTCCACTTGGGCAAGGGAGAGGGACTCCTGGGGGTCACTTCTCCAGTGAAAGTCCGGTCCTTCAGGTCCTGGGGGCTGCGGGTGCAGGGTCTCTCCCAGGCGTCGGGACTTTGGATTCAAAGAGTCGCGGTCAGGGGAAGCCTCGGGATTCCCTCTGCAGGCGGCGCTGTGGGGGCTCAGGGGGGACAGGTTTTTGTACTCACAGTCTTAGAGTAGTCCTGGGGTCCCGCCTGAGGTGTTGGATCGCCACCAGCCGAGTCGGGGTCGCCGGGTGCAGTGTTGCAAGTCTCACGCTTCTTGCGGGGAGCTTGCAGGGTTCTTTAAAGCTGCTGGAAACAAAGTTGCAGCTTTTCTTGGAGCAGGTCCGCTGTCCTCGGGAGTTTCTTGTCTTTTCGAAGCAGGGGCAGTCCTCAGAGGATGTCGAGGTCGCTGGTCCCTTTGGAAGGCGTCGCTGGAGCAGGATTTTTGGAAGGCAGGAGACAGGCCGGTGAGTTTCTGGAGCCAAGGCAGTTGTCGTCTTCTGGTCTTCCGCTGCAGGGGTTTTCAGCTAGGCAGTCCTTCTTCTTGTAGTTGCAGGAATCTAATTTTCTAGGGTTCAGGGTAGCCCTTAAATACTAAATTTAAGGGCGTGTTTAGGTCTGGGGGGTTAGTAGCCAATGGCTACTAGCCCTGAGGGTGGGTACACCCTCTTTGTGCCTCCTCCCAGAGGGAGGGGGTCACATCCCTAATCCTATTGGGGAATCCTCCATCTGCAAGATGGAGGATTTCTAAAAGTTAGAGTCACTTCAGCTCAGGACACCTTAGGGGCTGTCCTGACTGGCCAGTGACTCCTCCTTGTTTTTCTCATTATTTTCTCCGGCCTTGCCGCCAAAAAGTGGGGCCTGGCCGGAGGGGGCGGGCAACTCCACTAGCTGGAGTGTCCTGCTGGGTTGGCACAAAGGAGGTGAGCCTTTGAGGCTCACCGCCAGGTGTGACAATTCCTGCCTGGGGGAGGTGTTAGCATCTCCACCCAGTGCAGGCTTTGTTACTGGCCTCAGAGTGACAAAGGCACTCTCCCCATGGGGCCAGCAACATGTCTCGGTTTGTGGCAGGCTGCTAAAACTAGTCAGCCTACACAGATAGTTGGTTAAGTTTCAGGGGGCACCTCTAAGGTGCCCTCTGGGGTGTATTTTACAATAAAATGTACACTGGCATCAGTGTGCATTTATTGTGCTGAGAAGTTTGATACCAAACTTCCCAGTTTTCAGTGTAGCCATTATGGTGCTGTGGAGTTCGTGTTTGACAAACTCCCAGACCATATACTCTTATGGCTACCCTGCACTTACAATGTCTAAGGTTTTGTTTAGACACTGTAGGGGTACCATGCTCATGCACTGGTACCCTCACCTATGGTATAGTGCACCCTGCCTTAGGGCTGTAAGGCCTGCTAGAGGGGTGTCTTACCTATACTGCATAGGCAGTGAGAGGCTGGCATGGCACCCTGAGGGGAGTGCCATGTCGACTTACTCATTTTGTTCTCACTAGCACACACAGGCTTGTAAGCAGTGTGTCTGTGCTGAGTGAGGGGTCTCTAGGGTGGCATAAGACATGCTGCAGCCCTTAGAGACCTTTCTTGGCATCAGGGCCCTTGGTACTAGAAGTACCAGTTACAAGGGACTTATCTGAATGCCAGGGTGTGCCAATTGTGGACACAATGGTACATTTTAGGTGAAGGAACACTGGTGCTGGGGCCTGGTTAGCAGGGTCCCAGCACACTTCTCAGTCAAGTCAGCATCAGTATCAGGCAAAAAGTGGGGGGTAACTGCAACAGGGAGCCATTTCTTTACACAAGCCCCCCCCAGCCTACAGGCCAGGAGACTCAGCCCAAGCTGGGAGAGTCTTCCTAGTCTGTCAGGCGAGGAAGAGTAGGAGAAATAGGCTGGTTAGTTGCAGGGCCTACTCTGCCTTACATCCTTCTGTTCAGGTCATTCCCTTTGGGGAACTGACCTACTTCCACAGTGATAGGACCTAGTCTGAATTGCCTCTTGTCTGCCTTTTCAATGTCTCCACCCATTCTTTCTATTTTGGTCTTAGAGGTATCCACCTCTGCTAACTTTATCTTGGCCAGGGTTACCCCTAGCTTACCCAGAGAGGTTACCCAGAGCTGGAGTAACCCCACCATGACCAATAGGGTCAGGGGGCCTAACTTGCTATTTGGCATGGGGTCAGACCACCATGCTAAGGATAGTGCAGCCATAAAGGCTAACACCCAGCAGAGGCCACTGACAGCTGTCAGTGCCCAGAACCACACCTTTAGCTCTTCACCTAAAAGGGAAGGGGCTAAGTTACAGGCTTCTTTGGGTTCAGGTTGCCTGTCTGCTGTATTAGAGTGGGGGGTTACCACATCTTGTAGTAAACACCCTTCTTCCACTCTTTCTTCTGTTAGCTGAGGAGCCACCCACTCAGGTTTAACAGTTGCCTGACTAGCCAGGACTTCTTGTGGGTCAGGTTGGACTTTATCAGGGCCATTTTTGGAGTTCTCCCCTACTGGAGCAGAATCTCCTTGGCTTGCTGTAACCTTGGCTAAAGGTTGTCCACCCTTCCTACTCTGTTTTCTTTTCTTCTTCTTCTGGGGCCTGCTTGCATTTACTGCAGAGGCAGGACTTCCAGAATCCTTGGGAGAGGACTGGCACTGGACCAGTTCCTCTCTTGAGCTCTGACTAACCTCTGGGTAGTCATTTCCAAGGAGACAATCAAGGGGGAGGTCTGTACTGACTACTACCCTTCTCCAGCTAAGAGTGCCACCCACTTCTATGGGCACTAAAGCCACAGGCCTCTTAGTGACCCTGTCTAGGCTAACTCTTACCCTGGCAGTCTCACCTGGGATGTACTGGTTTGAGAGCACCAGCCTGTCATGCACAATAGTGTGACTGGCACAAGTGTCTCTCAGGGCAGTGGTTGGGATTCCATTCACCAGTAGGTGGTGGAAGTGTCTACTTCCCTCTGGAATCTCCAACTCACCTGTTGGGCCCTGTTTCCAGTTGAAGGCTAGGAAGACCTCCTCATCTGAGGAGTCATCTCCCATGGCTACACTGGTTACCCCAGGAATTTTGTTCTGGGGTTTGTTTTTGGGACAAGAAGTGTCCTTGGTGTGGTGCCCAGACTGTTTACAGTTGTGGCACCATGCCTTAGTGGCATCCCAGTTCTTACCCTGGTACCCACCTTTGTTTTGGGTTGTGTCCTGGGGCCCACCCACCTGTTCTGGTTTTTGGGGGCCTACAGAGGACTCTTTTTCTTGGTTTCTAGTGTTACCCACTTTCTCCTGGGGAGTTTTTGTAACCCCTTTCTTTTGGTCACCCCCAGTGGAAGTTTTGGTTACCCTAGTCTTGACCCAGTGGTCTGCCTTCTTTCCCAATTCTTGGGGAGAAATTGGACCTAGGTCTACCAGATACTGATGCAACTTTTCATTGAAGCAGTTACTTAAAATGTGTTCTTTCATAAACAAATTATAAAGCCCAACATAGTCACACACTTCATTTCCAGTTAACCAACCATCTAGTGTTTTTACTGAGTAGTCTACAAAATCAACCCAGGTCTGGCTCGAGGATTTTTGAGCCCCCCTGAACCTAATTCTATACTCCTCAGTGGAGAATCCAAAGCCCTCAATCAGGGTACCCTTCATGAGGTCATAAGATTCTGCATCTTTTCCAGAGAGTGTGAGGAGTCTATCCCTACACTTTCCAGTGAACATTTCCCAAAGGAGAGCACCCCAGTGAGATCTGTTCACTTTTCTGGTTACACAAGCCCTCTCAAAAGCTGTGAACCATTTGGTGATGTCATCACCATCTTCATATTTTGTTACAATCCCTTTGGGGATTTTTAGGATGTCAGGAGAATCTCTGACCCTATTTAAGTTGCTGCCACCATTGATGGGTCCTAGGCCCATCTCTTGTCTTTCCCTCTCTATGGCTAGGATCTGTCTTTCCAAAGCCAATCTTTTGGCCATCCTGGCTAACTGGATGTCCTCTTCACTGGGGTTATCCTCAGTGATTTCAGAGGTGTTGGTCTCTCCTGTGAGGGAACCAGCATCTCTGACTATTATTTTTGGAGTCAGGGTTTGAGGGACCCTGTTCTCCCTAGATAGGACTGGTAGGGGGGAATTGTCCTCCAAGTCACTATCCTCTTCCTCTGAGTTGCCACCTTCAGAGGGGTTGGCCTTTTCAAACTCTGCCAAAAGCTCCTGGAGCTGTATTTTGGTAGGTTTGGGGCCCATTGTTATTTTCTTTATTTTACAGAGTGACCTTAGCTCCCTCATCTTAAGATGGAGGTAAGGTGTGGTGTCGAGTTCCACCACAGTCACATCTGTGCTAGACATTTTGCTTCTAAAAGTTGGAATACTTTTTAAGAATCTACAACTAGTTCTAGGTTCTAATTCAAACTTTTACAAACTTTTAAACTCTAAAAGAAATGCTAAACAGGATCTAACACAAGGCCCTAGCAGGTCTTTTAAGAATTTAGAAAACTTTTCAAATTGCAAAAATCAATTTCTAATGACAATTTTGGAATTTGTCGTGTGATCAGGTATTGGCTGAGTAGTCCAGCAAATGCAAAGTCTTGTACCCCACCGCTGATCCACCAATGTAGGAAGTTGGCTCTGTATGTGCTATTTCAAAGTAAGGAATAGCATGCACAGAGTCCAAGGGTTCCCCTTAGAGGTAAAATAGTGGTAAAAATAGATAATACTAATGCTCTATTTTGTGGTAGTGTGGTCGAGCAGTAGGCTTATCCAAGGAGTAGTGTTAAGCATTTGTTGTACATACACATAGACAATAAATGAGGTACACACACTCAGAGACAAATCCAGCCAATAGGTTTTTGTATAGAAAAATATCTTTTCTTAGTTTATTTTAAGAACCACAGGTTCAAATTCTACATGTAATATCTCATTCGAAAGGTATTGCAGGTAAGTACTTTAGGAACTTCAAATCATCAAAATTGCATGTATACTTTTCAAGTTATTCACAAATAGCTGTTTTAAAAGTGGACACTTAGTGCAATTTTCACAGTTCCTAGGGGAGGTAAGTATTTGTTAGGTTAACCAGGCAAGTAAGACACTTACAGGGCTTAGTTCTTGGTCCAAGGTAGCCCACCGTTGGGGGTTCAGAGCAACCCCAAAGTCACCACACCAGCAGCTCAGGGCCGGTCAGGTGCAGAGTTCAGAGTGGTGCCCAAAAACACATAGGCTAGAATGGAGAGAAGGGGGGGCCCCGGTTCCGGTCTGCTTGCAGGTAAGTACCCGCGTCTTCGGAGGGCAGACCAGGGGGGTTTTGTAGGGCACCGGGGGGGACACAAGCCCACACAGGAATTTCACCCTCAGCAGCGCGGGGGCGGCCGGGTGCAGTGTAGAAACAAGCGTCGGGTTCGTAATGGAAGTTAATGGGAGATCTCGGGATCTCTTCAGCGCTGCAGGCAGGCAAGGGGGGGGTTCCTCGGGGAAACCTCCACTTGGGCAAGGGAGAGGGACTCCTGGGGGTCACTTCTCCAGTGAAAGTCCGGTCCTTCAGGTCCTGGGGGCTGCGGGTGCAGGGTCTCTCCCAGGCGTCGGGACTTTGGATTCAAAGAGTCGCGGTCAGGGGAAGCCTCGGGATTCCCTCTGCAGGCGGCGCTGTGGGGGCTCAGGGGGGACAGGTTTTTGTACTCACAGTCTTAGAGTAGTCCTGGGGTCCCGCCTGAGGTGTTGGATCGCCACCAGCCGAGTCGGGGTCGCCGGGTGCAGTGTTGCAAGTCTCACGCTTCTTGCGGGGAGCTTGCAGGGTTCTTTAAAGCTGCTGGAAACAAAGTTGCAGCTTTTCTTGGAGCAGGTCCGCTGTCCTCGGGAGTTTCTTGTCTTTTCGAAGCAGGGGCAGTCCTCAGAGGATGTCGAGGTCGCTGGTCCCTTTGGAAGGCGTCGCTGGAGCAGGATTTTTGGAAGGCAGGAGACAGGCCGGTGAGTTTCTGGAGCCAAGGCAGTTGTCGTCTTCTGGTCTTCCGCTGCAGGGGTTTTCAGCTAGGCAGTCCTTCTTCTTGTAGTTGCAGGAATCTAATTTTCTAGGGTTCAGGGTAGCCCTTAAATACTAAATTTAAGGGCGTGTTTAGGTCTGGGGGGTTAGTAGCCAATGGCTACTAGCCCTGAGGGTGGGTACACCCTCTTTGTGCCTCCTCCCAGAGGGAGGGGGTCACATCCCTAATCCTATTGGGGAATCCTCCATCTGCAAGATGGAGGATTTCTAAAAGTTAGAGTCACTTCAGCTCAGGACACCTTAGGGGCTGTCCTGACTGGCCAGTGACTCCTCCTTGTTTTTCTCATTATTTTCTCCGGCCTTGCCGCCAAAAAGTGGGGCCTGGCCGGAGGGGGCGGGCAACTCCACTAGCTGGAGTGTCCTGCTGGGTTGGCACAAAGGAGGTGAGCCTTTGAGGCTCACCGCCAGGTGTGACAATTCCTGCCTGGGGGAGGTGTTAGCATCTCCACCCAGTGCAGGCTTTGTTACTGGCCTCAGAGTGACAAAGGCACTCTCCCCATGGGGCCAGCAACATGTCTCGGTTTGTGGCAGGCTGCTAAAACTAGTCAGCCTACACAGATAGTTGGTTAAGTTTCAGGGGGCACCTCTAAGGTGCCCTCTGGGGTGTATTTTACAATAAAATGTACACTGGCATCAGTGTGCATTTATTGTGCTGAGAAGTTTGATACCAAACTTCCCAGTTTTCAGTGTAGCCATTATGGTGCTGTGGAGTTCGTGTTTGACAAACTCCCAGACCATATACTCTTATGGCTACCCTGCACTTACAATGTCTAAGGTTTTGTTTAGACACTGTAGGGGTACCATGCTCATGCACTGGTACCCTCACCTATGGTATAGTGCACCCTGCCTTAGGGCTGTAAGGCCTGCTAGAGGGGTGTCTTACCTATACTGCATAGGCAGTGAGAGGCTGGCATGGCACCCTGAGGGGAGTGCCATGTCGACTTACTCATTTTGTTCTCACTAGCACACACAGGCTTGTAAGCAGTGTGTCTGTGCTGAGTGAGGGGTCTCTAGGGTGGCATAAGACATGCTGCAGCCCTTAGAGACCTTTCTTGGCATCAGGGCCCTTGGTACTAGAAGTACCAGTTACAAGGGACTTATCTGAATGCCAGGGTGTGCCAATTGTGGACACAATGGTACATTTTAGGTGAAGGAACACTGGTGCTGGGGCCTGGTTAGCAGGGTCCCAGCACACTTCTCAGTCAAGTCAGCATCAGTATCAGGCAAAAAGTGGGGGGTAACTGCAACAGGGAGCCATTTCTTTACACAAGCCCCCCCCAGCCTACAGGCCAGGAGACTCAGCCCAAGCTGGGAGAGTCTTCCTAGTCTGTCAGGCGAGGAAGAGTAGGAGAAATAGGCTGGTTAGTTGCAGGGCCTACTCTGCCTTACATCCTTCTGTTCAGGTCATTCCCTTTGGGGAACTGACCTACTTCCACAGTGATAGGACCTAGTCTGAATTGCCTCTTGTCTGCCTTTTCAATGTCTCCACCCATTCTTTCTATTTTGGTCTTAGAGGTATCCACCTCTGCTAACTTTATCTTGGCCAGGGTTACCCCTAGCTTACCCAGAGAGGTTACCCAGAGCTGGAGTAACCCCACCATGACCAATAGGGTCAGGGGGCCTAACTTGCTATTTGGCATGGGGTCAGACCACCATGCTAAGGATAGTGCAGCCATAAAGGCTAACACCCAGCAGAGGCCACTGACAGCTGTCAGTGCCCAGAACCACACCTTTAGCTCTTCACCTAAAAGGGAAGGGGCTAAGTTACAGGCTTCTTTGGGTTCAGGTTGCCTGTCTGCTGTATTAGAGTGGGGGGTTACCACATCTTGTAGTAAACACCCTTCTTCCACTCTTTCTTCTGTTAGCTGAGGAGCCACCCACTCAGGTTTAACAGTTGCCTGACTAGCCAGGACTTCTTGTGGGTCAGGTTGGACTTTATCAGGGCCATTTTTGGAGTTCTCCCCTACTGGAGCAGAATCTCCTTGGCTTGCTGTAACCTTGGCTAAAGGTTGTCCACCCTTCCTACTCTGTTTTCTTTTCTTCTTCTTCTGGGGCCTGCTTGCATTTACTGCAGAGGCAGGACTTCCAGAATCCTTGGGAGAGGACTGGCACTGGACCAGTTCCTCTCTTGAGCTCTGACTAACCTCTGGGTAGTCATTTCCAAGGAGACAATCAAGGGGGAGGTCTGTACTGACTACTACCCTTCTCCAGCTAAGAGTGCCACCCACTTCTATGGGCACTAAAGCCACAGGCCTCTTAGTGACACTGTCTAGGCTAACTCTTACCCTGGCAGTCTCACCTGGGATGTACTGGTTTGAGAGCACCAGCCTGTCATGCACAATAGTGTGACTGGCACAAGTGTCTCTCAGGGCAGTGGTTGGGATTCCATTCACCAGTAGGTGGTGGAAGTGTCTACTTCCCTCTGGAATCTCCAACTCACCTGTTGGGCCCTGTTTCCAGTTGAAGGCTAGGAAGACCTCCTCATCTGAGGAGTCATCTCCCATGGCTACACTGGTTACCCCAGGAATTTTGTTCTGGGGTTTGTTTTTGGGACAAGAAGTGTCCTTGGTGTGGTGCCCAGACTGTTTACAGTTGTGGCACCATGCCTTAGTGGCATCCCAGTTCTTACCCTGGTACCCACCTTTGTTTTGGGTTGTGTCCTGGGGCCCACCCACCTGTTCTGGTTTTTGGGGGCCTACAGAGGACTCTTTTTCTTGGTTTCTAGTGTTACCCACTTTCTCCTGGGGAGTTTTTGTAACCCCTTTCTTTTGGTCACCCCCAGTGGAAGTTTTGGTTACCCTAGTCTTGACCCAGTGGTCTGCCTTCTTTCCCAATTCTTGGGGAGAAATTGGACCTAGGTCTACCAGATACTGATGCAACTTTTCATTGAAGCAGTTACTTAAAATGTGTTCTTTCATAAACAAATTATAAAGCCCAACATAGTCACACACTTCATTTCCAGTTAACCAACCATCTAGTGTTTTTACTGAGTAGTCTACAAAATCAACCCAGGTCTGGCTCGAGGATTTTTGAGCCCCCCTGAACCTAATTCTATACTCCTCAGTGGAGAATCCAAAGCCCTCAATCAGGGTACCCTTCATGAGGTCATAAGATTCTGCATCTTTTCCAGAGAGTGTGAGGAGTCTATCCCTACACTTTCCAGTGAACATTTCCCAAAGGAGAGCACCCCAGTGAGATCTGTTCACTTTTCTGGTTACACAAGCCCTCTCAAAAGCTGTGAACCATTTGGTGATGTCATCACCATCTTCATATTTTGTTACAATCCCTTTGGGGATTTTTAGGATGTCAGGAGAATCTCTGACCCTATTTAAGTTGCTGCCACCATTGATGGGTCCTAGGCCCATCTCTTGTCTTTCCCTCTCTATGGCTAGGATCTGTCTTTCCAAAGCCAATCTTTTGGCCATCCTGGCTAACTGGATGTCCTCTTCACTGGGGTTATCCTCAGTGATTTCAGAGGTGTTGGTCTCTCCTGTGAGGGAACCAGCATCTCTGACTATTATTTTTGGAGTCAGGGTTTGAGGGACCCTGTTCTCCCTAGATAGGACTGGTAGGGGGGAATTGTCCTCCAAGTCACTATCCTCTTCCTCTGAGTTGCCACCTTCAGAGGGGTTGGCCTTTTCAAACTCTGCCAAAAGCTCCTGGAGCTGTATTTTGGTAGGTTTGGGGCCCATTGTTATTTTCTTTATTTTACAGAGTGACCTTAGCTCCCTCATCTTAAGATGGAGGTAAGGTGTGGTGTCGAGTTCCACCACAGTCACATCTGTGCTAGACATTTTGCTTCTAAAAGTTGGAATACTTTTTAAGAATCTACAACTAGTTCTAGGTTCTAATTCAAACTTTTACAAACTTTTAAACTCTAAAAGAAATGCTAAACAGGATCTAACACAAGGCCCTAGCAGGTCTTTTAAGAATTTAGAAAACTTTTCAAATTGCAAAAATCAATTTCTAATGACAATTTTGGAATTTGTCGTGTGATCAGGTATTGGCTGAGTAGTCCAGCAAATGCAAAGTCTTGTACCCCACCGCTGATCCACCAATGTAGGAAGTTGGCTCTGTATGTGCTATTTCAAAGTAAGGAATAGCATGCACAGAGTCCAAGGGTTCCCCTTAGAGGTAAAATAGTGGTAAAAATAGATAATACTAATGCTCTATTTTGTGGTAGTGTGGTCGAGCAGTAGGCTTATCCAAGGAGTAGTGTTAAGCATTTGTTGTACATACACATAGACAATAAATGAGGTACACACACTCAGAGACAAATCCAGCCAATAGGTTTTTGTATAGAAAAATATCTTTTCTTAGTTTATTTTAAGAACCACAGGTTCAAATTCTACATGTAATATCTCATTCGAAAGGTATTGCAGGTAAGTACTTTAGGAACTTCAAATCATCAAAATTGCATGTATACTTTTCAAGTTATTCACAAATAGCTGTTTTAAAAGTGGACACTTAGTGCAATTTTCACAGTTCCTAGGGGAGGTAAGTATTTGTTAGGTTAACCAGGCAAGTAAGACACTTACAGGGCTTAGTTCTTGGTCCAAGGTAGCCCACCGTTGGGGGTTCAGAGCAACCCCAAAGTCACCACACCAGCAGCTCAGGGCCGGTCAGGTGCAGAGTTCAGAGTGGTGCCCAAAAACACATAGGCTAGAATGGAGAGAAGGGGGGGCCCCGGTTCCGGTCTGCTTGCAGGTAAGTACCCGCGTCTTCGGAGGGCAGACCAGGGGGGTTTTGTAGGGCACCGGGGGGGACACAAGCCCACACAGGAATTTCACCCTCAGCAGCGCGGGGGCGGCCGGGTGCAGTGTAGAAACAAGCGTCGGGTTCGTAATGGAAGTTAATGGGAGATCTCGGGATCTCTTCAGCGCTGCAGGCAGGCAAGGGGGGGGTTCCTCGGGGAAACCTCCACTTGGGCAAGGGAGAGGGACTCCTGGGGGTCACTTCTCCAGTGAAAGTCCGGTCCTTCAGGTCCTGGGGGCTGCGGGTGCAGGGTCTCTCCCAGGCGTCGGGACTTTGGATTCAAAGAGTCGCGGTCAGGGGAAGCCTCGGGATTCCCTCTGCAGGCGGCGCTGTGGGGGCTCAGGGGGGACAGGTTTTTGTACTCACAGTCTTAGAGTAGTCCTGGGGTCCCGCCTGAGGTGTTGGATCGCCACCAGCCGAGTCGGGGTCGCCGGGTGCAGTGTTGCAAGTCTCACGCTTCTTGCGGGGAGCTTGCAGGGTTCTTTAAAGCTGCTGGAAACAAAGTTGCAGCTTTTCTTGGAGCAGGTCCGCTGTCCTCGGGAGTTTCTTGTCTTTTCGAAGCAGGGGCAGTCCTCAGAGGATGTCGAGGTCGCTGGTCCCTTTGGAAGGCGTCGCTGGAGCAGGATTTTTGGAAGGCAGGAGACAGGCCGGTGAGTTTCTGGAGCCAAGGCAGTTGTCGTCTTCTGGTCTTCCGCTGCAGGGGTTTTCAGCTAGGCAGTCCTTCTTCTTGTAGTTGCAGGAATCTAATTTTCTAGGGTTCAGGGTAGCCCTTAAATACTAAATTTAAGGGCGTGTTTAGGTCTGGGGGGTTAGTAGCCAATGGCTACTAGCCCTGAGGGTGGGTACACCCTCTTTGTGCCTCCTCCCAGAGGGAGGGGGTCACATCCCTAATCCTATTGGGGAATCCTCCATCTGCAAGATGGAGGATTTCTAAAAGTTAGAGTCACTTCAGCTCAGGACACCTTAGGGGCTGTCCTGACTGGCCAGTGACTCCTCCTTGTTTTTCTCATTATTTTCTCCGGCCTTGCCGCCAAAAAGTGGGGCCTGGCCGGAGGGGGCGGGCAACTCCACTAGCTGGAGTGTCCTGCTGGGTTGGCACAAAGGAGGTGAGCCTTTGAGGCTCACCGCCAGGTGTGACAATTCCTGCCTGGGGGAGGTGTTAGCATCTCCACCCAGTGCAGGCTTTGTTACTGGCCTCAGAGTGACAAAGGCACTCTCCCCATGGGGCCAGCAACATGTCTCGGTTTGTGGCAGGCTGCTAAAACTAGTCAGCCTACACAGATAGTTGGTTAAGTTTCAGGGGGCACCTCTAAGGTGCCCTCTGGGGTGTATTTTACAATAAAATGTACACTGGCATCAGTGTGCATTTATTGTGCTGAGAAGTTTGATACCAAACTTCCCAGTTTTCAGTGTAGCCATTATGGTGCTGTGGAGTTCGTGTTTGACAAACTCCCAGACCATATACTCTTATGGCTACCCTGCACTTACAATGTCTAAGGTTTTGTTTAGACACTGTAGGGGTACCATGCTCATGCACTGGTACCCTCACCTATGGTATAGTGCACCCTGCCTTAGGGCTGTAAGGCCTGCTAGAGGGGTGTCTTACCTATACTGCATAGGCAGTGAGAGGCTGGCATGGCACCCTGAGGGGAGTGCCATGTCGACTTACTCATTTTGTTCTCACTAGCACACACAGGCTTGTAAGCAGTGTGTCTGTGCTGAGTGAGGGGTCTCTAGGGTGGCATAAGACATGCTGCAGCCCTTAGAGACCTTTCTTGGCATCAGGGCCCTTGGTACTAGAAGTACCAGTTACAAGGGACTTATCTGAATGCCAGGGTGTGCCAATTGTGGACACAATGGTACATTTTAGGTGAAGGAACACTGGTGCTGGGGCCTGGTTAGCAGGGTCCCAGCACACTTCTCAGTCAAGTCAGCATCAGTATCAGGCAAAAAGTGGGGGGTAACTGCAACAGGGAGCCATTTCTTTACACACGCCCTTTGTCTCACCAACCTCTCTGAAGACTTCCGTAAGAAGCTAGGAAGGCCTCTAGTCGAAAGGACTGCTACATGTATAAAATTGCGAAATCTGGGTGCTGGATCCTGCCCTGACATTATAGGGCAAAAATGGAGTTGAGAGATTGCCACTACCTCCTTGGCACAATGACAACAGTCAATCCCACTGGTGCCCACCTCGACAGAACAATGCTACTTCCCTGGATTTTGAGACCAGTCTGAGTCAAGCTGTGAGTCAAATGCCAGTTCACTAGAAAAATATACAGACCACAGTTTAGGTCAATGTCGATCAAAAAAACGTTTGATTTGGTATTAAACTAGGTGCTATGTAGCTAAATATTAAGTGCAAGGGAAGATCAGGAAGATACCCTTCTGTTTGTTCTAGTGCATTTTCTAGCCTTTTCTCTCTGGAAAGTTCAAAGGTGTCCCAAACTGGTTGCTCTATTGTTGCAAGCTTTCATTGGGACGCATCAGAATCCAACCGTTCCACAAAAGAATAGGACTATGGGGTTCTCCTCTCAAGTAGAGACATTGATGCTGATTGCTCTGCTGTTTCTCCCCCTCTGTGCCCTGAGCTGGGTGCAAAAGCACCGGTGACAGTAATAGGCATGTGGTAGCTCATTCAAGTTGAAACTTGTCTATATTTTTGAGCAAGTGCATCTCGGAGCGCTAGGAAAGGCTGCAGCTCATAACAGCCAATTGAAGCATTTTCTGGTAGTTGCAGTTGAAATAGTCTTTAGAATCCCAGGATTTCACTCTAAAATCAGTAGGTGTTGTAGCTGGCAGAAAAGATGTAGCCTAACATCTGAATTTGTAGAGTTATCTAGCATGTCATTACAGAACTACACTTTCCTTCTCCAAGTTGCTAGTCCAATAGTGCCTAAATAAAGGCACGCAATTAGGAAACAGGGATCCCTACGTCCACATCAAGTCTGGGGTATCCAGGCTATACATTTAGGTGATATACTGACCTCTGCCCTTACAGCATCCCAAGTTAAGCTGCACTCCACGTAGTAGTTAGTAGTTTTAGGTAAAGTTTTTTTAATCATGCAACAATGACTAAATACGATGCATATCAAATTTATTTCACTAACAGGATTGTATACAAACTATGGCGTCTAGTGAAATGTAGGTATTCCTAAGGCGTCAACCTTCTCCTTTTCTCTTGTCTTAGTTCAGGAAGAGATAAGTATACAGGCAAGGGCTAGGCACTAGTGATTACCCCAAAGATTGGCCAGTAGGTCTTTTTAATTGTTGGTTGGCCCAAGAAGTCTATACTGGCAAATGTCAGTGTAAAAAACTGGGTCACTAGTTGAGGGGGGTGAAACCCTTCTCAAGCAGCAACCATAATTCTTCTTAGGGTGATATCACAAGCAAACTCTAAATGAACCCAGTGGTGTAACAAAGGACCCCGCAGAGCTCCAGGGGCCCACCTCAACACAGTACCCGGGCCTCAGAGCTCCTGAGAAGGCCCATAGGGGGGCCTCTCCATGTACTTTGCAGGAGAGCCTCCTCAGGTTTTGTTATGGCACTGACTGAACCTGTGGTCAAACCTCGAGTAGCTTGGCATAGAGCAGTCAGGCTTAAGTCAGAAGCAATGCGTAAAGTGTTTGTGCAATACTTCAAACAGTAACACAGTGGAAAAATACCGCAAAAGGATACCACACCAGTTAAGAAATATAGAGCAGATTCTAATAAATAAACGAAGACCAAAATTTCACAAATCCAATTGGTAGTACCAGGGTGATGAATGTGTAAAAACTTAAGTGGAAATAGCAACAAGCAAAGTATACTGCCTCATGGGGCTATCTGGTCATGCAAGACTGGGAGAAAGTCGCAAGTTCAGGCTGGCAATGATGAAGCGTGGGTCGGATACCGGGACTAGGTTAGTACCACTGAAAAATTACTTTCTCTGTCCAGTGCAAAGTGTCCAATTCATGGTATAGGGGGTCATGAGGAGCAGGGATGGTTTCCAATATAGCAAGAAGAGCAGTCTTTGCTGTAGCGCAAAGATCTTGACGTCAGTGTGTGCATTCGCGCCAGAGCTTTGTGATGGTGCTTCACGCTAGTGTCCAGTGCTGATGGAACTATGCGTTGGAGGGCTGTGCAAGTGACAAAGTTTCAGCACCAACAGACCCATTCAAGGGCTGCAAAGAGCCCAAAAATGTAGTCTCTCTGAGGACACACCAAGTGTCCAAGACCTGAGGGGAATTACTTTGGTGTCATGGACTTGCTCCAGCTGGATCTGAATGTTGGTTTAGGTGGTTTTGAGGCTGTTATGTCTCTGTGGCTCTCAACAGGAGGCCAGCAGATGAGCCCTTGGAGTCACTCTGGCAGTCCTGAACTCAAGCACTGGTCCAATCCCGTTGACTGAGGCAGGAGGATATTAAGGCAGCAGGGCAGAAGTTCAGCAAGGCAGCAGTTCAGCAAGGCAGTAGTTCAGCATGGCAGCAGTCAAGCAGAATGGCAGTCCTTTCAGCAGCATAGCAGTCCACGTCCATAAGTGTACTGAAGTGGTGGCATCTGAAGTCCACTATTGATACTCATTTGTGGTTTTTTTTTGGTGGTGGAGAAGCTTCCAGAGGTTTGCCTTTGAAGTTTCCAGGCATTCCGTATCCCCTGAACAGGAGCCACACAAAGTACAGGGGGTTGGCAGCCCTATGTGTGGAGGCTGGACACAGCCTATTCATGTGTAAGTTGGGTTTTGCACAGTTCCTCACTCCCATCCTGGCAGTGATGGCCCATCCAGGCACATATAGGGGCATATTTATACTCCGTTTGCGCCGAGTTTGCGCCAAAGTATGAGGAATGAGCGTCATTTTTTTGCGTGAACGCCTTCCTTGCGTTAATGAGATGCAAGGTAGGCGTTCCCGTCTAAAAAAATGACTGCGACGCAAATGCGTCGTATTTATACTCCCGGGCAAAAATCACGCCCGGGAGTGGGCGGGGCAAAAAACCCCGCATTTGCGCCTCTTTTTAACGCCTGGGTCAGGGCAGGCGTTAAGGGACCTGTGGGCTCAAAATGAGCCCACAGCTGCCCTCCCATGCCCCCAGGGACCCCCCTGCCACCCTTGCCCACCCCAGGAGGACACCCAAGGATGGAGGGACCCATCCCAGGGACATTCAGGTAAGTTCAGGTAAGTATACATTTTTATTTTTTTTATATTTTTTTTGGCATAGGGGGGCCTGATTTGTGCCCCCCTACATGCCTCAATGCCCAATGACCATGCCCAGGGGACATAAGTCCCCTGGGCATGGCCATTGGGCAAGGGGCATGACTCCTGTCTTTACTAAGACAGGAGTCATGTAAATGGCGTCTGGGCGTCGTTAAAAATGGCGCAAATCGGGTGGAGGCGATTTTTTAGCATCAACCTGACTTGCACCATTTTTAAGACGCCCTAACGCCATTTTCCCCAACGCCGGCGCTGCCTGGTGTACGTGGTTTTTTTCCACGCACACCAGGCAGCGCCGGTCTGCAAGCGCCGGCTAACGCCATTCAATAAATACGGCGCCCGCATGGCGCTTCAGAATGGCGTTAGCCGGCGCTAAACTTTTTGACGCTAAACTGCGTTAGCGCAGTTTAGCGTCAAAAAGTATAAATACGGGCCATAATCTCTGTATTGTATGCAGCTGTCTAAAATGAATACACAAAGCCCAACTGTAAATATCACCCAGTCATAGGACCCAGGGACAAGCAACAGGCACTAAATGGCTAAGGCAGGAAAAGATTAACTTTCTAAAAGTGGCATTTCCAATATTGTAACTTAAAATCCAACTTCACCG
The DNA here is from genome assembly GCF_031143425.1 of Pleurodeles waltl. NCBI lineage: Eukaryota > Metazoa > Chordata > Amphibia > Caudata > Salamandridae > Pleurodeles > Pleurodeles waltl. Next base: position 718,929,995 of record NC_090436.1, on the reverse strand, counting down.
TAAATTATGATTTTTCATTACACTTCCAAAGACACCAAAAATAAACTTGCTATTTGTTCCTAGTTGGAAATTACAACTTATTAAATGTTATAAAGCAGTGGTTCCCAACCTTTTGACTCCTGAGGACCCCCAATGAATCATTACTGGAAGCCTGGGACCCCCAGCAATTTGTACAATTTCATTTACAAACATTAAAACAGTAATTCGCAAATAATATAACAAGTACACACCAAACAAATACTCAAATTACTAAAGATAAAACTCTTTTATATTGAAAACATATGCAAAAATCGAAACATTTTATTGGGAAGGTTGGCACTGCATCTCGCCAACTACCTTTTCAATGTTTGGTTTTATTTAGGAAAGGTGAATCCTCAGGTCAGATTCTACATTTCTGTTTTAATTTTTTAGGTATGCAAGATCTGAGAAAGTTTTTCCACATAAATAAGTGAAGGGGAAAGGAAGTAAACCATGAGGGCCTCTCATCTTCATTTGTTTTATAGCACCTCTCATACCACTGTAGGGTGTCAGGGCATTTTATAGGGGACTACAAGGTTTAGGATTCACATGTCATCCACACTGGTAGGCATTTTCTAAGAGCGCTTGGTCTGGAGAAGCACAAACTTAGGATTCAGAACACAGAACAGTGATTAGCGATGACGTTAGCGCAGTGCTTAATTTGTAAATAAAAACGTGCCGGTGCCCAAAGCCCTCCTCTTAAACACGCGGATGGTGCAATTAAATGTGAGAACACAGAATACTGAGGAAGCATAATCCTGAAGCCATCTCGGGACTCTTGAATCCATATAAAGCCACTCCCGGCCACTTCAGCTCACTCTAGCAGCTTTCTAGTTTCTCCCTTTGTGACGCTTTTTCGTTTTTCCTTCCTCCGTCATTCCCATATGTGTCTTTTGCTCGCAGCAAATGCTTGAGGCAGAAGAATAAGCCACAGCCCTCAAAAAGAAGTGCCAGTGCTCAGCACCGGAAACAACAAGCACCAATTAAGCACTGCATTAGCAATAAGAATGTATTTCTAGACAAGCAAACCATTTTTAGCAGCATAAGGAAAATGAAAGACTAGGAAAAAAAAAAACTTTCTAATTTGTGCCATGCGGTTTGCATGCAGCTCTGTAATGGCAGCTCACTGTGCTAGATTACAATTATGAACTGCATAGTAACAAAAGAATCTCTGTGACAAAAGCAGTAACCCATTGTGCCATGCACATAAAATACTGTTCTTTGCATGATACACATTCTTTGCAGCAGGCATATTAACCATCTGCGCTACCTTTGAGTCAAAACTGGCACTGCACAAAACTCCCATCTCTCCAACAGATACATTAATCACTTGAGTTAGCTTGGCCCTTTTATTTTGGCAGTACAAGGAGCTTTTCAGTGCTTTAAAACTGCTCAACAACGGAAGGAATAAATATGAAAATAACACGCACCTGTTTGTCAGAGGCCCCAGCTGGAGAAGTGCCTTCCTCTCAGCCCAGGCCTGCAGACCCCCTGGGAATGTGTCAGGGACCCCTGGGGGTCCGCGGACCACAGGTTGGGAACCACTGTTATAAAGTAACTCCAATGATAGTTTAGGGGAGACGTAGGGCTTGCAGTAGTAAAAAACACATTTGAGAGTTTTTTTACTACCAGGCCATAGGAAAGTAAAAAGTGCATGACCAACTCTTTAAATACATTGAACTCTGCCTTTTGGGCTGTATAGGGCCTAACCTAGGGGTGGCCTATATGTATAAAAGTGTAAGGTCACACCCTCATCAGAAGACTGCATCACATCAGTATTTAAGAAATTCCCTCATGTTGATCGCCCCCTTCTTCACTGGAAGAATGCAGATGTCCGCCTACCTCTATTCCCAAGGACATATTTTACAATGTCTTTCTGGGATCCTCCCTCAGCCTCACCCTCTTCAACACCTACATGATCCCCTTGGGAAAAATCATCAGATCCCACAGACTAAACATCATATCCTATGCAGACAACTTGTAGCCCACCCTCTCCCTCTCAGAAGATCCTGTAAACCCAAGAACCAACTTCCATCGGTGCATGACGAGCATTGCCAACTGGATTTAGGACAACTGCCTGAAACCCAACATGGAAAAAACTGAAGTGCTGATCTTCAGCAATAAAACCAGCCCTTGGAAAGACTCCTGGTGGCCTCCAGAACTAAGACTATCATCCAAACAGATAGACCATATCAGAAACCTTGGCATAATCTGAACAGGAAATTAACCATGACGTCCCAGATCAATGCAATCACTTTTGCCTGCTTTCACACAATTTGCATGCTATGAAAAGTCTTCAAATGACTCCCCCTGAACACTAGATGTGCCATCACTCAGCTTCTAATCACAAGTTGATAAGACTAAAGCAACACATTCTACACTGGGATCAAAACACACCTTCTGCAGAGACTCTAGACCATAGAGAACCCCGCTGTCAGACTCATTCTCGACCTCCCTAGATAGACTCACATCACCCCCACCTCAGATGTCTCCACTGGCTTCCCATTCAGAAGAGATGCTAAATCAAGCTGATGATCCATGCCTACAAATCACTGAACAACCAAGGACCAGCCAGCATCAACTGTCATCGGAACTTCCAGCACCCTACCAGACAACTACGTTCTGCCTCCCTATCACTCACCCATGCCTCCCTGCATCGACTGAAGTAACAAAGAAGGACTCTCCGTCTCCTGCTTCGTAGCAAAATCCTGGAATGACCTCCCTCTTCAGCTACGGACCTCCACCTCTCTACTGGAATTCCAGCGAGCATTCAAGACCTGGCTGTTAGGCTGAGTCACTTGAACCATCATGACCTTCAAGATCCAGGATACGCTCTTGGGTGATTAGTCACCCTATGTAAATTCACCTGATTGATTGATTGATTGAGTGATTGAAGGTATGGGCCTGGCCAAAGATTATTTTTGCCAGGTCAAAATGACAGCTTAGAACTGCACACACAGCCTGCACTGACAGGCCTGAAACATGTTTAAAGGGCTACTTAAGAGGATTGCACAATAAATGCTGCATACTCACTTGTAGCATTTAGTTTACAGGCCCTGGATACACGGAGTACCAATTTAATAGGGACTTATAAGTAAATTAAGGCCCTCAAGACAACACTGGCGGTAAATCCCACTTACTGCCATGCTGAAGGCCGCCAACATACCGTAGCCTCGGCGGAAATCCGCTACAGGTATTACAACCCACATCTCGCAATCCGCCACAATACAGACACCAACACAAGTCCGCCACACCAAAGGTCAGTGATAAACTGGCGGAAGCAAAACCCACACCATCACGCCAACAGGAATACGCCCACACTATCACGACCCACGAATCACTGCGGCTGTCTTTCAACCGCGGTAATCCATTGGCGGTACACACCCAGGCACTCAAAATACACACACAATTACAAAACACTACCACATTGGACAATTCGAAATACACACACCTGATACACATACACACACCACACCCACACACTCACACCACTATAAAACACCCACCCACATTACCCACAACCTCTTACAACAACATTTTTGTGAAGAAGCAGAGAGAGAGAATAGCAAACACAACACCAGCATCCACAAGCACACAACACATTCACTCATGCAACATCCACGCACCTCAAACAACACACCCCAACACAACACATCACACAGCACAACAAACATCACCTCACACATTACCCACACCACATCATGGCACCTCAAAGACACCCCAGGTTTTCTGAGGAGGAGTTCAGGGTCATGGTGAAGGAAATCATCCGGGTAGAGCCACAACTTTTCGGATCACAGGTGCAGCACACCTCCATTGCTAGGAAGATGGAGCTAGGCCGGAGAATCGTCGACAGGGTCAACGCAGTGGGACAGCACCCCAGAACACGGGATGACATCACGAAGAGGTGGAACGACCTACGGGGGAAGGTGTGTTCAGTGGTATCCAGACACCAGGTAGCAGTACAGAGGACTGGCAATGGACCCCCACCTCCTCCCCTACAACTAACAACATGGGAGGAGCAAGTCTTGGCAATACTGCATACTGAGAGCCTCACAGGAGTAGCAGGAGGACTGGACTCTGGTAAGTCAAATCTTTACTACCATATTCCCCACCCCACCTACATGCCATCACATACCCCCACCCTCACCCCATCACTCCAACACCTCACATATGCCCAACTATCACAACCCACCCATCCCAATACTAAGCCCTGCATGCAACACCTCTGCATGGACACCCATCACCAAAGCATGTCCAGTACAGATACCCACACAGACCCCAAAATAACTAATCATGCAAAGGCAAACACAATAATGCATGCACAGGAGTAGAGGGTAACTCACCCATTGCACAAGATGGCACACACAGATACAATAACTATGCATTTACACCCCAACAGGGCCCATACCCAACGTCACCGGACAGAAGGTGCCAGACATATCCAGTCCCCCCACAGAAGAAGCCGACAGTGACGACAGCAGCTCTGCACATCTGGATCAAGATGACCAGCCCGGCCCATCAGGGACCTCTGGACAGTCAGTTCCCCTGCCACTGTCACAAACCACCACAGAGCCTCCCCCTCAGGAAACACCAGCACAGCACCCACCCAGCGGGCCCATCCCTCTGTCCCCAGGACATGTCAATCAGCAGTGTGAACATGAACATTGACATTGCTACGCCATCTCATCACCTGCCCCAGCGGACGTGCCCTATGGAGGGTAAGGGTGAGCAGAGGGTCATACACCACATAGGTTTCACAAGGCTGTTTAGCACAATCGTGATGTAATTGGTGTGTGTCGCTGTCTGTCCGTATTCCTGGCCAAAAGTGCTGTGACGTAGTTAGTTGCCCTGTCATGTGGCCACCTGAAATTGCGGCTGCCTGACCTGTAAGGAGGGACAAGGGGAAATGAGGTAACTGCGCTGGCGTTATGCAGCATCGCGGTAGGCGGACGAAGACTGCAACGCAATTCCGCATTGGGTATCATTGGGCCCTATGGGTTCCAGGAGCCAATGACGATGTACACTGGCGGTGATTGTACGCACCGCCGTGGACTTGACCGCCATTTTCTATCTGTTCACTCACTTGATACCTGACCTTCAACAGGAGAGGACCTACACTGCAAGTGCTGCTGTGACCTGAGTCTGGAAGCGACAATGGCTACATTGTCTGGGGAAAGGACCCCTGCCCTCACTGCGGAGCAGTTGGAGAAACTGGTGGATGGGGTCCTCCACTACAGGGACCCCAGCCAAGCCCACCAACCCAAGACAATCAGGGACCTGGGGTCAGTGGCAGTAGGCACACGGTTCAGGGGGCAGAGGCACAGGATAACAGGGAAGCTGGGAGGACTGCTGCATGACAGGGGGAGGACAGGCCCAGGGAACCCACTCTCCACAAGGCACTATCAAACATCATGGGAGCATACCATCATTCCCAGGAGACCATGGGCACGGTACTGGCAAAGTCTCAGGAGACAAAGCGGCTGCAGGAGGAACACAACCTGGGGATCAGGGAGGACTTGAAGTCCATCAACACCACCCTGGTCACCATTGCAGGGGTCCTGGCACACCTGGCCAACACCATGAGGGACACAACGGCACACAAACGGGCCCCTGACACTAGCCTGAACGATGAACAGCCCTCCACTTCCGCCGGCACTAGGGGACAGGAGGTCCCTTCACAGGACCAACAGGCCACCAACACCCCACCCCCTGCAGAAGAAGAACCACCCCGCAAACGGTCCCTGTGATCCAGGCAGAAGACAGAAAACATTACCAAGACCCCCACCAGGAAATAGCACTCTCCTGATTGTCACCCTTTTGTCCCACTTTCTCACCCTGACAACTTTGAACTGCCATTACTCCACTTCCTATGCCCCCTTGGACAATGCACCTGTGAGACCAAGAGACTGGTCTCTACCATGGACATTCCTCCACCATCACCCCAGCCGATTGCACACCCCCCTCCACTTATTTGCACAGAAATAAACACTCTTGAATCACAAATCAATCTGGAGTCAGTCTGTACTTTCATAAATGTGTAATTGCAACCTCTCATAAATATAGCAATGTCAATGTTCATGTTCACATACCAATGTTACACAGTTGTTGGGCAGCAGTAAACATAGCAGAAGGCAGAATGTGGGACCCATATCTGTGAAATGGAAAGCCAAAGTGACATGTTAGGGTCCATACACAGAGGTAAAAAGGCAGATTTATGCAATGTCCTACAGTAGTATGATAAGTGAGAAGCAGTGCCATCCTCTTACCTGTGACTCCCTGGAAGTATTGCATGATGGTGTTGTTTCGGTTGTCTATATCTTCTTCTTCTGCCTCCTCTTCTTCACTGTCCACAGGCTCCACAGCTGCCACAAGACCAACAACAGACCCATCCTCCTGCAGAAAAGGCACCTGGCGTCGCAAAGTCAGGTCGTGCAACATACAGCATGCCACGATTATCTGTCACACCTTCGGTGAGTAGTACAGGGAGCCACCTGTCAGATGGAGGCACCGGAATCTGGCCTTCAGGAGGCCGAAGGTGCGCTCTATTATCCTCCTAGTTTGCCCATGTGCCTCATTGTAGCGTTCCTCTGCCCTTGTCCTGGGATTCCGTACTGGGGTCAGTAGCCATGACAGGTTGGGGTAACCAGAATCACCTGCAAATATCGAGGGACAACTGTTAGACATCCCCCAACCCTTAGGGACTCTCCCATACCCAGACACCTATGTCAACTGTGTTGGGACCTTGGGCTCACCTATTAGCCACACTCGGTGCCTCTGGAGTTGCCCCATCACATAAGGGATGCTGCTATTCCGAAAAATGTAAGCGTCATGCACTGAGCCAGGATACTTGGCATTCGCATGGGAGATGTACTGGTCTGCTAAACACACCATCTGCACATTCATAGAATGGTAGCTTTTGCGGTTTCTGTACATCTGTTCATTCCTGCGGGGGTGACAAATGCCACATGTGTCCTATCAATGGCACCAATGATGTTGGGGATATGTCCCAGGGCATAGAAGTCATCTTTCACTGTGGGCAAATCCTCCACCTGAGGGAAAATGATGTAGCTGCACATGTGTTTCAGCAGGGCAGACAACACTCTGGACAACATGTTAGAGAACATTGGCTGTGAAATCCCTCATGCCATGGCCACTGTTGTTCGAAAGGACCCACTGGCCAAGAAATGGAGTACTGACAGGACCTGCACTAGAGGGGGGATTCCTGTGGGATGGTGGATAGCTGACATCAGGTCTGGCTCCAACTGGGCACACAGTTCCTGGATTGTGGCACGATCAAGTCTGTATGTGATAATTATGTGTCTGTCTTCCATTGTCGAAAGGTCCACCAGGGGTCTGTATACCGGAGGATAATGCCATCTCATCACCTGCCCCAGCGGACGTGCCCTATGGAGGGGAAGGGTGAGCAGAGGGTCATACACCACATAGGTTTCACAAGGCTGTTTAGCACAATTGTGATTTAATCGGTGTGTGACGCTGTCTGTCCGTATTCCTGACCAAAAGTGCTGTGACGTAGTTAGTTGCCCTGTCATGTGGCCACCTGAAATTGTGGCTGCCTGACCTGTAAGGAGGGACATGGGTAAATGAGGTAACTGCGCTGGCGTTATGCAGCAACGCGGTAGGCGGACGAAGACCGCAACGCAATTCCGCATTGGGTATCATTGGGCCCTATGGGTTCCAGGAGCCAATGACGATGTACGCTGGCGGTGATGGTACGCACCGCCGTGGACTTGACCGCCCTTTTCTATCTGTTCACTTACTTGATACCTGACCTTCAACAGGAGAGGACCTACACTGCAAGTGCTGCTGTGTCCTCAGTCTGGAAGCGACAATGGCTACAGTGTCTGGGGAAAGGACCCCTGCCTTCACTGCGGAGGAGTTGGAGAAACTGGTGGATGGGGTCCTCCCCCAGTACACGCTACTCTACGGTCCTCCAGACAAACAGGTGAGTAAACTGTGTGCATGGTGGGTGGCACATGAATGTATGGAGGGTCGTGGATGGAAGAGATGGGGGGCAGAGGCCAACATGTGAGGATGGTGAGTGTATGTTTTCTGGGCCAGGATAGGAGGTTTGTGGCCAATGAGTAAGAAGAACCGGACGGGGAATAACATCCATGCTTACTTCACTTTTCCTCTAGGTCAGCGCCCACCAGAAGAAGGGGATTTGACATGCCATCGCCAAGGAAGTGCGGACCCTGGGGGTCTACCATAGACGGAGCACCCACTGCCGCAAAAGATGGGAGGACCTGTGCCGTTGGACCAAGAAGATGGCAGAGGCCCAGCTGTGCATGGCCTCCCAACGTGGAAGGGGTGCCCGTCGCACCATGACCCCCCTGATGTACCAGATCCTGGCGGTGGCATATCCTGTGTTGGATGGGCGCTTGAGGGCATCACAGCAGCCACAAGGGGGTGAGTACAGTCTCATTCAGCTGACTCTGTGCGCTTCATGAGGTTTCTGGGTGGAGGAAGTGGGCTGTGGGTTCCCCTAGGCCGGGGCAGACGCGCCAAGGTAGATCCATTGTTTTGCAGGCTCAGTGCCACTCCAACCGCAAAAGTGGTAATGGCCCTCTACACCTAGTCAGGCTCCTGTGGGTTCCAGCTGTGCATCAAATGGGTCTTGGCATCATCCCCCATGGGCATGTGCTTTTCCCCTGAACTATTAGTGCCTGGGCTAGTGCTTAAGGGTGTTCCCTGTGTGTTGTGTCCGCCAACGTTAGTGGTGTTGCAGGCATTGACCATGTGTCTCTTCTGTCTCCCCCCCCTTTTTGTTTTATCACCCTGTCCTTGTGTGCATTAGCATCATCTGTCGGAGGAGCATTGGCACCAGAGCAGGAGGGAGCTGCAACCCACATGGCCCTGAAGGGTGAATTTACGGAGTCTGAAGGCACCAGTGGGACGGAGGGCGAGGGGAGCTCCACGACAGGCACAGGAGCAGACACCATCAATAGCGACTCCTCCTCTTATGGGAGCTCCCTTGCGGTGGCGAGCACCTCTGTGCCCACCGCATCAACAGGTACAGCCACCACCCCCTCTACCAGCACCACCCTCCCAGCAGCCCCTCAGCGTCTTTTCCCATGACCGCTCACCCAGGAGGGTGGGCATCTCCTTCGCCCAAGGCACCTCAGGCCCTGGTCAGTCCTGCTGCCCTCAGTGAGGAGGCTGTTGACCTCCTGAGATCCCTCACTGTTGGGCAATCAACCATTCTGAATGGCATCCAGGGTGTCGAGAGGCATTTGCAGCAACCAAATGCATACCTGGAGGGCATTCATTCTGGCGTGGCAGCCCAAGAGAGAGCATTTCAGGCTCTGGCCTCAGCACTGATGGCAGCTATTGTCCCTGTGTCCAGCCTCCCCTCTCCAACTTCCACTACCCATACACAATCCCCTCGACCTCAGCCTATCCCAAGCACACCATCATACCAGCACGCACACTCATCAACACACAAGAGTGGACATGGCAAACAAAAGCACCACACATCCCACAGGCACTCACACAAGCACCATACCCATGCAGACACACCAAAATCCACTGCCTCCACTGTGTCCCCCTCCTCCACGTCCTCCTCCTCCCTCCCAGTCTCGTCTCCACTCACACCTGCATGCACTACATCCTCAGCCACTACGCCCATTACCACACACCGCTCACGTGCAATCACCACCCCACTACAATGCACACATCCCCTGTGTTCTCTCCCAGTGTGTCTGTGAGCCCTTCTCCCAAATTACACAAACACAGACACACACCCACTCAACAGCCATCCACCTCACAACAGCCTATGGCCCATGCACCTTCACCCAAACTCAGCAGATGTACACCTCCTACAACCACTACCTCTTCCTCCACTCACAAACCCCCTCCATCTTCCTGTCCCAGTGTGTCTAAAAAACATTTCCTTGTTAACATTGACCTCTTCCCTACACCTCCCCCCGTCCTTCCCCTAGGGCCAGGATGTCCAGATCCCAGCCCAGCACCTCAGCCACCAAATCATCCAGCACTGTGGTCCCTGCAAGTCATGTAACATCGCAGGTGGCACCCATCAGGGCTGCCAGTGTGCCACCTAGCGAGGTCAAGGATCAGCCCATTCCGTCACCTGCCAAGGTGAAGAAGGGCCCCCCATGCCATAGGGAAAAGCCGCACCAACCACCCAGCAAGGCCTCCTCAAGCCAAAAGGGGACAGTGGCAAGGGCCCAGCAGCGACATCCAAGGTGGGGAAGGGACACAAGGGTAAGGGGAAGTTAGTACAGGGCACGGAGCCTCCGGCTGAGGGACTGGTGTCACCCCTTCTGGCAAAAAGAGCAGCAACCTGTACGGTGGTGGACACTGCCACCTGCATCGCCACCTGCACCACCACCTGCACGTCCTCTGCCTCAGCAACAGTCCCCAGCATCATCCCCAGTGGGCAGCCGTCTGAAGCTGCAGGAGACATCCTGCTGTCTCCCTCCACAGGTGCTGACACATGCACCACCGGCAGCATCTCCGCCACAGACACCGCCGCAACCGCTGCCACCAGCCCCGCGACGTGCACAGACAGTGCCACCACAGCCAACATGGACAACATTCCCAGTGGGCAGCCATCCAAGGCTGCAGGAGAGATCCTGGACCCTACACAGACTACATGAGGCACCACAACCAGCACTGTTAGTACCAGCAGTTGGCAGACAAAGTCGCAGCAGGGTGGAGTGTGTCTCTGACTCCATGTAGTATCATGCTTCCTGTTCCCAGGAACTCTTGTGGCACACACACCCAGGTGAGGGAATGGGAACTGCCACACATCATGTGCAGCACTCTGGGCACCATGCCCCCTCCAGAACCAGTGGAGAACACCATCCACTACCCCAGTCCTTGGTAGGATGAAGCACTCTGGGCACAAAGCCCCCTCCAGAACCAGTGGAGAAAAGCATCCACTAGCCCAGTCCTTGGAAGGATGAAGCACTCTGGGCACAAAGCCCCCTCCAGAACCAGTAGAGACATGCATCCACTACCCCAGTCCTTGGCAGGATGAAGCACTCTGGGCACAAAGCCCCCTCAAGAACCAGTGGCGACATGCATCCACTACCCCAGTCCTTGGCAGGATGAAGCACTCTGGGCACAAAGCGCCCTCCAGAACCAGTGGAACATGTCACACACTTGAGAGACTGTGGCTTTGCACTCCCCAGGATAAAACAGTGGGCAAACCACCCACTTGAGAGTCTTGAGAGACTGTGGCTTTGCACTCCCCAGGATAAAGCAGTGGGCAAACCACCCACTTGAGAGTCTTGAGAGACTGTGGCTTTGCACTCCCCAGGATAAAGCAGTGGGCAAACCACCCACTTGAGAGACTTGAGAGACTGTGGCTTTACAATCCCCAGGATAAAGCAGTGGGCATGGAGCTCCCTCGTGGAGCACTGGCGTCGTCCCTTCATCAGGCTGAGGTGCCCCCGTCCCCTTTCCCCTGAGGTGCCTGTTTATTTTCGAGCTGATGCCCCAGCGGTGTTCTCCCCGTTTGGAGTCAGGTATCATGTGTGGGCTTCGCCCATGCATTTTGGGACCAATGATCCACGGACAATGATTGGAACACTATCCGGACTTGTGTAGTTGCTGTACATATTTGTATATAATGATCTGTTACAGGGCTGTTTCCATATCTGGTTTTTCGATGATTACACTTGTTACAATCATTTAATTTTGTACTTGCGTTCTTCCAGGGGGTTACGCCGTGTAAATGTAAGGTTGATGCATGTATCTGTGTGTATGTTGTTGTGGGTGAGGGTGGGGGTGTTGCGTGTTGCGTGTGTGTGTCACTCTCTCTTTCCTCCCCCCTCCCCTGTGTGCTAGGTGCAGTACTCACCATGGTCGTCGCCGCCGCTGCCTTCTTTCCACTTCGTGGTGTATGAAGAGATACAGCAACATGGGCAGGACCTGTAGTTCGGGCTCCATGGCGTCCTGGTTCCTCGTTGGGAGTCGAGAGGTGAGTGGTTTCCGTTCCAAAGACTGTTTCCGCCGTGCTTTTGATGGCATTGTTACCGCACCGGAAAAGGTGGCGGATTGGTGCCTTGTAATACAGTGGGCGGTACATTGTCTTCAGCCTGTCTTTTGGTGGTTACCACTGCGCTGTTTGTTTCTACTGCCGTGGCGGACGGAGTGTTAAAGTGGCTGTCTGTGTTGGCGGTTTCCGCCATGGTCGTGATTCCATTATTTTTATACCGCCGGCCTGTTGGAGGTCTTACTGCTGCTTTAACACCGACCGCCAGGGTTGTAATGAGGGCCTAAGTGTGCTAATTGGGTGTAAGCCAATTTCATCATTGTGAAAGGAGAGAGCACAATCCTAGTCACAACACAACCTAAATTATCCTGTGCTCACCCTCCGGTAGCTTGACACAGAGCAGGGAGGCTTCACTGAGAAAACAATATGTACAGTATTTGTGCAAAACCCATACAGTAACATTGTGAAAACACCACAAAGTGTACTGCATACCTGTTTAGAAAAGTAGATAATATTTCTCTGAATAAAACAAGACCAAAATGACCAAGGTCCAATATACACAGGTTAAAATATCACTTTTTAGAGGTTTAAGAAGGGTTCAATTAATAGGAATCAATGGATGTATCTCTTTAGCACTGAGTACTGGGTCTGCTTCCAAAACAAAGAGGATGCAGGCCACAGAAGAGGTGGGGCGCCGTAAAGCAAAGCGATGCCTCAATTTCTTACTGTGCAGAGAAGGTGATGAATCAATTCTTCCCACATGGGGAGGGTGCAATGCATAAGTTCATTACTAGCAGGGGAAGTGATGCATCAATTCTTTCCTCACAGGAAAGGCGATGCGTTAATTTACAGAAAAGCTGCATTGGTTCCTCACTGTCCAAGGACCATGTGTGGAAAATCATGCTGTGATGATGGAGCAATGATGAAACTGGCACTGCGTCTATCCTGCAGGTGTGGCATACATTTTTTCAGCATTGAGACAGGCACTTCGTTGATTCTGCAGGCGCTGCATTGATTTTTAAGCCGCTAGACAGGTGTTGCATCACATTTTCCAGCGCCGCATGTTGTGGCATGGATTTTCTCTTTTAGGTGAAGTCTTTGATGGCCCTGAGACTTCTTAACAGGAGGCAAGCCAACAAGCCCTTGGAGATCACTTGTCGTGGGAAAAGAAAGTCCTTCCAGCAGAGTGTGGGAGCAGCAGGGCAACAAGCAGAAGAGCAGTCTAAACAGAAAAGGAGTCCAGCTGAGACCTTTAGGAACCACTGTAGTCCTTCTGACAGAGTCCAGTTGTAGGTCCAGAAGTGTCTGATTTTTTAGAGGGTCACAGGCCCTGTATACATACCCAAATGTGCATTTGAAGTAGAGAAGACTTTAAAGAGTGGTTTTGAAGTGCACCAGTTCCCCTTTCAACCCAGCCCTGTCTGACATGAGATCTGTATGTTTGGGGTTATCAGTCCTTTGTGTGGGGTCAGGTCACAAGGCTTTGAAGTGTGACAGCCCCACCACCCTTCCTGCCCAGGAAGACCCATCAGTATGCAGATGCAGCTGAGTGCCCTCTGTTTATGGCTGTCTCAGTGTAATTCACAAGGAGGGGCTGTCAACCAGCACAGACCAGACATGGATTGGAGACAGGCTATAAGGTACAGAGAGCAGCAAGTGCAGAGAAATACCTTCTTTCTAAAAGTGGCATTTCTAAATAGTAATATTAAATCCACCTTCAGCAGTAAGCAGTATTTCTCACTATCATTCCAACCATAACAAACATGACAATGCCACTCCTTTCAGATCATAAATTAACACTTAAAAGTATATAAGGGAATTTCCAATGCTAACCTATGAGAGGAGCAAGCTTCACACTAGTGAAGATAACTTTTGAATTGTTTTCACTACCAGAACATGTAAAACCTACAAGTACATGTTCTGCCTTTTTCTTACATAGCACCCTACCCTATGGGCTGCCTAGGGCCTACCTTAGGGATGAACTATATGTCATAAAAGTGTGGTTTAAGGCTTGGCAAGTAGTTTTAAATGCCAAGTCGAAGTGGTAGTAAAACTGCACACACAGGACTTGCATGGCAGGCCTGAGACATGGTTAAGGGGCTACTTATGTGGGTGACACAATCAGTGCACAGACCCATTTGTAGCATTTAATTTACAAGCCCTGGGCACATGTAGTGCACTTTACTAGGGACTTACAAGTAAATTAAATATGGCAATTGGTTATGAGCCAATGTTACCATGTTTTAGGGAGAGAGCACATGCACTTTAGCTCTGGTTAGCAGTGGTAAAGTGCCCAGAGTCCTAAAGCAAAAACGAGGTCAGAAAAAGAGGAGGAGGATGACAAAATGCTTGGGGTGACCCTTCAGAAAGGGCCATTTTCCAACATATTGGCAAATTAACTATGCCAGTTGTGGATAATTCAATATTACTATGTTTTGAGGAATGAGTACATGCAATTTAGCATTCGTAAGCAGTGGAAAAGGGCACAGAGTCCTAAGGCTAGTAAAAACGAGGTCAGCCAAAAAAATGGAGGGGCAAGGCAAAATGTTTGGGAAACATCTCAGGATTGCCTTTAACATTAATTGGAAATGTGGTTTTCCTTTAGCTGCCATCAAAATTTCACAAATCCAATAGTTGCCTTTAATTATTTGCTATGAAGTTGTTCTGAAAGCCACCTAGCAGCCTGTTGGGCAGTTGATTCGGGTATGGACAGCTCTGTAAGCACAACCATGAGCACTTCTCCTTGAGCCATTCGATCGAAAGCTATGGTATGATAACTCTCTCTAGCGGGCTTGGTAAGTTATTTATTTCCTCCTTTCTACACATCAGTTTGCATTTTCTGACACCTGGTTGATCACCGCCTTGCAGGGCTTCTAGTGGCAGCTTCATTTGGTAGATAATGATTGTCTTTGACTGCGCTTTGTAAACCTGGCTATATCCGCCTTCAGCGGCAATGCTCCATACAATGTATAACTTTATTTTGCATGGCAGCTCAGTACCTTTGTTACAGTCTTGGTCATAGCTTCTTGGCCACCGATGCATAGGGTTCTTAGGGAAGCTTTCTTTCATTCAAATGCTTCACACCGACTGGAGTTGCGCTTTGACGCCTCACTCGCTAACCATCGAATCTGCACTTTGACGAAGGCACACGTGGCATGCATGAACAGTTCGCTTGGACCATGGCAAACTCTCCAGGACAGAACCTTCTTTTTCAGTTTACTCATCCCCTATTTCGTCACCAGTTGTAGGATCTGCCCCAGCCTGGGTACCCACCAATGATGAAGCCACAGACAGAGCTCTAAATCACGTCTTTGTTCCTCTGCTTGAACATGTGAACTTCCACATTCTGAACCAAGCTTTCATTACATTCTATTGTAGAAATTATGTCACACTAATACAGTGTCTGTTTGGAGCCGAAAGTCTTTGTCCTCAAGCATACAAGACACTACAATCTATTGGACTGATGCATTGTCAATATGTTTGCAAATGCATCAAGACTCAGGCCAACCTAAATATTGTTCAAACACTGATAGATGGTTGGATGCTAGTTAAATTGACTGAAAAAAGTTTGGAATTGTAATTTAAAGACAGTTCTCATAAAATATCTGAATCATTAGGTAACTTGAGAGAGTGTGGACCTTATTCTCTTCCAATATCCTTTACCAGATATCCAAGGAAAGCACTCAACTCTATTTAGCACAATCAAACTTTTGCGTGCATTACGGTGAGGACAAGTAAAATGTGACACCAAGGGGTACATTTATACTTGTTATCCACTAAATTTGCATCATTTTTTATGCAAATTCGGTGCAAAACTAACTCCATATTTGTACTTTGGCACTAGACCTGTCTAGCGCCAAAGTTTTTGAGCTAAGTAATTTTTGGGACGTGGAAACCTACCTTGTGTCAATGAGATGCAAAGTAGGCACTCCCGTGCAAAAAATTACTCTACGACCTTAGCGCTATATTTATGCCCCATGCTAAAATCACGAACGGGGGGAGGTGGGATCAATGGTGCAAAGCTTGCTTTGCACCTTTATCTAACACCTGGGTCAGGGCAGGCATTAGGGGACCTGTGGGCCCATTTCCATGGTGGAACACCATGGAATATACCCACAGGTGCCCTCCCCAGGGCCACCCACACCCACACCCACACCAGAGGGACAGTGGAGGATGGGGAACCCTATCCCAGGTAAGTACAGGTAAGTATTTTTTTTTAAGTGCCATTCGGGGTCCTGAAATGGGCCCCCCTACATGGCACTGGGTGCAATAGCCATCCCAGTGACACTGGTCCCGTGTGTTGGCCATTGGGGTGGTGGGCATGACTCCTGTCTTTTCTAAGACAGGAGTCATGTGGTATGGATGGTTTTATGTCAGAAAATGACGCTAGGCTGGTTAGAGTCATTTTTTTTACTCTAACCTGCCTAACAAATATTTTGGGTGCAAAACCCCGTTCTCCCATACCGCCACCCCCACCCAGCTAACGTCATTTTTTTCACACTAGCCTACCCTTTGTGCCGGCTTGCACCATTCCATAAATATGGCGCCCAGCTGGCACTCAAGAATGGTGCAAGCCAGTGCAAAACATTTTGATGCAAAACTGCATTAGTGCAGTATTTAACTACTTAAAACGTTGAAGAAAATAGCTGAAAATTGCTGACACCTGCCTATGAGATAATTAGTCTTGTCAACCCATGGAGTAATGTAACATAGTATAAAGTTGCTTCCGGAGCAAGAAAGAGAAGCAATTTAGATCTGATTATCAGGTTTGTATCCAGAAAGGAAACGTTAGGCGAACAGAAGACAATTTAACTTGCAACAAATTATTGTAAAGAGAACGTATCCATTATCGCAACTCAGAAATTTATAGGTAACTTCTTGTCCTGGTTATCCCTTTCTCTTTCAGAAGGTTGTCTAGCCCCAAGCACAGTTGAGATAGTCATTTGCTTTCTGAACAGGCAAAACCCCAGGTGCCACATTATAGATGGTGCCCTGGGTGCAACATGCATTTGTACCTACTTCTTGAGTTCCTTATGATAGAAGGCATCACCAGTGCCAGACTGGCTTACCGACACCAGCTGGGCTTGTAGGGTGCGGACCAATTTCACTGCCAGTGGGGGGTGTACTTTAAAACAATTTGCATTGTATATTTAGAAGCAGGGAAAGTAGGAACGTGGCCGGCATGTCCCCAGCAGCAACATTTACCCCAAAGTAGTGAGAGAGCGTAGCTTTATATTACATATTATAGACGTGAAATGCTTATGATTAACAATGCTGCATCAAATAAAATATTCATTGAAATATATT
Source organism: Pleurodeles waltl (assembly GCF_031143425.1). Classification (NCBI taxonomy): domain Eukaryota; kingdom Metazoa; phylum Chordata; class Amphibia; order Caudata; family Salamandridae; genus Pleurodeles; species Pleurodeles waltl. The sequence continues at coordinate 718,912,690 of NC_090436.1, read as the reverse complement.
CATTAACATAAAGGATTTTATGTGTGTGTAAACTAATGTCAACTATAAGAAATAACCATTCATAAATTGCTAAAACTGTGCACATTTAAAAACGCATAAAACTGCATTCATTAGAACTTGTATATCTTAAGTTAGCAAGAGTCAAGCAAAGCTGTGTAACTCTCATATTAAAATGTATTTTTCCGTCTCTTCAGTATGCTGACTTGCAAAAGGCCATGACCCAGCGATTGTTCTTTTCCTTTCAATAGTTTGCAACAGAGCCACATTTTCTCATCCGCATGCTAGCAGCTTTTAAGATAGAGTTATGTGCTTCGAAACACTGTTGGACATTTCCAAGGACGATGGAGCGAGAAGAAGAGAACTTTTGACCTGATACATGCAAAGACAATGAAGTAACCCCGGATGAGCCACCTACGAAAATACGTCAATTATGATGACCAATTAGAACATGATGAATTATCAAAAATGACAAAATGCATTACTTAATGTATAATTTGATAGGTTAACAATGGTAGGGTGTATTGACTGACCAATAGAATTTTGGGGGAATGAATCACGAAACAGGGATAAAAACCCATGACACAGGAAACAGACAGCGCTCTTTAGGTAGGGAATGATATTGATTGCGTCTCGAAACTCTGTCACTCTATTTGGTGACCTGAGACTTAGAGAAAACCATCCTTGCCCATTAGACTGCCCCTTACACTTTTCTCCTTATTAGGAGAGTGTCTTTGCTTTTAAACTTAGATAGACTGACGGCGATCTAACTGATGTCCTGAAGACGAAGACTAATCCTGAATGCTGACCTAATCAGAGGAGGGTAATTATAATGTTGCTAGTGAAAATTCGTTTATTTGACTTTTCTTTCTTGGTACCAACTGCTTCATGTTTTTGATTAGAGACCTTAGTTACATGTTTTCCAAATTGGTGTTCAAATTGTTTTGCATGAAGCCCAACATGCTAATGCTAATTAGCGATTGGACGAGGTATTCATTTTGACTGACAAACCGACGTGACTGACGTGATGCTATGCTGAACTAGTATCTTAAAACATTCGATGTATTATGATCTGCTTATATCCATCTGATTGTCGATGCTACTGATCTTTGCTTTGTTGAAAGCTTATTGTGGTTGTCATCTTGTAATTGTGCTTATATGCTTCTTGACTTTGAGATTGATGCATTTGCTACTAGATTGTAATCAATAGGGAATAAAACTCATAAAACTTCATTAAGGTGTGGTTATTCATGACTGAAAGGTCATGGTTGCGCCGAATGTCTATTAATGCCTAAAGTGGGATATATTTTGGTATTAAATATTGGCAATGTTATTGACATATTGATTGGTGTTTTGATCAGTTATCTCGTCCTACGGTGTCCCACCACTGGGCCCAAAGATTAATTGGCCTAAAACGAGTCCTGATGTGTATAAATTAACATAGACGGACGCGTTAACAGTTCTGGTAGCAGAGTACGGTTTGGCCCTTGGGGGCCCTAGGACGGAGTTTCATTGTTTAATTTGTTTTCTCGTGATAATGCAATTTGGAAAGATGATGAGTTGCTAGATTCGCCATGGCTTTTCCCGGGATCTCGGAGCCTGCCTAAATGAGTTGGGAATGTTCTTGGCGCCATAGTATGTGTGGTTAGGGTATTTGCGCTTATTAAATCTTATGCACTTTGCAGGTGATTGTGAATATTTGAGTGTGATTAGGCCAAATTAAGTGTTATTTAGAAGGAGTGGGCGTACTCCACAGTATGAGAGTAGGGAAGTCGGCGTACTTCATGTGAATGCAGCGCTTGTTGCTCAAAATTATCCACGTGGTTGGTTGTTGTATACGGACCTATTGAGGTCTAAGACTCCGGAGTATGATGTTAAAATGGTTTATGTCGTAATCTGTGCGGTTTAGTAGGTCAATCGGGCGTGGTTGACAAGTCGAGTTTCGAGTTATGATGCATGTGTGTAACCTTCGATGGAGATTTGACAAGTTCTAAAGTGCACTAGAAGGAGTCATTGACAAGTCGAGAGTAGGATTTGCAGGTCGAATTCTGCTTGCGTATGAGGGAACTGAGAAGGAGAGAGTAGCGGCCGAGGCTTCAAGTGAAATCTCTGTAAAGTTCTGAAGCGAATGTGTTACCCTTCCTGTAGTAAACCGGCAGATTTGTGTTGTCATTTAAGTGCTAGCAATAATTTGCATTAGTTTGTATGAGTTGTAAGGAGTTAGCGAGGTGTGAACAAGCCGCAAGACTTTGTCAGCTGCAGTGTGTGTGAGTGTGACGTCAGTGGTGCCGCGTTAGATAGGTCAGATGCCGAGAGGGGTCGCGCACGGATTGGCTGCCGTCCGTGAGAGGCAATAGGTTGAGCAAAGGGTAGGTGAAGAGTGTCCTGGGAACTAAGCCGTTTTCTGATTAAATATAAAGTAAAATGAATTTTGTTAAGGCATTTAAAAGCGCTTTGAAAGGAGATGTGTATATTGTTGCAACTTATGGGGAACCTACACCACCTGAGGGTACACCAGCTTACACGGTTATGGAGGAAAAGGGTGTTGCACCATGTTTATGGATAAAACAATGGCGCAAATTAACCGAGAAAGAGGGGTGTCTAGCGTTTCCGGAACATGGAACGTTTAATCAAAAGGTGTTAGAAAATTTGAGGTGGATGTTAAGTACACAGAAACCACCTCCTCGACCAGCACAATATGAGGCCTTGGCAATTTGGGACCTGATGGCTCTTAAACATAGACAAGAAAGATTTCACAGAAGATTGACAAGGGCAGAAAAATCTTATGCAGAAGCTAGGTGGGATAATGAGAACAAAATGTGGAGACGAGGAATAGTGGATGGGTTAATGCTGTTTCCGGCAATAACCCAGGGAGAGGAGACACAGGGAAAGAAAGCTTCCTGCAAAACTGACAAAGAATCAGGCAAACACAAAGAGAATAAAAGATCCTGGGAAGAAGAGGATGATTCAGATGATGAGGCGTTTATGGATAGATTGTTACATGATCGTCCGCCACCATACGCGGTGAACAACAGTGCTCCAAGTACTAGCTTGGATCCTGGGAACCAGACGAAGGAGAAGGGTGTTACTGATACAGTGCAGACTAGCGATACGGCTTTGATACAGAATGGTGTCAGTGTACCCACTGCACCAGACTCACCGATACAGTTACAGCCTCCACCACAGATAAAAATAATTTACCCTGATGTTCCAGTACTCGAGACTACTACGAACTTGGTGGTGCCGCCAGACCCGATATATACAAAACCAAGGTTAATACAGATTGAGTCAACTCCACAGTTAGTGTCACAACCGCCACAACTGATACCTGGGTATAACCCAGTAGCGGGTCATTTGAAAGAACCTGCACCAGGATTATTAGAGCAGACCTATGGTGTTGAAGCTCCAAGAAGCTTGGGATCAGGCCAGACACCGGCCGCTATATCACTACCCATTACGGTTGGTCCCCCGGTGCCGTTATATGCACAGGAGAAAACAAGGACGTGTGAACAGGGAGTTATGACTCATGAAATGATAAGAGGAGGGTCTATTAGAACTCCACAAATAATGGCTCAGGGAGGACAGGTTTGCGAACAATCAAGACCCTTAATGGACCTCAGTCCAATAGGGGCACCTCTTGAGGCAATGCGACAAGCAGGGTTGGGAGTCCTGACTCCCCAAACTATGAGTACAAATACCTCATACACTCCAATGATACATGCAGGGAACATTTCACTGCAGGGTTTTACAGTACAACAGTTAAATGAGTGGTTAGAGAAAACTTGCACATCACAAAAGACTACAGCGACTACAATCGAACCTGAAAAAGAAAAACAAAATGAATACCTGGATCTAGTACGACTAGGAGCAGAAGCTGCTGAATTGGTGGATGGAACAATGGGAGTAAATAGGTTGGAGTCTTACACTGAGGCAGAATTGAGGTACTTATGCCCTAAAATTACCAAAGAGAAAGGCAAAGTACACCAGAAATTAACGAATTTGGCAGACAAATACAATATCGACATTGGAAACACGAAACATTTGAAACGGAGTTACAGATTAGATTTTGACACAAAAGATTTTGAACACATGAGATCTGCAGGCATGAAGACACATTTAAAAGAGTTGCTGCAAAGCGCACAAATTTGGGGAGCACTAGAGAAATGGGAAGGCCGGTGGGTGAAGAAAAGAGATAAGGGAAAAAGAGATAGTCCGGGATCTAATGAAACAACAGTCACACGTAATTTAGATACGGTGAAAATTCTACCTATGAGAGAAACAGCTGGTGGTGTTTTGGTGCATGTGCCTTGGTCCAGGGGAGACATTGTGGGGGCCATTCTGACCCCGGCGGGCGGCGGGAGACGCCCGCCTGGAGGGAACCGCCAGAAGACCGTACCGCGGTCAAAAGACCGCGGCGTCATTCTGGGTTTCCCACTGGGCTGGCGGGCGACCGCCAAAAGGCCGCCCGCCAGCCCAGTGGGAAACAGCCCTCCATGAGGATGCCGGCTCCGAATGGAGCCGGCGGAGTGGAGGATGTGCGACAGGTGCAGTGGCACCTGTCGCGTATTTCAGTGTCTGCAATGCAGACACTGAAATACAAAGTGGGGCCCTCTTACGGGGGCCCCACGACACCCCTCACCGCCATCCTGGCGGGCGGAACCGCCAGGAACAGGATGGCGGTGAGGGGGTCGGAATCCCCCATGGCGGCGCAGCAAGCTGCGCCGCCATGGGGGATTCCCAGGGCAGCGGAAAACCGGCGGGAGACCGCCGGTTTTCCTGTTCTGACCGCGGCCGAACCGCCGCGTCAGAATGCCCAAGGGAGCACCGCCAGCCTGTTGGCGGTGCACCCGCGGTCCCCGGCCCTGGCGGTATTTACCGCCAGGGTCGGAATGACCCCCTTTGTCTTTTACGAATGATTATCCTAGGTTAAGGGAAAAACCGATCGAGTGGTATCAACAGACAGATAGATTCGTGAAGCTTGCAAAATGTCTCTGGGAAGATTTAAATACATTGTTTGAGATTATTGTTCCGCCAGACTTGTGGCTTGAGTGTAAGAGAGGGGTAGATTGGCCCACGAAGGAACCAGCAAGGGATAAAGTGACTGGAGCACCTTCTGAAGAGGTGATGAAATATTATCATAAAGTAATTGAGTTTTTGAAACAAAAGGTGTCGCCGAAGGTGACTGATTGACAGAAAATCGACCGGACCTCTCAAGAGGTTAAAGAGTCAATACATGCATATTATGAAAGGTTGTTGAAGGCATTCAAACATTACAGTGGTACTGAAACAATTGAACCGAAGGACATGAATCATCTTGTGTTCAGATTCGTCGAAGGGCTGAGACCGGAGGTCAGCCAAATGATTAAAAATCATTTGATTTGT